>NW_027478484.1:321020-642041 GCF_051014685.1 Ptiloglossa arizonensis | reverse complement strand
TTTCCCCTAGTCCATTCCAGTTATTGGTTTCGAGTATCAGACCAGCGAAAATTTTTATGGTTTCTCAACAATTCCTTAACTTCAAACTGTCTTATCTCGCGAACGGATTGACGAACTCGAGAAATTGCTGTTGCATCTGAAAGTAGAAACTCGCCCGATTACAACGGTATGTGTATTTTTCCCCTAGGCCATTGTAGTTATTGGTTTCGAGTATCAGACTTACGAAAATTTTGATGGTTTCTCAACCATTCCTTAACTTCAAACTCCCATATCTCTCGAACGGATTGACGAACTCGAGAAATTCCTGTTGCATCTGAAAGTAGAAACTCGCCCGATTACAATGGTGTGTGTACTTTTCCCCTAGGCCATTCTAGTTATTGGTTCTGGGTATCAGACCAGCGAAAATTTTGATGGCTTCTCAAACATTCCGTAACTTCAAACTCCCATATATAGCGAACGGATTGATGAACTCGAGAAATTCCTGTTGCATCTGAAAGTAGAAACTCGCCTGATTACAATGGTGTGTGTACTTTTCCCCTAGGCCATTCTAGTTATTGGTTTTGGGTATCAGACCAGCGAAAATTTTGATGGTTTCTCAAACATTCCGTAATTTCAATCTCCCATATCTCGCGAACGGAATGACGACCTCGAGAAATTCCTGTTGTATCTGAAAGTAGAAACTCGCCCGATTACAGTGGTGTGTGTACTTTTCCCCTAGGCCATTCCAGTTAATGGTTTCGAGTATCAGACCAGCGAAAATTTTGATGGTTTCTCAATCATTCGTTAACTCCAAACTCCCATATCTCGCGAACGGAATGACGAACTCGAGAAATTCCTGTTGCATCTGAAAGTAGAAACTCGCCCGATTACAATGCTGTGGGTACTTTTCCCCTAGGCCATTCCAGTTATTGGTTTCGAGTATCAGAATAGCGAAAATTTTGATGGTTTCTCATCCATTCCTTACCTTCATACACCCATATTTCGCGACGGAATGACGAACTCGAGAAATTCCTATTGCATCTGAAAAAGAAACTCGTCCGATACAATGGTATGTGTATTTTTGCCCTAGGCCATTCCAGTTATTGGTTTCGAGTAACAGACTTGCGAAAATTTTGATGGTTTCTCAACCATTCCTTAACTTCAAACTCCCATATCTCGCGAACGGATTAACGAACTCGAGAATTTCCTATTGCATCTGAAACCAGAAACTCGCCCGATTACAACGGTATGTGTATTTTTGCCCTAGGCCACTGTAGTTATTTGTTTCGAGTATCAAACTTGCGAAAATTTTGATGGTTTCTCAACCATTCCTTAACTTCAAACTCCCATATCTCGCGAACGGATTGACGAACTCGAGAAATTCCTGATGCATCTGAAAATAGAAACTCGCCCGATTACAAAGGTATGTGTATATTTGACCTAGGCCATTCCAGTTATTGGTTTCGAGTATCAGACCAGCGAAAATTTTGATGGTTTCTCAACCATTCCTTAACTTCAAACTCCCATATCTCGCGAACAGATTGACGAACTCGAGAAATTCCTGATGCATCTGAAAGTAGAAACTCGCCCGATTACAAAGGTATGTGTATATTTGACCTAGGCCATTCCAGTTATTGGTTTCGAGTATCAGACCAGCGAAAATTTTGATGGATTCACAACAATTCCTTACCCACAAACACCCATTTCTCGCGAACGGATTGACGAACACGAGAAATTCCTGTTGCATCTGAAAGTAGAAACTCGCCCGATTACAAAAGGTATGTGTATTTTTGCCCTAGGCCATAGTAGTTATTGGTTTCGAGTATCAGACTTGCGAAAATTTTGATGGTTTCTCAAGCATTCCTTAACTTCAAACTCCCATATCTCGCGAACGGATTGACGAACTCGAGAAATTCCTGTTGCATCTGAAAGCAGAAACTCGCCCGATTACAAAGGTATGTGTATTTTTCCCCTAGGCCATAGTAGTTATTGGTTTCGAGTATCAGATTTGCGAAAATTGTGATGGTTTCTCAACCATTCCTTAACTTCAAACTCCCATATCTCGCGAACGGATTAACGAACTCGAGAATTTCCAATTGCATCTGAAACCAGAAACTCGCCCGATTACTTCGGTATGTGTATTTTTGCCCTAGGCCATTGTAGTTATTGGTTTCGAGTATCAAACTTGCGAAAATTTTGATGGTTTCTCAACCATTCCTTAACTTCAAACTCCCATATCTCGCGAACGGATTGACGAACTCGAGAAATTCCTGATGCATCTGAAAGTAGAAACTCGCCCGATTACAAAGGTATGTGTATATTTGACCTAGGCCATTCCAGTTATTGGTTTCGAGTATCAGACCAGCGAAAATTTTGATGGATTCTCAACCATTCCTTACCCACAAACACCCATTTCTCGCGAACGGATTGACGAACACGAGAAATTCCTGTTGCATCTGAAAGTAGAAACTCGCCCGATTACAAAGGTATGTGTATTTTTCCCCTAGGCCATAGTAGTTATTGGTTTCGAGTATCAAACTTGCGAAAATTTTGTTGGTTTCTCAACCATTCCTTAACTTCAAACTCCCATATCTCGCGAACGGATTGACGAACTCGAGAAATTCCTGATGCATCTGAAAGTAGAAACTCGCCCGATTACAAAGGTATGTGTATATTTGACCTAGGCCATTCCAGTTATTGGTTTCGAGTAACAGACTTGCGAAAATTTTGATGGTTTCTCAACCATTCCTTAACTTCAAACTCCCATATCTCGCGAGCGGATTGACGAACTCGAGAAATTCCTGCAGCATCTGAAAGTAGAAACACGCCCGATAACAAAGGTATGTGTATTTTTGCCCTAGGCCATTGTAGTTATTGGTTTCGAATATCAGACTTGCGAAAATTTTGATGGTTTCTCAACCATTCCTTAACTTCAAACTCCCATATCTCGCGAACGGATTGACGAACTCGAGAACTTCAGGTTGCATCTGGAAGTAGAAACTCGCCCGATTAAAATGGTACGTGTATTTTTCCCCTAGGCCATTGTAGTTATTGGTTTCGAGTACCAGACTTGCGAAAATTTTGATGGTTTCTCAACCACTCCTTAATTTTAAACTCCCAAATCTCGCGAACGGATTAACGAACTCGAGAAATTACTGTTGCATCTGAAAGTAGAAACACGCCCGATTACAAAGGTATGTGTATTTTTCCCCTAGGCCATTGTAGTTATTGGTTTCGCGTGTCAGACTTGCGAAAATTTTGATGGTTTCTCAAGCATTCCTTAACTTCAAACTCCATATCTCGCGAACGGATTGACGAATCCGAAAAATTTCTGTTGCATCTGAAAGTAGAAACTCGCCCGATTACAATGCTGTGGGTACTTTTCCCCTAGGCCATTCCAGTTATTGGTTTCGAGTATCAGACTAGCGAAAATTTTGATGGTTTCTCATCCATTCCTTACCTTCATACACCCATATTTCGCGACAGAATGACGAACTCGAGAAATTCCTATTGCATCTGAAAAAGAAACTCGTCCGATACAATGGTATGTGTATTTTTGCCCTAGGCCATTCCAGTTATTGGTTTCGAGTAACAGACTTGCGAAAATTTTGATGGTTTCTCAACCACTCCTTAACTTTAAACTCCCAAATCTCGCGAACGGAATGACGAACTCGAGATATTCCTGTTGCATCTGAAAGTAGAAACTCGCCCGATTACAACGGTGTGTGTACTTTTCCCCTAGTCCATTCCAGTTATTGGTTTCGAGTATCAGACCAGCGAAAATTTTTATGGTTTCTCAACAATTCCTTAACTTCAAACTGTCTTATCTCGCGAACGGATTGACGAACTCGAGAAATTGCTGTTGCATCTGAAAGTAGAAACTCGCCCGATTACAACGGTATGTGTATTTTTCCCCTAGGCCATTGTAGTTATTGGTTTCGAGTATCAGACTTACGAAAATTTTGATGGTTTCTCAACCATTCCTTAACTTCAAACTCCCATATCTCTCGAACGGATTGACGAACTCGAGAAATTCCTGTTGCATCTGAAAGTAGAAACTCGCCCGATTACAATGGTGTGTGTACTTTTCCCCTAGGCCATTCTAGTTATTGGTTCTGGGTATCAGACCAGCGAAAATTTTGATGGCTTCTCAAACATTCCGTAACTTCAAACTCCCATATATAGCGAACGGATTGATGAACTCGAGAAATTCCTGTTGCATCTGAAAGTAGAAACTCGCCTGATTACAATGGTGTGTGTACTTTTCCCCTAGGCCATTCTAGTTATTGGTTTTGGGTATCAGACCAGCGAAAATTTTGATGGTTTCTCAAACATTCCGTAATTTCAATCTCCCATATCTCGCGAACGGAATGACGACCTCGAGAAATTCCTGTTGTATCTGAAAGTAGAAACTCGCCCGATTACAGTGGTGTGTGTACTTTTCCCCTAGGCCATTCCAGTTAATGGTTTCGAGTATCAGACCAGCGAAAATTTTGATGGTTTCTCAATCATTCGTTAACTCCAAACTCCCATATCTCGCGAACGGAATGACGAACTCGAGAAATTCCTGTTGCATCTGAAAGTAGAAACTCGCCCGATTACAATGCTGTGGGTACTTTTCCCCTAGGCCATTCCAGTTATTGGTTTCGAGTATCAGAATAGCGAAAATTTTGATGGTTTCTCATCCATTCCTTACCTTCATACACCCATATTTCGCGACGGAATGACGAACTCGAGAAATTCCTATTGCATCTGAAAAAGAAACTCGTCCGATACAATGGTATGTGTATTTTTGCCCTAGGCCATTCCAGTTATTGGTTTCGAGTAACAGACTTGCGAAAATTTTGATGGTTTCTCAACCATTCCTTAACTTCAAACTCCCATATCTCGCGAACGGATTAACGAACTCGAGAATTTCCTATTGCATCTGAAACCAGAAACTCGCCCGATTACAACGGTATGTGTATTTTTGCCCTAGGCCACTGTAGTTATTTGTTTCGAGTATCAAACTTGCGAAAATTTTGATGGTTTCTCAACCATTCCTTAACTTCAAACTCCCATATCTCGCGAACGGATTGACGAACTCGAGAAATTCCTGATGCATCTGAAAATAGAAACTCGCCCGATTACAAAGGTATGTGTATATTTGACCTAGGCCATTCCAGTTATTGGTTTCGAGTATCAGACCAGCGAAAATTTTGATGGTTTCTCAACCATTCCTTAACTTCAAACTCCCATATCTCGCGAACAGATTGACGAACTCGAGAAATTCCTGATGCATCTGAAAGTAGAAACTCGCCCGATTACAAAGGTATGTGTATATTTGACCTAGGCCATTCCAGTTATTGGTTTCGAGTATCAGACCAGCGAAAATTTTGATGGATTCACAACAATTCCTTACCCACAAACACCCATTTCTCGCGAACGGATTGACGAACACGAGAAATTCCTGTTGCATCTGAAAGTAGAAACTCGCCCGATTACAAAAGGTATGTGTATTTTTGCCCTAGGCCATAGTAGTTATTGGTTTCGAGTATCAGACTTGCGAAAATTTTGATGGTTTCTCAAGCATTCCTTAACTTCAAACTCCCATATCTCGCGAACGGATTGACGAACTCGAGAAATTCCTGTTGCATCT
The DNA here is from genome assembly GCF_051014685.1 of Ptiloglossa arizonensis. Lineage (NCBI taxonomy): Eukaryota > Metazoa > Arthropoda > Insecta > Hymenoptera > Colletidae > Ptiloglossa > Ptiloglossa arizonensis. The sequence continues at coordinate 636,424 of NW_027478484.1, read as the reverse complement.
GAAAGCAGAAACTCGCCCGATTACAAAGGTATGTGTATTTTTCCCCTAGGCCATAGTAGTTATTGGTTTCGAGTATCAGATTTGCGAAAATTGTGATGGTTTCTCAACCATTCCTTAACTTCAAACTCCCATATCTCGCGAACGGATTAACGAACTCGAGAATTTCCAATTGCATCTGAAACCAGAAACTCGCCCGATTACTTCGGTATGTGTATTTTTGCCCTAGGCCATTGTAGTTATTGGTTTCGAGTATCAAACTTGCGAAAATTTTGATGGTTTCTCAACCATTCCTTAACTTCAAACTCCCATATCTCGCGAACGGATTGACGAACTCGAGAAATTCCTGATGCATCTGAAAGTAGAAACTCGCCCGATTACAAAGGTATGTGTATATTTGACCTAGGCCATTCCAGTTATTGGTTTCGAGTATCAGACCAGCGAAAATTTTGATGGATTCTCAACCATTCCTTACCCACAAACACCCATTTCTCGCGAACGGATTGACGAACACGAGAAATTCCTGTTGCATCTGAAAGTAGAAACTCGCCCGATTACAAAGGTATGTGTATTTTTCCCCTAGGCCATAGTAGTTATTGGTTTCGAGTATCAAACTTGCGAAAATTTTGTTGGTTTCTCAACCATTCCTTAACTTCAAACTCCCATATCTCGCGAACGGATTGACGAACTCGAGAAATTCCTGATGCATCTGAAAGTAGAAACTCGCCCGATTACAAAGGTATGTGTATATTTGACCTAGGCCATTCCAGTTATTGGTTTCGAGTAACAGACTTGCGAAAATTTTGATGGTTTCTCAACCATTCCTTAACTACAAACTCCTATATCTTGCGAACGGATTGACGAACTCGAGAAATTCCTGTTGCATCTGAAAGTAGAAACTCGCCCGATTACAAAGGTATGTGTATATTTGCCCTAGGCTATTCCAGTTATTGGTTTCGAGTATCAGACCAGCGAAAATTTTGATGGATTCTCAACCGTTCCTAAATTCAAACTCCCATATCTCGCGAACGGATAGACGAACTCGAGAAATTCCTGTTGAATCTGAAACCAGAAACTCGTCCGATTACAACGGTATGTGTATCTTTGCCCTAGGCCATTCCAGTTATTGGTTTCGAGTATCAGACCAGCGAAAATTTTGATGGATTCTCAACCATTCCTTACCTTCATACACCCATATTTCGCGACGGAATGACGAACTCGAGAAATTCCTATTGCATCTGAAAAAGAAACTCGTCCGATACAATGGTATGTGTATTTGTGCCCTAGGCCATTCCAGTTATTGGTTTCGAGTAACAGACTTGCGAAAATTTTGATGGTTTCTCAACCATTCCTTAACTTCAAACTCGCATATCTCGCGAACGGATTAACGAACTCGAGAATTTCCTATTGCATCTGAAACCAGAAACTCGCCCGATTACAACGGTATGTGTATTTTTGCCCTAGGCCACTGTAGTTATTTGTTTCGAGTATCAAACTTGCGAAAATTTTGATGGTTTCTCAACCATTCCTTAACTTCAAACTCCCATATCTCGCGAACGGATTGACGAACTCGAGAAATTCCTGATGCATCTGAAAATAGAAACTCGCCCGATTACAAAGGTATGTGTATATTTGACCTAGGCCATTCCAGTTATTGGTTTCGAGTATCAGACCAGCGAAAATTTTGATGGTTTCTCAACCATTCCTTAACTTCAAACTCCCATATCTCGCGAACAGATTGACGAACTCGAGAAATTCCTGATGCATCTGAAAGTAGAAACTCGCCCGATTACAAAGGTATGTGTATATTTGACCTTGGCCATTCCAGTTATTGGTTTCGAGTATCAGACCAGCGAAAATTTTGATGGATTCACAACAATTCCTTACCCACAAACACCCATTTCTCGCGAACGGATTGACGAACACGAGAAATTCCTGTTGCATCTGAAAGTAGAAACTCGCCCGATTACAAAGGTATGTGTATTTTTCCCCTAGGCCATAGTAGTTATTGGTTTCGAGTATCAAACTTGCGAAAATTTTGATGGTTTCTCAACCATTCCTTAACTTCAAACTCCCATATCTCGCGAACGGATTGACGAACTCGAGAAATTCCTGATGCATCTGAAAGTAGAAACTCGCCCGATTACAAAGGTATGTGTATATTGGACCTAGGCCATTCCAGTTATTGGTTTCGAGTATCAGACCAGCGAAAATTTTGATTGTTTCTCAACCATTCCTTACCCACAAACACCCATTTCTCGCGAACGGAATGACGAACTCGAGAAATTCCTGTTGCATCTGAAAGTAGAAACTCGCCCCATTACAATGGTGTGTGTACTTTTCCCCTAGGCCATTCCAGTTATTGGTTTCGAGTACAGACTTGCGAAAATTTTGATGGTTTCTCAACCATTCCTTACCTTCAAACTCCCATATCTCGCGAACGGATTGACGAACTCGAGAAATTCCTGTTGCATCTGAAAGCAGAAACTCGTCCGATTACAACGGTATGTGTATTTTTGCCCTAGGCCATAGTAGTTATTGGTTTCGAGTATCAGACTTGCGAAAATTTTGATGGTTTCTCAAGCATTCCTTAACTTCAAACTCCCATATCTCGCGAACGGATTGACGAACTCGAGAAATTCCTGTTGCATCTGAAAGCAGAAACTCGCCCGATTACAAAGGTATGTGTATTTTTCCCCTAGGCCATAGTAGTTATTGGTTTCGAGTATCAGATTTGCGAAAATTGTGATGGTTTCTCAACCATTCCTTAACTTCAAACTCCCATATCTCGCGAACGGATTAACGAACTCGAGAATTTCCAATTGCATCTGAAACCAGAAACTCGCCCGATTACTTCGGTATGTGTATTTTTGCCCTAGGCCATTGTAGTTATTGGTTTCGAGTATCAAACTTGCGAAAATTTTGATGGTTTCTCAACCATTCCTTAACTTCAAACTCCCATATCTCGCGAACGGATTGACGAACTCGAGAAATTCCTGATGCATCTGAAAGTAGAAACTCGCCCGATTACAAAGGTATGTGTATATTTGACCTAGGCCATTCCAGTTATTGGTTTCGAGTATCAGACCAGCGAAAATTTTGATTGTTTCTCAACCATTCCTTAACTTCAAACTCCCATATCTCGCGAACAGATTGACGAACTCGAGAAATTCCTGATGCATCTGAAAGTACAAACTTGCCCGATTACTTCGGTATGTGTATTTTTGCCCTAGGCCATTGTAGTTATTGGTTTCGAGTATCAAACTTGCGAAAATTTTGATGGTTTCTCAACCATTCCTTAACTTCAAACTCCCATATCTCGCGAACGGATTGACGAACTCGAGAAATTCCTGATGCATCTGAAAGTAGAAACTCGCCCGATTACAAAGGTATGTGTATATTTGACCTAGGCCATTCCAGTTATTGGTTTCGAGTATCAGACCAGCGAAAATTTTGATTGTTTCTCAAGCATTCCTTAACTTCAAACTCCCATATCTCGCGAACAGATTGACGAACTCGAGAAATTCCTGATGCATCTGAAAGTAGAAACTTGCCCGATTACAAAGGTATGTGTATATTTGACCTAGGCCATTCCAGTTATTGGTTTCGAGTATCAGACCAGCGAAAATTTTGATGGATTCTCAACCATTCCTTACCCACAAACACCCATTTCTCGCGAACGGATTGACGAACACGAGAAATTCCTGTTGCATCTGAAAGTAGAAACTCGCCCGATTACAAAGGTATGTGTATTTTTCCCCTAGGCCATAGTAGTTATTGGTTTCGAGTATCAAACTTGCGAAAATTTTGTTGGTTTCTCAACCATTCCTTAACTTCAAACTCCCATATCTCGCGAACGGATTGACGAACTCGAGAAATTCCTGATGCATCTGAAAGTAGAAACTCGCCCGATTACAAAGGTATGTGTATATTTGACCTAGGCCATTCCAGTTATTGGTTTCGAGTAACAGACTTGCGAAAATTTTGATGGTTTCTCAACCATTCCTTAACTACAAACTCCTATATCTTGCGAACGGATTGACGAACTCGAGAAATTCCTGCTGCATCTGAAAGTAGAAACTCGCCCGATTACAAAGGTATGTGTATATTTGCCCTAGGCTATTCCAGTTATTGGTTTCGAGTATCAGACCAGCGAAAATTTTGATGGATTCTCAACCGTTCCTAAATTCAAACTCCCATATCTCGCGAACGGATAGACGAACTCGAGAAATTCCTGTTGAATCTGAAACCAGAAACTCGTCCGATTACAACGGTATGTGTATCTTTGCCCTAGGCCATTCCAGTTATTGGTTTCGAGTATCAGACCAGCGAAAATTTTGATGGATTCTCAACCATTCCTTACCTTCATACACCCATATTTCGCGAACGGAATGACGAACTCGAGAAATTCCTGATGCATCTGAAAATAGAAACTCGCCCGATTACAAAGGTATGTGTATATTTGACCTAGGCCATTCCAGTTATTGGTTTCGAGTATCAGACCAGCGAAAATTTTGATGGTTTCTCAACAATTCCTTACCCACAAACACCCATTTCTCGCGAACGGATTGACGAACACGAGAAATTCCTGTTGCATCTGAAAGTAGAAACTCGCCCGATTACAAAGGTATGTGTATTTTTGCCCTAGGCCATAGTAGTTATTGGTTTCGAGTATCAAACTTGCGAAAATTTTGATGGTTTCTCAACCATTCCTTAACTTCAAACTCCCATATCTCGCGAACGGATTGACGAACTCGAGAAATTCCTGATGCATCTGAAAGTAGAAACTCGCCCGATTACAAAGGTATGTGTATATTGGACCTAGGCCATTCCAGTTATTGGTTTCGAGTATCAGACCAGCGAAAATTTTGATTGTTTCTCAACCATTCCTTACCCACAAACACCCATTTCTCGCGAACGGATTGACGAACTCGAGAAATTCCTGTTGCATCTGAAAGCAGAAACTCGTCCGATTACAACGGTATGTGTATTTTTGCCCTAGGCCATAGTAGTTATTGGTTTCGAGTATCAGACTTGCGAAAATTTTGATGGTTTCTCAAGCATTCCTTAACTTCAAACTCCCATATCTCGCGAACGGATTGACGAACTCGAGAAATTCCTGTTGCATCTGAAAGCAGAAACTCGCCCGATTACAAAGGTATGTGTATTTTTCCCCTAGGCCATAGTAGTTATTGGTTTCGAGTATCAGATTTGCGAAAATTGTGATGGTTTCTCAACCATTCCTTAACTTCAAACGACCATATCTCGAGAACGGATTAACGAACTCGAGAATTTCCTATTGCATCTTTGGCGGCTCTATTTTAAAGTATGTTAGTAGAAGGAAAGAACGGAAATAGGAAAAGGAGTGGGGATAAGCGTTTCATCCCGGGCCTGCTAGTGGACTCGTCAGTAAGGCATCCTAGCAGGCCCTGCCTTATACGCCGGGACATTGGAAGATCGGTAAGAGGTCGTATATATAGCGATCGGAGCAGGTACGGGAACTTGCGGGAAACGGTTGATGGTGAGTTTCCCTCTGGTGGCAAGCGTGGGTAGTGCCGCCACATAACCCCCTTGCCAGTGGTAAACGATACTTTGAAGTTCCGTCCTGATGTCCCAGTGGCGTAGGTATTTGTTCCGTTGTTCGGTGGCACAACAAGGCACAGGAGGAGGTTGTCTAGAGTAGTGGACGAGAGGAATGGTTCTTTTTCGTAGTAAGGCCCAGCTGCTGTCGATTACGAAATACGCATGGCGAGCCTTGTATGCTCAAGCCGCGATTTTTACTTGTTGTCCGACGTTGATGCGTGAGCGTACCGGTACTTATGAAACGCATCCGTGTGGTCGGTGAATAATGTCGACTAAAGCTGCCTGCTGTCCTCCTGGGGTTGATCCTGATGGTTAGCCGGAAGTATAGCGTCATATCGTCGCTGGCAGGTAAAGGAGTCAACCCTCGGAGAGGGGGATTTACGAAAAATCGGCCTTTACACGTTGCGTTCCTTCCATCGTCTTGTGCTGCACCTCTACTGCTGCTGTGCTGTTGTCCAGAAGGTTGCGTTGTTCTTAGACGGGGTCACCACTTTGGCGGCTCTATTTTAAAGTATGTTAGTAGAAGGAAAGAACGGAAATAGGAAAAGGAGTGGGGATAAGCGTTTCATCCCGGGCCTGCTAGTGGACTCGTCAGTAAGGCATCCTAGCAGGCCCTGCCTTATACGCCGGGACATTGGAAGATCGGTAAGAGGTCGTATATATAGCGATCGGAGCAGGTACGGGAACTTGCGGGAAACGGTTGATGGTGAGTTTCCCTCTGGTGGCAAGCGTGGGTAGTGCCGCCACACATCTGAAACCAGAAACTCGCCCGATTACTTCGGTATGTGTATTTTTGCCCTAGGCCATTGTAGTTATTGGTTTCGAGTATCAAACTTGCGAAAATTTTGATGGTTTCTCAACCATTCCTTAACTTCAGACTCCCATATCTCGCGAACGGATTGACGAACTCGAGAAATTCCTGATGCATCTGAAAGTAGAAAATCGCCCGATTACAAAGGTATGTGTATATTTGACCTAGGCCATTCCAGTTATTGGTTTCGAGTATCAGACCAGCGAAAATTTTGATTGTTTCTCAACCATTCCTTAACTTCAAACTCCCATATCTCGCGAACAGATTGACGAACTCGAGAAATTCCTGATGCATCTGAAAGTAGAAACTCGCCCGATTACAAAGGTATGTGTATATTTGACATAGGCCATTCCAGTTATTGGTTTCGAGTATCAGACCAGCGAAAATTTTGATGGATTCTCAACCATTCCTTACCCACAAACACCCATTTCTCGCAAACGGATTGACGAACACGAGAAATTCCTGATGCATCTGAAAGTAGAAACTCGCCCGATTACAAAGGTATGTGTATATTTGACCTAGGCCATTCCAGTTATTGGTTTCGAGTAACAGACTTGCGAAAATTTTGATGGTTTCTCAACCATTCCTTAACTTCAAACTCCCATATCTCGCGAACGGATTATCGAACTCGAGAATTTCCTATTGCATCTGAAAGCAGAAACTCGCCCGATTACAACGGTATGTGTATTTTTGCCGTAGGCCATTGTAGTTATTGGTTTCGAGTATCAAACTTGTGAAAATTTTGATGGTTTCTCAACCATTCCTTAACTACAAACTCCTATATCTTGCGAACGGATTGACGAACTCGAGAAATTCCTGTTGCATCTGAAAGTAGAAACTCGCCCGATTACAAAGGTATGCGTATATTTGCCCTAGGCTATTCCAGTTATTGGTTTCGAGTATCAGACCAGCGAAAATTTTGATGGATTCTCAACCGTTCCTAAATTCAAACTCCCATATCTCGCGAACGGATAGACGAACTCGAGAAATTCCTGTTGAATCTGAAACCAGAAACTCGTCCGATTACAACGGTATGTGTATCTTTGCCCTAGGCCATTCCAGTTATTGGTTTCGAGTATCAGACCAGCGAAAATTTTGATGGTTTCTCAACCGTTCCTTAATTTCAAACTCCCATATCTCGCGAACGGATTGACGAACTCGAGAAATTCCTGTTGCATCTGAAACCAGAAACTCGTCCGATTACTACGGTATGTGTATTTTTGCTCTAGGCCTTTGTAGTTATTGGTTTCGAGTATCAGACTTGCGAAAATTTTTATGGTTTCTCAACCATTCCTTACATTCATACACCCATATCTCGCGAACCAATTGACGAACTCGAGAAATTCCTGTTGCATCTGAGAGCAGAAGCTAGACCGATTACAATGGTGTGTGTACTTTTCCCCTAGGTCATTCCAGTTATTCGTTTCTAGCATCAGAATTGCGAAAATTTTGATGGTTTCTCAACCATTCCTTAACTTCAAACTCCCATATCTCGCGAACGGAATGACGAACTCGAGAAATTCCTGTTGCATCTGAAAATAGAATCTCTCCCGATTACAACGCTATGAGTATTTATCCCCTAGGCCATTGTAGTTATTGGTTTCGAGAATCAGACTTGCGAAAATTTTGATGGTTTCTCAACCATTCTTTAACTTCAAACTCCCATATCTCGCGAACGGATTGACGAACTCGAGAAATTCCTGTTGCATCTGAAAGTAGCAACTAGCCTGATTACAAAGGTATGTGCATTTTTGCCCTAGGCCATACCAGTTATTGGTTTCGAGTATCAGACCAGCGAAAATTTTGATGGTTTCTCAACCATTCCTTACCTTCATACATCCATATCTCGCGAACGGAATGACGAACTCGAGAAATTCCTGTTGCATCTGAAAGTAGAAACTCGCCCGATTACAACGGTATGTGCATTTTTCCCCTAGGCCTTTGTAGTTATTGGTTTCGAGTATCAGACTTGCGAAAATTTTGATGGTTTCTCAACCATTCCTTAACTTCAAACTCCCATATCTCGCGAACCGATTAACGAACTCGAGAAATTCCTGTTGCTTCTGAAAGTAGAAACTCGCCCGATTACAACGGTATGTGTATTTTTCCCCTAGGCCTTTGTAGTTATTGGTTTCGAGTATCAGACTTGCGAAAATTTTGATGGTTTCTCAACCGTTCCTTAACTTCACACTCCCATATCACGCGAACGGATTGACGACCTCAAGAAATTCCTATTGCATCTGAAAGTAGAAACTAGCCTGATTACAAAGGTATGTGTATTTTTGCCCTAGGCCATTCCAGTTATTGGTTTCGAGTATCAGACCAGCGAAAATTTTGATGGTTTCTCAACCATTCCTTACCTTCATACATCCATATCTCGCGAACGGAATAACGAACTCGAGAAATTCCTGTTGCATCTGAAAGTAGAAACTCGCCCGATTACAACGGTATGTGCATTTTTCCCCTAGGCCTTTGTAGTTATTGGTTTCGAGTATCAGACTTGCGAAAATTTTCATGGTTTCTCAACCGTTCCTTAACTTCAAACTCCCATATCTCGCGAACGGATTGACGAACTCGAGAAATTCCTGTTGCATCAGAAACCAGAAACTCGTCCGATTACTACGGTATGTGTATTTTTGCAATAGGCAATTGTAGTTATTGGTTTCGAGTACCAAACTTGCGAATATTTTGGTGGTTTCTCAACCATTCCTTAACTTCAAATTCCCATATCTCGCGAACGGATTGACGAACTCGAGAAATTCCTGTTGCATCTGAAAACAGAAACTCGACCGATTACAATGGTGTGTGTACTTTTCCCCTAGGTAATTCCAGTTATTTGTTTCTTGCATCAGAATTGCGAAAATTTTTATGGTTTCTCAACCATTCCTTAACTTCAAACTCCCATATCTCGCGAACGGAATGACAAACTCGAGAAATTCCTGTTGCATCTGAAAGTAGAAACTCGCCCGATTACAACGGCATGTGTATTTTCCCCCTAGGCCTTTGTAGTTATTGGTTTCGAGTATCAGACTTGCGAAAATTTTTATGGTTTCTCAACCATTCCTTACATTCATACACCCATATCTCGCGAACCAATTGACGAACTCGAGAAATTCCTGTTGCATCTGAGAGCAGAAGCTAGACCGATTACAATGGTGTGTGTACTTTTCCCCTAGGTCATTCCAGTTATTCGTTTCTAGCATCAGAATTGCGAAAATTTTGATGGTTTCTCAACCATTCCTTAACTTCAAACTCCCATATCTCGCGAACGGAATGACGAACTCGAGAAATTCCTGTTGCATCTGAAAATAGAATCTCTCCCGATTACAACGCTATGAGTATTTTTCCCCTAGGCCATTGTAGTTATTGGTTTCGAGAATCAGACTTGCGAAAATTTTGATGGTTTCTCAACCATTCTTTAACTTCAAACTCCCATATCTCGCGAACGGATTGACGAACTCGAGAAATTCCTGTTGCATCTGAAAGTAGAAACTAGCCTGATTACAAAGGTATGTGCATTTTTGCCCTAGGCCATTCCAGTTATTGGTTTCGAGATTCAGAATTGCGAAAATTTTGATGGTTTCTCAACCATTCTTTAACTTCAAACTCCAATATCTCGCGAACGGATTGACGAACTCGAGAAATTCCTGTTGCATCTGAAAGTAGAAACTAGCCTGATTACAAAGGTATGTGCATTTTTGCCCTAGGCCATTCCAGTTATTGGTTTCGAGTATCAGACCAGCGAAAATTTTGATGGTTTCTCAACCATTCCTTATCTTCATACATCCATATCTCGCGAACGGAATGACGAACTCGAGAAATTCCTGTTGCATCTGAAAGTAGAAACTCGCCCGATTACAACGGTATGTGCATTTTTCCCCTAGGCCTTTGTAGTTATTGGTTTCGAGTATCAGACTTGCGAAAATTTTGATGGTTTCTCAACCATTCCTTAACTTCAAACTCCCATATCTCGCGAACCGATTATCGAACTCGAGAATTTCCTATTGCATCTGAAAGCAGAAACTCGCCCGATTTCAACGGTATGTGCATTTTTCCCCTAGGCTATAGTAGTTATTGGTTTCGAGTATCAGACTTGCGAAAATTTTGATGGTTTCTCAAGCATTCAATAACTTCTAACTCCCATATCTCGCGAACGGATTGACGAATTCGAGAAATTCCTGTTGCATCTGAAAGCAGAAACTCGCCCGATTACAACGGTGTGTGTATTTTTCCCCTAGGCCATTGTAGTTATTGGTTTCTAGCATCAGAATTGCGAAAATTTTGATGGTTTCTCAACCATTCCTTAACTTCAAACTCCCATATCTCGCGAACGGAATGACGAACTCGAGAAATTCCTGTTGCATGTGAAAGCAGAAACTCGCCCGATTACAACGGTGTGTGTATTTTTCCCCTAGGCCATTGTAGTTATTGGTTTCGAGTATTAGACTTGCGAAAATTTTGATGGTTTCTCAACCATTCCTTAACTTCAAACTACCATATCTCGCGAACGTATTGACGAACTCGAGAAATTCTAGTTGCATCTGAAAGCAGAAACTCGCCCGATTTCTTTGGTATGTGCATTTTTGCCCTAGGCCAAAGAAGTTATTGGTATCGAGTATCAGACTTGCGAAAATTTTGATGGTTTCTTAAGCATTCCATAACTTCTAACTCCGACATCTCGCGAACGGATTGACGAACTCGAGAAATTCCTGTTGCATCTGAGAGCAGAAACTCGCCCGACTACAGCGGTATGTGTATTTTTCCCCTAGGCCATTGTAGTTATTGGTTTCTAGGATCAGACTTGCGAAAATTTTGATGGTTTCTCAAGCATTCCTTAACTTCAAACTCCCATATCTCGCGAACGGATTGACGAACTCGAGAAATTCCTGTTGCATCTGAAAGCAGAAACTCGCCCGATTTCAACGGTATGTGCATTTTTCCCCTAGGCTATAGTAGTTATTGGTTTCGAGTATCAGACTTGCGAAAATTTTGATGGTTTCTCAAGCATTCAATAACTTCTAACTCCCATATCTCGCGAACGGATTGACGAACTCGTGAAATTCCTGTTGCATCTGAAAGCAGAAACTCGCCCGATTACAACGGTGTGTGTATTTTTCCCCTAAGCCATTGTAGTTATTGGTTTCTAGCATCAGAATTGCGAAAATTTTGATGGTTTCTCAACCATTCCTTAACTTCAAACTCCCATATCTCGCGAACGGAATGACGAACTCGAGAAATTCCTGTTGCATGTGAAAGCAGAAACTCGCCCGATTACAACGGTGTGTGTATTTTTCCCCTAGGCCATTGTAGTTATTGGTTTCGAGTATTAGACTTGCGAAAATTTTGATGGTTTCTCAACCATTCCTTAACTTCAAACTACCATATCTCGCGAACGTATTGACGAACTCGAGAAATTCCTGTTGCATCTGAAAGCAGAAACTCGCCCGATTTCTTTGGTATGTGCATTTTTGCCCTAGGCCAAAGAAGTTATTGGTTTCGAGTATCTGACTTGCGAAAATTTTGATGGTTTCTTAAGCATTCCATAACTTCTAACTCCGACATCTCGCGAACGGATTGACGAACTCGAGAAATTCCTGTTGCATCTGAGAGCAGAAACTCGCCCGATTACAGCGGTATGTGTATTTTTCCCCTAGGCCATTGTAGTTATTGGTTTCTAGGATCAGACTTGCGAAAATTTTGATGGTTTCTCAAGCATTCTTTAACTTCAAACTCCCATATCTCGCGAACGGATTGACGAACTCGAGAAATTCCTGTTGCATCTGAAAGCAGAAACTCGCCCGATTTCAACGGTATGTGCATTTTTCCCCTAGGCTATAGTAGTTATTGGTTTCGAGTATCAGACTTGCGAAAATTTTGATGGTTTCTCAAGCATTCAATAACTTCTAACTCCCATATCTCGCGAACGGATTGACGAGCTCGAGAAATTCCTGTTGCATCTGAAAGCAGAAACTCGCCCGATTACAACGGTGTGTGTATTTTTCCCCTAGGCCATTGTAGTTATTGGTTTCTAGCATCATAATTGCGAAAATTTTGATGGTTTCTCAACCATTCCTTAATTTCAAACTCCCATATCTCGCGAACGGAATGACGAACTCGAGAAATTCCTGTTGCATGTGAAAGCAGAAACTCGCCCGATTACAACGGTGTGTGTATTTTTCCCCTAGGCCATTGTAGTTATTGGTTTCGAGTATTAGACTTGCGAAAATTTTGATGGTTTCTCAACCATTCCTTAACTTCAAACTACCATATCTCGCGAACGTATTGACGAACTCGAGAAATTCCTGTTGCATCTGAAAGCAGAAACTCGCCCGATTTCTTTGGTATGTGCATTTTTGCCCTAGGCCAAAGAAGTTATTGGTTTCGAGTATCAGACTTGCGAAAATTTTGATGGTTTCTTAAGCATTCCATAACTTCTAACTCCGACATCTCGCGAACGGATTGACGAACTCGAGAAATTCCTGTTGCATCTGAGAGCAGAAACTCGCCCGATTACAGCGGTATGTGTATTTTTCCCCTAGGCCATTGTAGTTATTGGTTTCTAGGATCAGAATTGCGAAAATTTTGATGGTTTCTCAACCATTCCTTAACTTCAAACTCCCATATCTCGCGAATGGAAGGACGAACTCGAGAAATTCCTGTTGCATCTGAAACTCGCCCGATTACAACGGTATGTTTATTTTTCCCCTAGGCCATTGTAGTTATTGGTTTCTAGCATCAGACTTGCGAAAATTTTGATGGTTTGTCAAGCATTCCTTAACTTCAAACTACCATATCTAGCGAACGGATTGACGAACTCGAGAATTTCCTATTGCATCTGAAAACAGAAACACGCCCGATTACAACGGTACGTGTATTTTTGACCTAGGCCATTCCAGTTATTGGTTTCGAGTATCAGACCAGCGAAAATTTTGAAGGCTTCTCAACCATTCCTTAACTTCAAACTCCCATATCTCGCGAACGGAATGACGAACTCGAGAAATTCCTGTTGCATCTGAAAGCAGAAACTCGCCCGATTTCAACGGTATGTGCATTTTTCCCCTAGGCTATAGTAGTTATTGGTTTCGAGTATCAGACTTGCGAAAATTTTGATGGTTTCTCAAGCATTCAATAACTTCTAACTCCCATATCTCGCGAACGGATTGACGAACTCTAGAAATTCCTGTTGCATCTGAAAGCAGAAACTCGCCCGATTACAACGGTGTGTGTATTTTTCCCCTAGGCCATTGTAGTTATTGGTTTCTAGCATCAGAATTGCGAAAATTTTGATGGTTTCTCAACCATTCCTTAACTTCAAACTCCCATATCTCGCGAACGGAATGACGAACTCGAGAAATTCCTGTTGCATCTGAAACTCGCCCGATTACAACGGTATGTTTATTTTTCCCCTAGGCCATTGTAGTTATTGGTTTCTAGCATCAGACTTGCGAAAATTTTGATGGTTTCTCAAGCATTCCTTAACTTCAAACTACCATATCTAGCGAACGGATTGACGAACTCGAGAATTTCCTATTGCATCTGAAAGCAGAAACACGCCCGATTACAACGGTACGTGTATTTTTGACCTAGGCCATTCCAGTTATTGGTTTCGAGTATCAGACCAGCGAAAATTTTGAAGGCTTCTCAACCATTCCTTAACTTCAAACTCCCATATCTCGCGAACCGATTGACGAACTCGAGAAATTCCTGTTGCATCTGAAAGCAGAAACTCGCCCGATTTCAACGGTATGTGCATTTTTGCCCTAGGCTATAGTAGTTATTGGTTTCGAGTATCAGACTTGCGAAAATTTTGATGGTTTCTCAAGCATTCAATAACTTCTAACTCCCATATCTCGCGAATGGATTGACGAACTCGAGAAATTCCTGTTGCATCTGAAAGCAGAAACTCGCCCGATTACAACGGTCTGTGTATTTTTCCCCTAGGCCATTGTAGTTATTGGTTTCTAGCATCAGAATTGCGAAAATTTTGATGGTGTCTCAACCATTCCTTAACTTCAAACTCCCATATCTCGCGAACGGAATGACGAACTCGAGAAATTCCTGTTGCATGTGAAAGTAGAAACTCGCCCGATTACAAGGGTATGTGTATTTTTCCCCTAGGCCTTTGTAGTTATTGGTTTCGAGTATCAGAATTGCGAAAATTTTGATGGTTTCTCAAGCATTCAATAACTTCTAACTCCCATATCTCGCGAACGGAAGGACGAACTCGAGAAATTCCTGTTGCATCTGAAACTCGCCCGATTACAACGGTATGTTTATTTTTCCCCTAGGCCATTGTAGTTATTGGTTTCTAGCATCAGACTTGCGAAAATTTTGATGGTTTGTCAAGCATTCCTTAACTTCAAACTACCATATCTAGCGAACGGATTGACGAACTCGAGAATTTCCTATTGCATCTGAAAGCAGAAACACGCCCGATTACAACGGTACGTGTATTTTTGACCTAGGCCAATCCAGTTATTGGTTTCGAGTATCAGACCAGCGAAAATTTTGAAGGCTTCTCAACCATTCCTTAACTTCAAACTCCCATATCTCGCGAACGGAATGACGAACTCGAGAAACTCCTGTTGCATCTGAGAGCAGAAACTCGCCCGATTTCAACGGTATGTGCATTTTTCCCCTAGGCTATAGTAGTTATTGGTTTCGAGTATCAGACTTGCGAAAATTTTGATGGTTTCTCAAGCATTCAATAACTTCTAACTCCCATATCTCGCGAACGGATTGACGAACTCGAGAAATTCCTGTTGCATCTGAAAGCAGAAACTCGCCCGATTACAACGGTGTGTGTATTTTTCCCCTAGGCCATTGTAGTTATTGGTTTCTAGCATCAGAATTGCGAAAATTTTGATGGTTTCTCAACCATTCCTTAACATCAAACTCCCATATCTCGCGAACGGAATGACGAACTCGAGAAATTCCTGTTGCATCTGAAACTCGCCCGATTACAACGGTATGTTTATTTTCCCCTAGGCCATTGTAGTTATTGGTTTCTAGCATCAGACTTGCGAAAATTTTGATGGTTTCTCAAGCATTCCTTAACTTCAAACTACCATATCTAGCGAACGGATTGACGAACTCGAGAATTTCCTATTGCATCTGAAAGCAGAAACTCGCCCGATTTCAACGGTATGTGCATTTTTCCCCTAGGCCATTGTAGTTATTGGCTTCTAGGATCAGAATTGCGAAAATTTTGATGGTTTCTCAAGCATTCCATAAATTCTAACTCCGACATCTCGCGAACGGATTGACGAACTCGAGAAATTCCTGTTGCATCTGAAAGCAGAAACTCGCCCGATTACAGCGGTATGTGTATTTTTCCCCTAGGCCACTGTAGTTATTGGTTTCTAGCATCAGAAATGCGAAAATTTTGATGGTTTCTCAACAATTCCTTAACTTTAAACTCCCATATCTCGCGAACGGAATGACGAACTCGAGAAATTCCTGTTGCATCTGAAACTCGCCCGATTACAACGGTATGTTTATTTTTCCTCTAGGCCATTGTAGTTATTGGTTTCTAGCATCAGACTTGCGAAAATTTTGATGGTTTCTCAAGCATTCCTTAACTTCAAACTACCATATCTAGCGAACGGATTGACGAACTCGAGAATTTCCTATTGCATCTGAAAGCAGAAACACGCCCGATTACTACGTTACGTGTATTTTTGACCTAGGCCATTCCAGTTATTGGTTTCGAGTATCAGACCAGCGAAAATTTGGAAGGCTTCTCAACCATTCCTTAACTTCAAACTCCCATATCTCGCGAACGGATTGACGAACTCGAGAAATTCCTGTTGCATCTGAAAGCAGAAACTCGCCCGATTTCAACGGTATGTGCATTTTTGCCCTAGGCTATAGTAGTTATTGGTTTCGAGTATCAGACTTTTGAAAATTTTGATGGTTTCTCAAGCATTCCATAAATTCTAACTCCGACATCTCGCGAACGGATTGACGAACTCGAGAAATTGCTGTTGCATCTGAAAGCAGAAACTCTCCCGATTACAGCGGTATGTGTATTTTTCCCCTAGGCCATTGTAGTTATTGGTTTCTAGCATCAGAAATGCGAAAATTTTGATGGTTTCTCAACAATTCCTTAACTTTAAACTCCCATATCTCGCGAACGGAATGACGAACTCGAGAAATTCCTGCTGCATCTGAAAGTGGAAACTCGCCCGATTACAAAGGTATATGCATTCTTCCCCTATGCCTTTGTAGTTATTGGTTTCGAGTATCAGACTTGCGAAAATTTTGATGGTTTCTCAAGCATTCCTTAACTTCAAACTACCATATCTAGCGAACGGATTGACGAACTCGAGAATTTCCTATTGCATCTGAAAGCAGAAACTCGCCCGATTTCAACGGTATGTGCATTTTTCCCCTAGGCCATTGTAGTTATTGGCTTCTAGGATCAGAATTGCGAAAATTTTGATGGTTTCTCAAGCATTCCATAAATTCTAACTCCGACATCTCGCGAACGGATTGACGAACTCGAGAAATTCCTGTTGCATCTGAAAGCAGAAACTCGCCCGATTACAGCGGTATGTGTATTTTTCCCCTAGGCCACTGTAGTTATTGGTTTCTAGCATCAGAAATGCGAAAATTTTGATGGTTTCTCAACAATTCCTTAACTTTAAACTCCCATATCTCGCGAACGGAATGACGAACTCGAGAAATTCCTGTTGCATCTGAAACTCGCCCGATTACAACGGTATGTTTATTTTTCCTCTAGGCCATTGTAGTTATTGGTTTCTAGCATCAGACTTGCGAAAATTTTGATGGTTTCTCAAGCATTCCTTAACTTCAAACTACCATATCTAGCGAACGGATTGACGAACTCGAGAATTTCCTATTGCATCTGAAAGCAGAAACACGCCCGATTACTACGTTACGTGTATTTTTGACCTAGGCCATTCCAGTTATTGGTTTCGAGTATCAGACCAGCGAAAATTTGGAAGGCTTCTCAACCATTCCTTAACTTCAAACTCCCATATCTCGCGAACGGATTGACGAACTCGAGAAATTCCTGTTGCATCTGAAAGCAGAAACTCGCCCGATTTCAACGGTATGTGCATTTTTGCCCTAGGCTATAGTAGTTATTGGTTTCGAGTATCAGACTTTTGAAAATTTTGATGGTTTCTCAAGCATTCCATAAATTCTAACTCCGACATCTCGCGAACGGATTGACGAACTCGAGAAATTGCTGTTGCATCTGAAAGCAGAAACTCTCCCGATTACAGCGGTATGTGTATTTTTCCCCTAGGCCATTGTAGTTATTGGTTTCTAGCATCAGAAATGCGAAAATTTTGATGGTTTCTCAACAATTCCTTAACTTTAAACTCCCATATCTCGCGAACGGAATGACGAACTCGAGAAATTCCTGCTGCATCTGAAAGTGGAAACTCGCCCGATTACAAAGGTATATGCATTCTTCCCCTATGCCTTTGTAGTTATTGGTTTCGAGTATCAGACTTGCGAAAATTTTGATGGTTTCTCAAGCATTCCATAACTTCTAACTACCATATCTCGCGAACGGATTGACGAACTCGAGAAATTCCTGTTGCATCTGAAAGCAGAAACTCGCCCGATTACAACGGTATGTGTATTTTTCCCCTAGGCCATTGTAGTTATTGGTTTCTAGGATCAGAATTGCGAAAATTTTGATGGTTTCTCAACCATTCCTTAACTTCAAACTCCCACATCTCGCGAACGGAATGACGAACTCGAGAAATTCCTGTTGCATCTGAAACTCGCCCGATTACAACGGTATGTTTATTTTTCCTCTAGGCCATTGTAGTTATTGGTTTCTAGCATCAGACTTGCGAAAATTTTGATGGTTTCTCAAGCATTCATTAACTTCTAACTACCATATCTAGCGAACGGATTGACGAACTCGAGAATTTCCTATTGCATCTGAAAGCAGAAACACGCCCGATTACTACGTTACGTGTATTTTTGACCTAGGCCATTCCAGTTATTGGTTTCGAGTATCAGACCAGCGAAAATTTGGAAGGCTTCTCAACCATTCCTTAACTTCAAACTCCCATATCTCGCGAACGGATTGACGAACTCGAGAAATTCCTGTTGCATCTGAAAGCAGAAACTCGCCCGATTTCAACGGTATGTGCATTTTTGCCCTAGGCTATAGTAGTTATTGGTTTCGAGTATCAGACTTGTGAAAATTTTGATGGTTTCTCAAGCATTCCATAAATTCTAACTCCGACATCTCGCGAACGGATTGACGAACTCGAGAAATTCCTGTTGCATCTGAAAGCAGAAACTCGCCCGATTACAGCGGTATGTGTATTTCTCCCCTAGGCCATTGTAGTTATTGGTTTCTAGCATCAGACTTGCGAAAATTTTGATGGTTTGTCAAGCATTCCTTAACTTCAAACTACCATATCTAGCGAACGGATTGACGAACTCGAGAATTTCCTATTGCATCTGAAAGCAGAAACACGCCCGATTACAACGGTACGTGTATTTTTGACCTAGGCCAATCCAGTTATTGGTTTCGAGTATCAGACCAGCGGAAATTTTGAAGGCTTCTCAACCATTCCTTAACTTCAAACTCCCATATCTCGCGAACGGAATGACGAACTCGAGAAACTCCTGTTGCATCTGAGAGCAGAAACTCGCCCGATTTCAACGGTATGTGCATTTTTCCCCTAGGCTATAGTAGTTATTGGTTTCGAGTATCAGACTTGCGAAAATTTTGATGGTTTCTCAAGCATTCAATAACTTCTAACTCCCATATCTCGCGAACGGATTGACGAACTCGAGAAATTCCTGTTGCATCTGAAAGCAGAAACTCGCCCGATTACAACGGTGTGTGTATTTTTCCCCTAGGCCATTGTAGTTATTGGTTTCTAGCATCAGAATTGCGAAAATTTTGATGGTTTCTCAACCATTCCTTAACATCAAACTCCCATATCTCGCGAACGGAATGACGAACTCGAGAAATTCCTGTTGCATCTGAAACTCGCCCGATTACAACGGTATGTTTATTTTCCCCTAGGCCATTGTAGTTATTGGTTTCTAGCATCAGACTTGCGAAAATTTTGATGGTTTCTCAAGCATTCCTTAACTTCAAACTACCATATCTAGCGAACGGATTGACGAACTCGAGAATTTCCTATTGCATCTGAAAGCAGAAACTCGCCCGATTTCAACGGTATGTGCATTTTTCCCCTAGGCCATTGTAGTTATTGGCTTCTAGGATCAGAATTGCGAAAATTTTGATGGTTTCTCAAGCATTCCATAAATTCTAACTCCGACATCTCGCGAACGGATTGACGAACTCGAGAAATTCCTGTTGTATCTGAAAGCAGAAACTCGCCCGATTACAGCGGTATGTGTATTTTTCCCCTAGGCCACTGTAGTTATTGGTTTCTAGCATCAGAAATGCGAAAATTTTGATGGTTTCTCAACAATTCCTTAACTTTAAACTCCCATATCTCGCGAACGGAATGACGAACTCGAGAAATTCCTGTTGCATCTGAAACTCGCCCGATTACAACGGTATGTTTATTTTTCCTCTAGGCCATTGTAGTTATTGGTTTCTAGCATCAGACTTGCGAAAATTTTGATGGTTTCTCAAGCATTCCTTAACTTCAAACTACCATATCTAGCGAACGGATTGACGAACTCGAGAATTTCCTATTGCATCTGAAAGCAGAAACACGCCCGATTACTACGTTACGTGTATTTTTGACCTAGGCCATTCCAGTTATTGGTTTCGAGTATCAGACCAGCGAAAATTTGGAAGGCTTCTCAACCATTCCTTAACTTCAAACTCCCATATCTCGCGAACGGATTGACGAACTCGAGAAATTCCTGTTGCATCTGAAAGCAGAAACTCGCCCGATTTCAACGGTATGTGCATTTTTGCCCTAGGCTATAGTAGTTATTGGTTTCGAGTATCAGACTTTTGAAAATTTTGATGGTTTCTCAAGCATTCCATAAATTCTAACTCCGACATCTCGCGAACGGATTGACGAACTCGAGAAATTGCTGTTGCATCTGAAAGCAGAAACTCTCCCGATTACAGCGGTATGTGTATTTTTCCCCTAGGCCATTGTAGTTATTGGTTTCTAGCATCAGAAATGCGAAAATTTTGATGGTTTCTCAACAATTCCTTAACTTTAAACTCCCATATCTCGCGAACGGAATGACGAACTCGAGAAATTCCTGCTGCATCTGAAAGTGGAAACTCGCCCGATTACAAAGGTATATGCATTCTTCCCCTATGCCTTTGTAGTTATTGGTTTCGAGTATCAGACTTGCGAAAATTTTGATGGTTTCTCAAGCATTCCATAACTTCTAACTACCATATCTCGCGAACGGATTGACGAACTCGAGAAATTCCTGTTGCATCTGAAAGCAGAAACTCGCCCGATTACAACGGTATGTGTATTTTTCCCCTAGGCCATTGTAGTTATTGGTTTCTAGGATCAGAATTGCGAAAATTTTGATGGTTTCTCAACCATTCCTTAACTTCAAACTCCCACATCTCGCGAACGGAATGACGAACTCGAGAAATTCCTGTTGCATCTGAAACTCGCCCGATTACAACGGTATGTTTATTTTTCCTCTAGGCCATTGTAGTTATTGGTTTCTAGCATCAGACTTGCGAAAATTTTGATGGTTTCTCAAGCATTCATTAACTTCAAACTACCATATCTAGCGAACGGATTGACGAACTCGAGAATTTCCTATTGCATCTGAAAGCAGAAACACGCCCGATTACTACGTTACGTGTATTTTTGACCTAGGCCATTCCAGTTATTGGTTTCGAGTATCAGACCAGCGAAAATTTGGAAGGCTTCTCAACCATTCCTTAACTTCAAACTCCCATATCTCGCGAACGGATTGACGAACTCGAGAAATTCCTGTTGCATCTGAAAGCAGAAACTCGCCCGATTTCAACGGTATGTGCATTTTTGCCCTAGGCTATAGTAGTTATTGGTTTCGAGTATCAGACTTGTGAAAATTTTGATGGTTTCTCAAGCATTCCATAAATTCTAACTCCGACATCTCGCGAACGGATTGACGAACTCGAGAAATTCCTGTTGCATCTGAAAGCAGAAACTCGCCCGATTACAGCGGTATGTGTATTTCTCCCCTAGGCCATTGTAGTTATTGGTTTCTAGCATCAGAAATGCGAAAATTTTGATGGTTTCTCAACAATTCCTTAACTTTAAACTCCCATATCTCGCGAACGGAATGACGAACTCGAGAAATTCCTGCTGCATCTGAAAGTGGAAACTCGCCCGATTACAAAGGTATATGCATTCTTCCCCTATGCCTTTGTATTTATTGGTTTCGAGTATCAGACTTGCGAAAATTTTGATGGTTTCTCAAGCATTCCATAACTTCTAACTCCCATATCTCGCGAACGGATTGACGAACTCGAGAAATTCCTGTCGCATCTGAAAGCAGAAACTCGCCCGATTACAACGGTATGTGTATTTTTCCCCTAGGCCATTGTAGTTATTGGTTTCTAGGATCAGAATTGCGAAAATTTTGATGGTTTCTCAACCATTCCTTAACTTCAAACTCCCATATCTCGCGAACGGAATGACGAACTCGAGAAATTCCTGTTGCTTTTGAAACTCGCCCGATTACAGCGGTATGTTTATTTTTCCTCTAGGCCATTGTAGTTATTGGTTTCTAGCATCAGACTTGCGAAAATTTTGATGGTTTCTCAAGCATTCCTTAACTTCAAACTACCATATCTAGCGAACGGATTGACGAACTCGAGAATTTCCTATTGCATCTGAAAGCAGAAACACGCCCGATTACTACGTTACGTGTATTTTTGACCTAGGCCATTCCAGTTATTGGTTTCGAGTATCAGACCAGCGAAAATTTGGAAGGCTTCTCAACCATTCCTTAACTTCAAACTCCCATATCTCGCGAACGGATTGACGAACTCGAGAAATTCCTGTTGCATCTGAAAGCAGAAACTCGCCCGATTTCAACGGTATGTGCATTTTTCCCCTAGGCCATTGTAGTTATTGGCTTCTAGGATCAGAATTGCGAAAATTTTGATGGTTTCTCAACCATTCCTTAACTTCAAACTCCCATATCTCGCGAACGGAATGACGAACTCGAGAAATTCCTGTTGCATCTGAAACTCGCCCGATTACAACGGTATGTTTATTTTTCCCCTAGGCCATTGTAGTTATTGGTTTCTAGCATCAGACTTGCGAAAATTTTGATGGTTTCTCAAGCATTCCTTAACTTCAAACTACCATATCTAGCGAACGGATTGACGAACTCGAGAATTTCCTATTGCATCTGAAAGCAGAAACACGCCCGATTACAACGGTACGTGTATTTTTGACCTAGGCCATTCTAGTTATTGGTTTCGAGTATCAGACCAGCGAAAATTTTGAAGGCTTCTCAACCATTCCTTAACTTCAAACTCCCATATCTCGCGAACGGATTGACGAACTCGAGAAATTCCTGTTGCATCTGAAAGCAGAAACTCGCCCGATTTCAACGGTATGTGCATTTTTGCCCTAGGCTATAGTAGTTATTGGTTTCGAGTATCAGACTTGCGAAAATTTTGATGGTTTCTCAAGCATTCAATAACTTCTAACTCCCATATCTCGCGAATGGATTGACGAACTCGAGAAATTCCTGTTGCATCTGAAAGCAGAAACTCGCCCGATTACAACGGTCTGTGTATTTTTCCCCAAGGCCATTGTAGTTATTGGTTTCTAGCATCAGAATTGCGAAAATTTTGATGGTGTCTCAAGCATTCCTTAACTTCAAACTCCCATATCTCGCGAACGGAATGATGAACTCGAGAAATTCCTGTTGCATGTGAAAGTAGAAACTCGCCCGATTACAACGGTATGTGTATTTTTGCCCTAGGCCTTTGTAGTTATTGGTTTCGAGTATCAGACTTGCGAAAATTTTGATGGTTTCTCAAGCATTCAATAACTTCTAACTCCTATATCTCGCGAACGGATTGACGAACTCGAGAAATTCCTGTTGCATCTGAAAGTAGAAACTCTCCCAATTACAACGGTGTGTGTACTTTTCCCCTAGACCATTCCAGCTATTGGTTTCGACTATCAGACTTGCGAAAATTTTGATGGTTTCTCAACCATTCCTTAACTTCAAACTCCCATATCTCGCGAACGGAATGACGAACTCGAGAAATTCCTGCTGCATCTGAAAGTGGAAACTCGCCCGATTACAAAGGTATGTGCATTCTTCCCCTATGCCTTTGTAGTTATTGGTTTCGAGTATCAGACTTGCGAAAATTTTGATGGTTTCTCAAGCATTCCATAACTTCAAACTCCCATATCTCGCGAACGGATAGACGAACTCGAGAATTTCCTATTGCATCTGAAAGCAGAAACACGCCCGATTACAACGGTACGTGTATTTTTGACCTAGGCCATTCCAGTTATTGGTTTCGAGTATCAGACCAGCGAAAATTTTGAAGGCTTCTCAACCATTCCTTAACTTCAAACTCCCATATCTCGCGAACGGATTGACGAACTCGAGAAATTCCTGTTGCATCTGAAAGCAGAAACACGCCCGATTACAACGGTACGTGTATTTTTGACCTAGGCCATTCCAGTTATTGGTTTCGAGTATCAGACCAGCGAAAATTTTGAAGGCTTCTCAACCATTCCTTAACTTCAAACTCCCATATCTCGCGAACGGATTGACGAACTCGAGAAATTCCTGTTGCATCTGAAAGCAGAAACTCGCCCGATTTCAACGGTATGTGCATTTTTGCCCTAGGCTATAGTAGTTATTGGTTTCGAGTATCAGACTTGTGAAAATTTTGATGGTTTCTCAAGCATTCCATAAATTCTAACTCCGACATCTCGCGAACGGATTGACGAACTCGAGAAATTCCTGTTGCATCTGAAAGCAGAAACTCGCCCGATTACAGCGGTATGTGTATTTTTCCCCTAGGCCATTGTAGTTATTGGTTTCTAGCATCAGAAATGCGAAAATTTTGATGGTTTCTCAACAATTCCTTAACTTTAAACTCCCATATCTCGCGAACGGAATGACGAACTCGAGAAATTCCTGCTGCATCTGAAAGTGGAAACTCGCCCGATTACAAAGGTATGTGCATTCTTCCCCTATGCCTTTGTAGTTATTGGTTTCGAGTATCAGACTTGCGAAAATTTTGATGGTTTCTCAAGCATTCCATAACTTCAAACTCCCATATCTCGCGAACGGATAGACGAACTCGAGAATTTCCTATTGCATCTGAAAGCAGAAACACGCCCGATTACAACGGTACGTGTATTTTTGACCTAGGCCATTCCAGTTATTGGTTTCGAGTATCAGACCAGCGAAAATTTTGAAGGCTTCTCAACCATTCCTTAACTTCAAACTCCCATATCTCGCGAACGGATTGACGAACTCGAGAAATTCCTGTTGCATCTGAAAGCAGAAACTCGCCCGATTTCAACGGTATGTGCATTTTTGCCCTAGGCTATAGTAGTTATTGGTTTCGAGTATCAGACTTATGAAAATTTTGATGGTTTCTCAAGCATTCCATAAATTCTAACTCCGACATCTCGCGAACGGATTGACGAACTCGAGAAATTCCTGTTGCATCTGAAAGCAGAAACTCGCCCGATTACAGCGGTATGTGTATTTTTCCCCTAGGCCATTGTAGTTATTGGTTTCTAGCATCAGAAATGCGAAAATTTTGATGGTTTCTCAACAATTCCTTAACTTTAAACTCCCATATCTCGCGAACGGAATGACGAACTCGAGAAATTCCTGCTGCATCTGAAAGTGGAAACTCGCCCGATTACAAAGGTATATGCATTCTTCCCCTATGCCTTTGTAGTTATTGGTTTCGAGTATCAGACTTGCGAAAATTTTGATGGTTTCTCAAGCATTCCATAACTTCTAACTCCCATATCTCGCGAACGGATTGACGAACTCGAGAAATTCCTGTTGCATCTGAAAGCAGAAACTCGCCCGATTACAACGGTATGTGTATTTTTCCCCTAGGCCATTGTAGTTATTGGTTTCTAGGATCAGAATTGCGAAAATTTTGATGGTTTCTCTACCATTCCTTAACTTCAAACTCCCATATCTCGCGAACGGAATGACGAACTCGAGAAAATCCTGTTGCATCTGAAACTCGCCCGATTACAACGGTACGTTTATTTTTCCTCTAGGCCATTGTAGTTATTGGTTTCTAGCATCAGACTTGCGAAAATTTTGATGGTTTCTCAAGCATTCCTTAACTTCAAACTACCATATCTAGCGAACGGATTGACGAACTCGAGAAACTCCTGTTGCATCTGAAAGTAGAAACTCGCCCGATTACAAAGATATGTGTGTTTTTCACCTAGGTCTTTGTAGTTATTGGTTTCGGGTATCAGCCACGCGAAAATTTTGATAGTTTCTCAACCATTCCTTAACATCAAACTCCCATATCTCGCGAACGGATTGACGAACTCGAGAAATTCCTGTTGCATCTGAAAGCAGAAACTCGCCCGATTTCAACGGTATGTGTATTTTTCCCCTAGGCCATTGTAGTTATTGGTTTCGAGTATCAGACTTGCGTAAATTTTGATGGTTTCTCAACCATTCCTTAACTTCAAACTACCATATCTCGCGAACGGATTGACGAACTCGAGAATATCCTATTGCATCTGAAAGCAGAAACACGCCCGATTACAACGGTACGTGTATTTTTGACCTA
Source organism: Ptiloglossa arizonensis (assembly GCF_051014685.1). Classification (NCBI taxonomy): domain Eukaryota; kingdom Metazoa; phylum Arthropoda; class Insecta; order Hymenoptera; family Colletidae; genus Ptiloglossa; species Ptiloglossa arizonensis. The sequence continues at coordinate 610,313 of NW_027478484.1, read as the reverse complement.
GGCCATTCCAGTTATTGGTTTCGAGTATCAGATCTGCGAAAATTTTGAAGGTTTCTCAACCATTCCTTAACTTCAAACTCCCACATCTCGCGAACGGATTGACGAACTCGAGAAATTCTTGTTGCATCTTATAGTAGAAACTCGCCCGATTACAAAGATATGTGTGTTTTTCACCTAGGCCTGTGTAGTTATTGGTTTCGGGTATCAGACATGCAAAAATTTTGATAGTTTCTCAACCATTCCTTAAATTCGAACTCCCATTTCTCGCGAACGGATTGACGAACTCGAGAAATTCCTGTTGCATCTGAAAGTAGAAACTCGCCCGATTACAAAGATATGTGTGTTTTTCACCTAGGCCTTTGTAGTTATTGGTTTCGAGTATCAGACTTGCGAAAATTTTGATGGTTTCTCAACCATTCCTTAACTTTAAACTCCCATATCTCGCGAACGGATTGACGAACTCGAGAAATTCCTGTTGCATCTGAAACAGAAACTAGTCCGATTACAATGGTATGTTTATTTTTGCCCTAGGCCGTAGTAGGTATTGGTTTTCAGTATCAGACTTGCGAAAATTTTTATGGTTTCTCAACCATTCCTTAACTTCAAACTCCCATATCTCGCGAACGTTTGACGAACTCGAGAAATTCCTGTTGCATCTGAAAGTAGAAACTCGCTCGATTACAATGGTGTGTGTACTTTTCCCCTAGGCCATTCCAGTTATCGGTTTCGAGTATCAGACAAGAAAAAATTTTGATGGTTTCTCAACCATTTCTTATCTTCACACTCCCATATCTCGCGAACGGATTGACGAACTCGAGAAGTTCCTGTTGCATCTGAAACAGAAACTCGCCCGATTACAACGGTATGTGTATTTTTGCCCTAGGCCATTGTAGTTATTGGTTTCGAGTATCAGACCAGCGAAAGTTTTGACGGTTTCTCATCCATTCCTTACATTCATACACCCATATCTCGCGAACGGAATGACGAACTCGAGAAATTCTTGTTGCATCTGAAACAGAAACTCGTCCGATTACAATGGTATGTTTATTTTTGCCCTAGGCCGTAGTAGTTATTGGTTTCGAGTATCAGACTTGCGAAAATTTTGTTGGTTTCTCAACCATTCCTTAACTTCAAACTCCCATATCTCGCGAACGGATTGACGAACTCGAGAAATTCCTGTTGCATCTGAAACAGAAACTCGTCCGATTACAATGGTATGTGTATTTTTGCCCTAGGCCGTAGTAGTTATTGGTTTCGAGTATCAGACTTGCGAAAATTTTGATGGTTTCTCAAGCATTCCTTAACTTCAAACTCCCATATCTCGCGAACGGATTGACGAACTCGAGAAATTCCTGTTGCATCTGAAAGTAGAAACTCGCCCCATTACAACGGTGTGGGTACTTTTCCCCTAGGCCATTCCAGTTGTTGGTTTCGAGTAACAGACTTGCGAAAATTTTGATGGTTTCTCAACCATTCCTTAGCTTCAAACTCCCATATCTCGCGAACGGATTAACAAACCCGAGAATTTCCTATTGCATCTGAAAGCAGAAACTCGCCCGATTACAACGGTATGTGTATTTTTGCCCTAGGCCATTGTAGTTATTGGTTTCGAGTATCAAACTTGCGAAAATTTTGATGGTTTCTCAACCATTCCTTAACTTCAAACTCCCATATCTCGCGAACGGACTGACAAACTTGAGAAAATCCCGTTGCATCTGAAAGTAGAAACTCGCCTGATTGCAAAGGTATGTGTATTTTTCCCCTAGGCCATAGTAGTTATTGGTTTCGAGTATCAGACAAGCGAAAATTTTTATGGTCTCTCAACCATTCCTTAACTTCAAACTCCCATATCTCGCGAACGGATTGACGAATCCGAAAAATTTCTGTTGCATCTGAAAATAGAAACTCTCCCGATTACAACGCTATGTGTATTTTTCCCCTAGGCCATTGTACTTATTGGTTTCGAGTATCAGACTTGCGAATATTTTGATGGTTTCTCATCCATTCCTTAACTTCAAACTCCCATATCTCGCGAACGAATTGACGAACTCCAGAAATTCCTGTTGCATCTGAAAGTAGAAACTCGCCCCATTACAACGGTGTGTGTACTTTTCACCTAGGCCATTCCAGTTATCGGTTTCGAGTAACAGACTTGCGAAAATTTTGATGGTTTCTCAACCATTCCTTAACTTCAAACTCCCATATCTCGCGAACGGATTGACGAACACGAGAAATTCCGGTTGCATCTGGAAGAAGAAACTCTCCCGATTACAACGGTATGTGTATTTTTGCCCTAGGCCATTCCAGTTATTGGTTTCGAGTATCAGTCCAGCGAAAGTTTTGACGGTTTCTCATCCATTCCTTACATTCATACACCCATATCTCGCGAACGGAATGACGAACTCGAGAAATTCTTGTTGCATCTGAAACAGAAACTCGTCCGATTACAATGGTATGTGTATTTTTGCCCTAGGCCGTAGTAGTTATTGGTTTCGAGTATCAGACTTGCGAAAATTTTGTTGGTTTCTCAACCATTCCTTAACTTCAAACTCCCATATCTCGCGAACGGATTGACGAACTCGAGAAATTCCTGTTGCATCTGAAAGTAGAAACTCGCCCCATTACAACGGTGTGTGTACTTTTCCCCTAGGCCATTCCAGTTGTTGGTTTCGAGTAACAGACTTGCGAAAATTTTGATGGTTTCTCAACCATTCCTTAGCTTCAAACTCCCATATCTCGCGAACGGATTAACAAACTCGAGAATTTCCTATTGCATCTGAAAGCAGAAACTCGCCCGATTACAACGGTATGTGTATTTTTGCCCTAGGCCATTGTAGTTATTGGTTTCGAGTATCAAACTTGCGAAAATTTTGATGGTTTCTCAACCATTCCTTAACTTCAAACTCCCATATCTCGCGAACGGACTGACAAACTTGAGAAAATCCCGTTGCATCTGAAAGTAGAAACTCGCCTGATTGCAAAGGTATGTGTATTTTTCCCCTAGGCCATAGTAGTTATTGGTTTCGAGTATCAGACATGCGAAAATTTTTATGGTCTCTCAACCATTCCTTAACTTCAAACTCCCATATCTCGCGAACGGATTGACGAGTCCGAAAAATTTCTGTTGCATCTGAAAATAGAAACTCTCCCGATTACAACGCTATGTGTATTTTTCCCCTACGCCATTGTAGTTATTGGTTTCGAGTATCAGACTTGCGAATATTTTGATGGTTTCTCATCCATTCCTTAACTTCATACTCCCATATCTCGCGAACGAATTGACGAACTCCAGAAATTCCTGTTGCATCTGAAAGTAGAAACTCGCCCCATTACAACGGTGTGTGTACTTTTCACCTAGGCCATTCCAGTTATCGGTTTCGAGTAACAGACTTGCGAAAATTTTGATGGTTTCTCAACCATTCCTTAACTTCAAACTCCCATATCTCGCGAACGGATTGACGAACACGAGAAATTCCGGTTGCATCTGGAAGAAGAAACTCTCCCGATTACAACGGTATGTGTATTTTTCCCCTAAGCCTTTGTAGTTATTGGTTTCGAGTATCAGACCTGCGAAAATTTTGATGGTTTCTCAACCATTCCTTATCTTCACACTCCCATATCTCGCGAACGGATTGACGAACTCGAGAAATTCCTGTTGCATCTGAAACAGAAACTCGTACGATTACAATGGTATGTGAATTTTTGCCCTAGGTCGTAGTAGTTATTTGTTTCGAGTATCAGACTTGCGAAAATTTTGTTGGTTTCTCAACCATTCCTTAACTTCAAACTCCCATATGTCGCGAACGGCTGACGAACTCGAGAAATTCCTGTTGCATCTGAAACCAAAAACTCGTCCGATTACAACGGTATGTGTATTTTTGCCCTAGGCCATAGTAGTTATTGGTTTCGAGTATCAGACTTGCGAAAATTTTGATGGTTTCTCAACCATTCCTTATCTTCACACTCCCATATCTCGCGAACGGATTGACGAACTCGAGACATTCCTGTTGCATCTGAAAGTAGAAACTCGCCCCATTACAACGGTATGTGTATTTTTGCCCTAGGCCATTGTAGTTATTGGTTTCGAGTTTCAAACTTGCGAAAATTTTGATGGTTTCTCAACCATTCCTTAACTTCAAACTCCCATATCTCGCGAACGGATTGACGAACTCGAGAAATTCCCGTTGCATTTGAAAGTAGAAACTCGCCTGATTGCAAAGGTATGTGTATTTTTGCCCTAGGCCATAGTAGTTATTGGTTTCAAGTATCAGACTTGCGAAAATTTTGATGGTTTCTCAACCATTCCTTATCTTCACACTCCCATATCTCGCGAACGGATTGACGAAATCGAGAAATTCCTGTTGCATCTGAAAGTAGAAACTCGCCCCATTACAACGCTATGTGTATTTTTGCCCTAGGCCATTGTAGTTATTGGTTTCGAGTTTCAAACTTGCGAAAATTTTGATGGTTTCTCAACCATTCCTTAACTTCAAACTCCCATATCTCGCGAATGGATTGACGAACTCGAGAAATTTCCGTTGCATCTGAAAGTAGAAACTCGCCTGATTGCAAAGGTATGTGTATTTTTCCCCTAGGCCATAGTAGTTATTGGTTTCGAGTATCAGATTTGCGAAAATTGTGATGGTTTCTCAACCATTCCTTAACTTCAAACTCCCATATCTCGCGAACGGATTGACGAACACGAGAAATTCCGGTTGCATCTGGAAGAAGAAACTCTCCCGATTACAACGGTATGTGTATTTTTCCCCTAAGCCTTTGTAGTTATTGGTTTCGAGTATCAGACTTGTGAAAATTTTGATGGTTTCTCAAGCATTCCTTAACTTCAAACTCCCATATCTCGCGAACGGATTGACGAACTCGAGAAATTCCTGTTGCATCTGAAAGTAGAAACTCGCCCCATTACAACGGTGTGTGTACTTTTCACCTAGGCCATTACAGTTATCGGTTTCGAGTAACAGACTTGCGAAAATTTTGATGGTTTCTCAACCATTCCTTAACTTCAAACTCCCATATCTCGCGAACGGACTAACGAACTCGAGAATTTCCTATTGCATCTGAAAGCAGAAACTCGCCCGATTACAACGGTATGTGTATTTTTGCCCTAGGCCATTGTAGTTATTGGTTTCGAGTATCAGACTTGCGAAAATTTTGATGGTTTCTCAAGCATTCCTTAACTTCAAACTCCCATATCTCGCGAACGGATTAACGAACTCGAGAATTTCCTATTGCATCTAAAAGCAGAAACTCGCCCGATTACAACGGTATGTGTATTTTTGCCCTAGGCCATTGTAGTTATTGGTTTCGAGTATCAAACTTGCGAAAATTTTGATGGTTTCTCAAACATTCCTTAACTTCAAACTCCCATATCTCGCGAACGGACTGACGAACTCGAGAAATTCCCGTTGCATCTGAAAGTAGAAACTCGCCTGATTGCAAAGGTATGTGTATTTTTCCCCTAGGCCATAGTAGTTATTGGTTTCGAGTATCAGATTTGCGAAAATTGTGATGGTTTCTCAACCAGTCCTTAACTTCAAACTCCCATATCTCGCGAACGGATTGACGAACACGAGAAATTCCGGTTGCATATGAAACAGAAACTCGTACGATTACAATGATATGTGAATTTTTGCCCTAGGCCATAGTAGTTATTGGTTTCGAGTATCAGACATGCGAAAATTTTTATGGTTTCTCAACCATTCCTTAACTTCAAACTCCCATATCTCGCGAACGGATTGACGAATCCGACAAATTTCTGTTGCATCTGAAAATAGAAACTCTCCCGATTACAACGCTATGTGTATTTTTCCCCTAGGCCATTGTAGTTATTGGTTTCGAGTATCAGACTTGCGAATATTTTGATGGTTTCTCATCCATTCCTTAACTTCAAACTCCCATATCTCGCGAACGAATTGACGAACTCCAGAAATTCCTGTTGCATCTGAAAGTAGAAACTCGCCCCATTACAACGGTGTGTGTACTTTTCACCTAGGCCATTCCAGTTATCGGTTTCGAGTAACAGACTTGCGAAAATTTTGATGGTTTCTCAACCATTCCTTAACTTCAAACTCCCATATCTCGCGAACGGATTGACGAACACGAGAAATTCCGGTTGCATCTGGAAGAAGAAACTCTCCCGATTACAACGGTATGTGTATTTTTCCCCTAAGCCTTTGTAGTTATTGGTTTCGAGTATCAGACCTGCGAAAATTTTGATGGTTTCTCAACCGTTCCTTTGTTTCAAACTCCCATATCTCGCGAACGCATTGACGAACTCGAGAAATTCCTCTTGCATCTGAAACCAGAAACTCGTCCGATTACAACGGTATGTGTATTTTTGCCCTAGGCTATAGTAGTTATTGGTTTCGAGTATCAGACTTGCGAAAATTTTGATGGTTTCTCAAGCATTCCTTAACTTCAAACTCCCATATCTCGCGAACGGATTGAGGAACTCGAGAAATTCCTGTTGCATCTGAAAGTAGAAACTCGCCCCATTACAACGGTGTGTGTACTTTTCACCTAGGCCATTCCAGTTATCGGTTTCCAGTAACAGACTTGCGAAAATTTTGATGGTTTCTCAACCATTCCTTAACTTCAAACTCCCATATCTCGCGAACGGACTAACGAACTCGAGAATTTCCTATTGCATCTGAAAGCAGAAACTCGCCCGATTACAACGGTATGTGTATTTTTGCCCTAGGCCATTGTAGTTATTGGTTTCGAGTATCAGACTTGCGAAAATTTTGATGGTTTCTCAACCATTCCTTATCTCACACTCCCATATCTCGCGAACGGATTGACGAACTCAAGAAATTCCTGTTGCATCTGAAACAGAAACTCGTACGATTACAATGGTATGTGAATTTTTGCCCTAGGTCGTAGTAGTTGTTTGTTTCGAGTATCAGACTTGCGAAAATTTTGTTTTTTTCTCAACCATTCCTTAACTTCAAACTCCCATATGTCGCGAACGGCTGACGAACTCGAGAAATTCCTGTTGCATCTGAAACCAAAAACTCGTCCGATTACAACGGTATGTGTATTTTTGCCCTAGGCCATAGTAGTTATTGGTTTCGAGTATCAGACTTGCGAAAATTTTGATGGTTTCTCAAGCATTCCTTATCTTCACACTCCCATATCTCGCGAACGGATTGACGAACTCGAGAAATTCCTGTTGCATCTGAAAGTAGAAATTCGCTCCATTACAACGCTATGTGTATTTTTGCCCTAGGCCATTGTAGTTATTGGTTTCGAGTTTCAAACTTGCGAAAATTTTGATGGTTTCTCAACCATTCCTTAACTTCAAACTCACATATCTCGCGAATGGATTGACGAACTCGAGAAATTCCCGTTGCATCTGAAAGTAGAAACTCGCCTGATTGCAAAGGTATGTGTATTTTTCCCCTAGGCCATAGTAGTTATTGGTTTCGAGTATCAGATTTGCGAAAATTGTGATGGTTTCTCAACCATTCCTTAACTTCAAACTCCCATATCTCGCGAACGGATTGACGAACACGAGAAATTCCGGTTGCATCTGGAAGAAGAAACTCTCCCGATTACAACGGTATGTGTATTTTTCCCCTAAGCCTTTGTAGTTATTGGTATCGAGTATCAGACTTGCGAAAATTTTGATGGTTTCTCAAGCATTCCTTAACTTCAAACTCCCATATCTCGCGAACGGAATAACGAAATCGAGAATTTCCTATTGCATCTGAAAGCAGAAACTCGCCCGATTACAACGGTATGTGTATTTTTGCCCTAGGCCATTGTAGTTATTGGTTTCGAGTATCAGACTTGCGAAAATTTTGATGGTTTCTCAAGCAATCCTTAACTTCAAACTCCCATATCTCGCGAACGGATAGACGAACTCGATTATTTCCTGTTGCATCTGAAAGTAGAAAGTCGTCCGATTACAATGGTGTGTGTACTTTTCCCCTAGGCCATGCCTGTTATTGGTTTCGAGTAACAAACTTGCGAAAATTTTGATGGTTTCTCAACCATTCCTTATCTTCACACTCCCATATCTCGCGAACGGATTGACGAACTCGAGAAATTCCCGTTGCATCTGAAACAGAAACTCGTACGATTACAATGGTATGTGAATTTTTGCCCTAGGTCGTAGTAGTTCTTTGTTTCGAGTATCAGACTTGCGAAAATTTTGTTGGTTTCTCAACCATTCCTTAACTTCAAACTCCCATATGTCGCGAACGGCTGACGAACTCGAGAAATTCCTGTTGCATCTGAAACCAAAAACTCGTCCGATTACAACGGTATGTGTATTTTTGCCCTAGGCCATAGTAGTTATTTGTTTCGAGTATCAGACTTGCGAAAATTTTGATTGTTTCTCAACCATTCCTTATCTTCACACTCCCATATCTCGCGAACAGATTGACGAACTCGAGAAATTCCTGTTGCATCTGAAAGTAGAAACTCGCCCCATTACAACGGTATGTGTATTTTTGCCCTAGGCCATTGTAGTTATTGGTTTCGAGTATCAGACTTGCGAAAATTTTGATGGTTTCTCAACCATTCCTTATCTTCACACTCCCATATCTCGCGAACAGATTGACGAACTCGAGAAATTCCTGTTGCATCTGAAAGTAGAAACTCGCCCCATTACAACGGTATGTGTATTTTTGCCCTAGGCCATTGTAGTTATTGGTTTCGTGTATCAGACTTGCGAAAATTTTGATGGTTTCTCAACCATTCCTTAGCTTCAAACTCCCATATCTCGCGAACGGATTAACGAACTCGAGAAATTCCTGTTGCATCTGAAAGTAGAAACTCGCCCCATTACAACGGTATGTGTATTTTTGCCCTAGGCCATTGTAGTTATTGGTTTCGAGTATCAGACTTGCAAAAATTTTGATGGTTTCTCAACCATTCCTTAACTTCAAATTCCCATACCTCGCGAACGGATTGAAGAACTCGAGAATTTCCTATTGCATCGGAAAGCAGAATCTCGCCCGATTACATCGGTATGTGTATTTTTGCCATAGGCCATAGTAGTTATTGGTTTCGTGTATCAGACTTGCGAAAATTTTGATGGTTTCTCAAGCATTCCTTAACTTCAAACTCCCATATCTCGCGAACGGATTGACGAACTCGATTATTTCCTGTTGCATCTGAAAGTAGAAAGTCGTCCGATTACAATTGTGTGTGTATTTTTCCCCTAGGCCATTCCTGTTATTGGTTTCGAGTAACAGACTTGCGAAAATTTTGATGATTTCTCAACCATTCCTTAACTTCAAACTCCCATATCTCGCGAACGGATTGACGGGCTCGAGAAATTCCTGTTGCATCTGAAAGTAGAAACTCGCCTCATTACAACGGTGTGTGTACTCCTTCCCCGAGGCCATTCTAGTTATTCGTTTCTAGCATCAGAATTGCGAAAATTTTGATGGTTTCTCAACCATTCCTTAACTTCAAACTCCCATATCTCGCGAACGGATTGACGAACACGAGAAATTCCGGTTGCATCTGGAAGAAGAAACTCTCCCGATTACAACGGTATGTGTATTTTTGCCCTAGGCCATAGTAGTTATTGGTTTCGAGTATCAGACTTGCGAAAATTTTTATGGTTTCTCAACCATTCCTTAATTTCAAACCCCATATCTCGCGAACGGATTGACGAATCCGAAAAATTTCTGTTGCATCTGAAAATAGATACTCTCCCGATTACAACGCTATGTGTATTTTTCCCCTAGGCCATTGTAGTTATTGGTTTCGAGTATCAGACTTGCGAATATTTTGATGGTTTCTCATCCATTCCTTAACTTCAAACTCCCATATCTCGCGAACGAATTGACGAACTCCAGAAATTCCTGTTGCATCTGAAAGTAGAAACTCGCCCCATTACAACGGTGTGTGTACTTTTCACCTAGGCCATTCCAGTTATCGGTTTCGAGTAACAGACTTGCGAAAATTTTGATGGTTTCTCAACCATTCCTTAACTTCAAACTCCCATATCTCGCGAACGGATTGACGAACACGAGAAATTCCGGTTGCATCTGGAAGAAGAAACTCTCCCGATTACAACGGTATGTGTATTTTTCCCCTAAGCCTTTGTAGTTATTGGTTTCGAGTATCAGACCTGCGAAAATTTTGATGGTTTCTCAACCGTTCCTTAGTTTCAAACTCCCATATCTCGCGAACGCATTGACGAACTCGAGAAATTCCTCTTGCATCTGAAACCAGAAACTCGTCCGATTACAACGGTATGTGTATTTTTGCCCTAGGCCATAGTAGTTATTGGTTTCGAGTATCAGACTTGCGAAAATTTTGATGGTTTCTCAAGCATTCCTTAACTTCAAACTCCCATATCTCGCGAACGGATTGACGAACTCGAGAAATTCGTGTTGCATCTGAAAGTAGAAACTCGCCCCATTACAACGGTGTGTGTACTTTTCACCTAGGCCATTCCAGTTATCGGTTTCGAGTAACAGACTTGCGAAAATTTTGATGGTTTCTCAACCATTCCTTAACTTCAAACTCCCATATCTCGCGAACGGACTAACGAACTCGAGAATTTCCTATTGCATCTGAAAGCAGAAACTCGCCCGATTACAACGGTATGTGTATTTTTGCCCTAGGCCATTGTAGTTATTGGTTTCGAGTATCAGACTTGCGAAAATTTTGATGGTTTCTCAACCATTCCTTATCTTCACACTCCCATATCTCGCGAACGGATTGACCAACTCGAGAAATTCCTGTTGCATCTGAAAGTAGAAATTCGCCCCATTACAACGGTATGTGTATTTTTGCCCTAGGCCATTGTAGTTATTGGTTTCGAGTTTCAAACTTGCGAAAATTTTGATGGTTTCTCAACACTTCCTTAACTTCAAACTCCCATATCGCGCGAACGGATTGACGAACTCGAGAAATTCCCGTTGCATTTGAAAGTAGAAACTCGCCTGATTGCAAAGGTATGTGTATTTTTGCCCTAGGCCATAGTAGTTATTGGTTTCAAGTATCAGACTTGCGAAAATTTTGATGGTTTCTCAACCATTCCTTATCTTCACACTCCCATATCTCGCGAAAGGATTGACGAACTCGAGAAATTCCTGTTGCATCTGAAAGTAGAAACTCGCCCCATTACAACGCTATGTGTATTTTTGCCCTAGGCCATTGTAGTTATTGGTTTCGAGTTTCAAACTTGCGAAAATTTTGATGGTTTCTCAACCATTCCTTAACTTCAAACTCCCATATCTCGCGAACGGATAGACGAACTCGATTATTTCCTGTTGCATCTGAAAGTAGAAAGTCGTCCGATTACAATGGTGTGTGTACTTTTCCCCTAGGCCATGCCTGTTATTGGTTTCGAGTAACAAACTTGCGAAAATTTTGATGGTTTCTCAACCATTCCTTAACTTCAAACTCCCATATCTCGCGAACGGATTGACGAACTCGAGAAATTCCCGTTGCATCTGAAACAGAAACTCGTACGATTACAATGGTATGTGAATTTTTGCCCTAGGTCGTAGTAGTTCTTTGTTTCGAGTATCAGACTTGCGAAAATTTTGTTGGTTTCTCAACCATTCCTTAACTTCAAACTCCCATATGTCGCGAACGGCTGACGAACTCGAGAAATTCCTGTTGCATCTGAAACCAAAAACTCGTCCGATTACAACGGTATGTGTATTTTTGCCCTAGGCCATAGTAGTTATTGGTTTCGAGTATCAGACTTGCGAAAATTTTGATGGTTTCTCAACCATTCCTTATCTTCACACTCCCATATCTCGCGAACAGATTGACGAACTCGAGAAATTCCTGTTGCATCTGAAAGTAGAAACTCGCCCCATTACAACGGTATGTGTATTTTTGCCCTAGGCCATTGTAGTTATTGGTTTCGAGTATCAGACTTGCGAAAATTTTGATGGTTTCTCAACCATTCCTTAGCTTCAAACTCCCATATCTCGCGAACGGATTAACGAACTCGAGAAATTCCTGTTGCATCTGAAAGTAGAAACTCGCCCCATTACAACGGTATGTGTATTTTTGCCCTAGGCCATTGTAGTTATTGGTTTCGAGTATCAGACTTGCAAAAATTTTGATGGTTTCTCAACCATTCCTTAACTTCAAATTCCCATACCTCGCGAACGGATTGAAGAACTCGAGAATTTCCTATTGCATCGGAAAGCAGAATCTCGCCCGATTACATCGGTATGTGTATTTTTGCCATAGGCCATAGTAGTTATTGGTTTCGTGTATCAGACTTGCGAAAATTTTGATGGTTTCTCAAGCATTCCTTAACTTCAAACTCCCATATCTCGCGAACGGATTGACGAACTCGATTATTTCCTGTTGCATCTGAAAGTAGAAAGTCGTCCGATTACAATTGTGTGTGTATTTTTCCCCTAGGCCATTCCTGTTATTGGTTTCGAGTAACAGACTTGCGAAAATTTTGATGATTTCTCAACCATTCCTTAACTTCAAACTCCCATATCTCGCGAACGGATTGACGGGCTCGAGAAATTCCTGTTGCATCTGAAAGTAGAAACTCGCCCCATTACACCGGTGTGTGTACTCCTTCCCCGAGGCCATTCTAGTTATTCGTTTCTAGCATCAGAATTGCGGAAATTTTGATGGTTTCTCAACCATTCCTTAACTTCAAACTCCCATATCTCGCGAACGGATTGACGAACACGAGAAATTCCGGTTGCATCTGGAAGAAGAAACTCTCCCGATTACAACGGTATGTGTATTTTTGCCCTAGGCCATAGTAGTTATTGGTTTCGAGTATCAGACTTGCGAAAATTTTTATGGTTTCTCAACCATTCCTTAATATCAAACTCCCATATCTCGCGAACGGATTGACGAATCCGAAAAATTTCTGTTGCATCTGAAAATAGATACTCTCCCGATTACAACGCTATGTGTATTTTTCCCCTAGGCCATTGTAGTTATTGGTTTCGAGTATCAGACTTGCGAAAATTTTGATGGTTTCTCAACCATTCCTTAACTTCAAACTCCCATATCTCGCGAACGAATTGACGAACTCGAGAAATTCCTGTTGCATCTGAAACCAGAAACTCGTCCGATTACAACGGTATGTGTATTTTTGCCCTAGGCCATTGTAGTTATTGGTTTCGAGTATCAAACTTGCGAACATTTTGATGGTTTCTCAACCATTCCTTAACTTCAAACTCCCATATCTCGCGAACGGATTGACGAACTCGAGAAATTCCTGTTGCATCTGAAAGTAGAAACACGCCCGATTACAAAGGTATGTGTATATTTGCCCTAGGTCATTCCAGTTATTGGTTTCGAGTATCAGACCAGCGAAAATTTTGATGGATTCTCAACCATTCCTTACATTCAAACACCCATATCTCGCGAACGGAATGACGAACTCGAAAAATTCCTGTTGCATCTGAAAGTAGAAACTCGTCCGATTACAATGGTATGTGTATTTTTGCCCTAGGCCATTGTAGTTATTGGTTTCGAGTATCAAACTTGCGAAAATTTTCATGATTTCTCAACCATTCCTTACCTTCAAACTCCCATATCTCGCGAACGGATTGACGATCTCGAGAAGTTCCTGTTGTATCTGGAAGCAGATTCTCGCCCGATTAGAACGGTCTGTGTATTTTTCCCCTAGGTCATAGTAGTTATTGGTTTCGAGTATCAGACTTGCGAAAATTTTGATGCTTTCTCAAGCATTCCTTAACTTCAAACTCCCATATCTCGCGAACGGATTGACGACCTCGATTATTTCCTGTTGCATCTGAAAGTAGAAACTCGACCGATTACAATGGCGTGTGTACTTTTCCCCTAGGTCAATCCAGTTATTCGTTTCGAGTAACAGATTTGCGAAAATTGTGATGGTTTCTCAACTATTCCTTAACTTCAAACTCCCATATCTCGCGAACGGATTGACGAACACGAGAAATTCCGGTTGCATCTGGAAGAAGAAACTCTCCCGATTACAACGGTATGCGTATTTTTGCCCTAGGCCATAGTAGTTATTGGTTTCGAGTATCAGACTTGCAAAATTTTTATGGTTTCTCAAACATTCCTTAATTTCAAACCCCCATATCTCGCGAACGGAATGACGAATCCGAAAAATTTCTGTTGCATCTGAAAGTAGAAACTCTTCCGATTACAACGCTATGTGTATTTTTCCCCTAGGCCATTGTAGTTATTGGTTTCGAGTATCAGATTTGCGAAAATTTTGATGGTTTCTCAACCGTTCCTTAACTTCACACTCCCATACCACGCGAACGGATTGACGGACTCAAGAAATTCCTGTTGCATCTGAAAGTAGAAACTCGACCGATTACAACGGTATGTGAATTTTTGCCCTAGGCCATTGTTGTTATTGGTTTCGTGTATCAGACTTGCGAAAATTTTGATGGTTTCTCAAGCATTCCTTAACTTCAAACTCCCATATCTCGCGAACGGATTGACGAACTCGATTATTTCCTGTTGCATCTGAAAGTAGAAAGTCGTCCGATTACAATGGTGTGTGTATTTTTCCCCTAGGCCATTCCTGTTATTGGTTTCCAGTAACAGACTTGCGAAAATTTTGATGATTTCTCAAGCATTCCTTAACTTCAAACTCCCATATCTCGCGAACGGATTGACGAACTCGAGAAATTCCTATAGCATCTGACAGCAGAAACTCGACCGATTACAACGGTATGTGTATTTTTGCCCTAGGCCATTGTAGTTATTGGTTTCGATTACCAAACTTGCGAAAATTTTGATGGTTTCTCAAACTTTCCTTAACTTCCAACTCCCAAATCTCGCGAACGGATTGACGAACTCGAGAAATTCCTGTTGCATCTGAAAGCAGAAACTCGACCGATTACAACGGTGTGTGTACTGTTCCCCTAGGTCATTCCAGTTATTCGTTTCTAGCATCAGAATTGCGAAAATTTTGATGGTTTCTCAACCGTTCCTTAACTTCACACTCCCATATCACGCGAACGGATTGACGAACTCAAGAAATTCCTGTTGCATCTGAAAGTAGAAACTCGACCGATTACAACGGTATGCCTATTCTTGCCCTAGGCCATAGTAGTTATTGGTTTCGAGTATCAGACTTGCGAAAATTGTGATGGTTTCTCAACCGTTCCTTAATTTCACACTCCCATACCTCGCGAACAGATTGACGAACTCGAGAAATTCCTGTTGCATCTGGAACAGAAACTCGTCCGATAACAATGGTATGTGTATTTTAGCCCTAGGCCGTAGCAGTTATTGGTTTCGAGTATCAGACATGCGAAAATTTTGTTGGTTTCTCAACCATTCCTTAACTTCAAACTCCCATATCTCGCGAACGGATTGACGAACTCGAGAAATTCCTGTTGCATCTGAAACAGAACCTCGTCCGATTACAATGGTATATGAATTTTTGCAATAGGCCGTAGTAGTTATTGGTGTCGAGTATCAGACTTGCGAAAATTTTGTTGGTTTCTCAACCATTCCTTAACTTCAAACTCCCATATGTCGCGAACGGCTGACGAACTCGAGAAATTCCTGTTGCATCTGAAAGCAGAAACTCGACCGATTACATCGGTGTGTGTACTGTTCCCCTAGGTCATTCCAGTTATTCGTTTCTAGCATCAGAATTGCGAAAATTTTGATGGTTTCTCAACCGTTCCTTAACTTCACACTCCCATATCACGCGAACGGATTGACGAACTCAAGAAATTCCTGTTGCATCTGAAAGTAGAAACTCGACCGATTACAACGGTATGCCTATTCTTGCCCTAGGCCATAGTAGTTATTGGTTTCGAGTATCAGACTTGCGAAAATTGTGATGGTTTCTCAACCGTTCCTTAATTTCACACTCCCATACCTCGCGAACAGATTGACGAACTCGAGAAATTCCTGTTGCATCTGGAACAGAAACTCGTCCGATAACAATGGTATGTGTATTTTAGCCCTAGGCCGTAGCAGTTATTGGTTTCGAGTATCAGACATGCGAAAATTTTGTTGGTTTCTCAACCATTCCTTAACTTCAAACTCCCATATCTCGCGAACGGATTGACGAACTCGAGAAATTCCTGTTGCATCTGAAACCAGAAACTCGTCCGATTACAACGGTATGTGTATTTTTGCCCTAGGCCATTGTAGTTATTGGTTTCGAGTATCAAACTTGCGAACATTTTGATGGTTTCTCAACCATTCCTTAACTTCAAACTCCCATATCTCGCGAACGGATTGACGAACTCGAGAAATTCCTGTTGCATCTGAAAGTAGAAACACGCCCGATTACAAAGGTATGTGTATATTTGCCCTAGGTCATTCCAGTTATTGGTTTCGAGTATCAGACCAGCGAAAATTTTGATGGATTCTCAACCATTCCTTACATTCAAACACCCATATCTCGCGAACGGAATGACGAACTCGAAAAATTCCTGTTGCATCTGAAAGTAGAAACTCGTCCGATTACAATGGTATGTGTATTTTTGCCCTAGGCCATTGTAGTTATTGGTTTCGAGTATCAAACTTGCGAAAATTTTCATGATTTCTCAACCATTCCTTACCTTCAAACTCCCATATCTCGCGAACGGATTGACGATCTCGAGAAGTTCCTGTTGTATCTGGAAGCAGATTCTCGCCCGATTAGAACGGTCTGTGTATTTTTCCCCTAGGTCATAGTAGTTATTGGTTTCGAGTATCAGACTTGCGAAAATTTTGATGCTTTCTCAAGCATTCCTTAACTTCAAACTCCCATATCTCGCGAACGGATTGACGACCTCGATTATTTCCTGTTGCATCTGAAAGTAGAAACTCGACCGATTACAATGGCGTGTGTACTTTTCCCCTAGGTCAATCCAGTTATTCGTTTTGAGTAACAGATTTGCGAAAATTGTGATGGTTTCTCAACTATTCCTTAACTTCAAACTCCCATATCTCGCGAACGGATTGACGAACACGAGAAATTCCGGTTGCATCTGGAAGAAGAAACTCTCCCGATTACAACGGTATGCGTATTTTTGCCCTAGGCCATAGTAGTTATTGGTTTCGAGTATCAGACTTGCAAAATTTTTATGGTTTCTCAAACATTCCTTAATTTCAAACCCCCATATCTCGCGAACGGAATGACGAATCCGAAAAATTTCTGTTGCATCTGAAAGTAGAAACTCTTCCGATTACAACGCTATGTGTATTTTTCCCCTAGGCCATTGTAGTTATTGGTTTCGAGTATCAGATTTGCGAAAATTTTGATGGTTTCTCAACCGTTCCTTAACTTCCAACTCCCAAATCTCGCGAACGGATTGACGAACTCGAGAAATTCCTGTTGCATCTGAAAGCAGAAACTCGACCGATTACAACGGTGTGTGTACTGTTCCCCTAGGTCATTCCAGTTATTCGTTTCTAGCATCAGAATTGCGAAAATTTTGATGGTTTCTCAACCGTTCCTTAACTTCACACTCCCATATCACGCGAACGGATTGACGAACTCAAGAAATTCCTGTTGCATCTGAAAGTAGAAACTCGACCGATTACAACGGTATGCCTATTCTTGCCCTAGGCCATAGTAGTTATTGGTTTCGAGTATCAGACTTGCGAAAATTGTGATGGTTTCTCAACCGTTCCTTAATTTCACACTCCCATACCTCGCGAACAGATTGACGAACTCGAGAAATTCCTGTTGCATCTGGAACAGAAACTCGTCCGATAACAATGGTATGTGTATTTTAGCCCTAGGCCGTAGCAGTTATTGGTTTCGAGTATCAGACATGCGAAAATTTTGTTGGTTTCTCAACCATTCCTTAACTTCAAACTCCCATATCTCGCGAACGGATTGACGAACTCGAGAAATTCCTGTTGCATCTGAAACAGAACCTCGTCCGATTACAATGGTATGTGAATTTTTGCAATAGGCCGTAGTAGTTATTGGTGTCGAGTATCAGACTTGCGAAAATTTTGTTGGTTTCTCAACCATTCCTTAACTTCAAACTCCCATATGTCGCGAACGGCTGACGAACTCGAGAAATTCCTGTTGCATCTGAAAGTAGAAACTCGCCCCATTACAATGGTGTGTGTACTTTTCCCCTAGGTCATTCCAGTTATTCGTTTCTAGCATCAGAATTGCGAAAATTTTGATGGTTTCTCAAGCATTCCTTATCTTCAAACTCCCATATCTCGCGAACGGATTGACGACCTCGAGAAATTCCTGTTGCATCTGAAAGCAGAAACTCGCCCGATTACAAAGGTATGTGCATTTATCCCCTTGGCCTTTGTAGTTATTGGTTTCGAGTATCAGACTTGCGAAAATTTTGTTGGTTTCTCAACCATTCCTTAACTTCAAACTCCCATATGTCGCGAACGGCTGACGAACTCGAGAAATTCCTGTTGCATCTGAAAGTAGAGACTCGCCTCATTACAATGGTGTGTGTACTTTTCCCCTAGGCCATTCCAGTTATTGGTTTCGTGTAACAGACTTGCGAAAATTTTGATGGTTTCTCAACCATTCCTTACCTTCAAACTCCCATATCTCGCGAACGGATAGACGAACTCGAGAAATTCCAGTTGCATCTGCAAGTAGAAACTCGTCCGATTACAAAGGTATGTGTATTTTTCCCCTAGGCCATAGTAGTTATTGGTTTCGAGTAACAGACTTGCGAAAATTTTGATGGTTTCTCAACCATCTTTAACTTCAAACTCCCATACCTCGCGAACAGATTGACGAACTCGAGAAATTCCGGTTGCATCTGCAAGTAGAAACTCGCCCGATTACAAAGGTATGTGTATTTTTCCCCTAGGCCATAGTAGTTATTGGTTTCGAGTACCAGACTTGCGAAAATTTTGATGGTTTCTCAACCGTTCCTTATTTTCAAACTCCCATATCTCGCGAACGGATTGACCAACTCGAGAAATTCCTGTTGCATCTGAAAGCAGAAACTCGCCCGATTACAAAGGTATGTGTATTTATCCCCTAGGCCTTTGTAGTTATTAGTTTCGAGTATCAGACTTGCGAAAATTTTGAAGGTTTCTCAACCGTTCCTTAATTTCAAACTCCCATATCTCGCGAACGGATTGACGAGCTCGAGAAATTCCTGTTGCATCTGAAAGTAGAAACTCGTCCGATTACAATGGTATGTGAATTTCTGCCCTAGGCCGTAGTAGTTATTGGTTTCGAGTATCAGGCTTGCGAAAATTTTGATGGTTTCTCATCCATTCCTTAAATTCAAACTCCCATATCTCGCGAAAGGATTGACGAACTCGAGAAATTCCTATTGCATCTGAAAATAGAAACTCTCCCGATTACAACGCTATGTGTATTTTTCCCTTAGGCCATAGTAGTTATTGGTTTCGAGTATCAGACTTGCGAAAATTGTGATGGTTTCTCAACCGTTCCTTAACTTCAAACTCCCATACCTCGCGAACAGATTGACGAACTCGAGAAATTCCTGTTGCATCTGAAAGTAGAA
This sequence comes from Ptiloglossa arizonensis, assembly GCF_051014685.1. NCBI lineage: Eukaryota > Metazoa > Arthropoda > Insecta > Hymenoptera > Colletidae > Ptiloglossa > Ptiloglossa arizonensis. The sequence goes on along the minus strand of NW_027478484.1, from coordinate 590,907 downwards.
ACTCGCCCTATTTCAATGGTGTGTGTACTTTTCCCCTAGGCCATTCCAGTTATTGGTTTCGAGTAACCGACTTGCGAAAATTTTGATGGTTTCTCAACCATTCCTTAACTTCAAACTCCCATATGTCGCGAACGGCTGACGAACTCGAGAAATTCCTGTTGCATCTGAAAGTAGAAACTCGCCCTATTTCAATGGTGTGTGTACTTTTCCCCTAGGCCATTCCAGTTATTGGTTTCGAGTAACAGACTTGCGAAAATTTTGATGGTTTCTCAACCATTCCTTACCTTCAAACTCCCATATCTCGCGAACGGATTGACGAACTCGAGAAATTCCTGTTGCATCTGAAAGTAGAAACTCGACCGATTACAATGGCGTGTGTACTTTTCCCCTAGGTCATTCAAGTTATTCGTTTCTAGCATCAGAATTGCGAAAATTTTGATGGTTTCTCAACCATTCCTTACCTTCAAACTCCCGTATCTCGCGAACGGATTGACGACCTCGAGAAATTCCTGTTGCATCTGAAAGTAGAAACTCGCCCGATTACAAAGGTATGTGTATTTATCCCCTAGGCCTTTGTAGTTATTGGTTTCGAGTATCAGACTTGCGAAAATTTTGATGGTTTCTCAAGCATTCCTTAACTTCAAACTCCCATATCTCGCGAACGGATTGACGACCTCGATTATTTCCTGTTACATCTGAAAGTAGAAACTCGCCTCATTACAATGTTGTGTGTACTTTTCCCCTAGGCCATTCCAGTTATTGGTTTCGTGTAACAGACTTGCGAAAATTTTGATGGTTTCTCAACCATTCCTTACCTTCAAACTCCCATATCTCGCGAACGGATAGACGAACTCGAGAAATTCCAGTTGCATCTGCAAGTAGAAACTCGTCCGATTACAAAGGTATGTGTATTTTTCCCCTAGGCCATAGTAGTTATTGGTTTCGAGTAACAGACTTGCGAAAATTTTGATGGTTTCTCAACCACTCCTTAATTTTAAACTCCCATATCTCGCGAACGGATTGACGAACTCGAGAAATTCCTGTTGCATCTGAAAGCAGAAACTCGCCCGATTACAAAGGTATGTGTATTTATCCCCTAGGCCTTTGTAGTTATTAGTTTCGAGTATCAGACTTGCGAAAATTTTGAAGGTTTCTCAACCGTTCCTTAATTTCAAACTCCCATATCTCGCGAATGGATTGACGAGCTCGAGAAATTCCTGTTGCATCTGAAAGTAGTAACTCGTCCGATTACAATGGTATGTGAATTTCTGCCCTAGGCCGTAGTAGTTATTGGTTTCGAGTATCAGGCTTGCGAAAATTTTGATGGTTTCTCATCCATTCCTTAAATTCAAACTCCCATATCTCGCGAAAGGATTGACGAACTCGAGAAATTCCTATTGCATCTGAAAATAGAAACTCTCCCGATTACAGCGCTATGTGTATTTTTCCCTTAGGCCAGTAGTTATTGGTTTCGAGTATCAGACTTGCGAAAATTGTGATGGTTTCTCAACCGTTCCTTAACTTCAAACTCCCATACCTCGCGAACAGATTGACGAACTCGAGAAATTCCGGTTGCATCTGAAAGCAGAAACCCGCTCGATTACAACGGTATGTGTATTTTTCCCCTAGGCCTTTGTAGTTATTGGTTTCGAGTATCAGACTTGCGAAAATTTTGAGGGTTTCTCAACCGTTCCTTAATTTCAAACTCCCATATCTCGCGAACGGATTGACGAGCTCGAGAAATTCCTGTTGCATCTGAAAGTAGAAACTCGTCCGATTACAATGGTATGTGAATTTCTGCCCTAGGCCGTAGTAGTTATTGGTTTCGGGTATCAGGCTTGCGAAAATTTTGGTGGTTTCTCATCCATTCCTTAAATTCAAACTCCCATATCTCGCGAAAGGATTGGCGAACTCGAGAAGTTCCTATTGCATCTGGAAGCAGTAGCTTGCCCGATTACAACGGTATGTGTATTTTTACCCTAGGCCATAGTAGTTATTGGTTTCGAATACCAGACTTGCGAAAATTTTTATGGATTCTCAACTATTCCTTAACTTCAAACTCCCATATCTCGCGAAACGATTGACGAACTCGAGAAATTCCTATTGCATCTGCAAGCAGTAGCTCGCCCGGTTACAACGGTATGTGTATTTTTGCCATAGGCCATAGTAGTTATTGGTTTCGAATACCAGACTTGCGAAAATTTTTATGGATTCTCAACTATTCCTTAACTTCAAACTCCCATATCTCGCGAAACGATTGACGAACTCGAGAAATTCCTATTGCATCTGCAAGCAGTAGCTCGCCCGGTTACAACGGTATGTGTATTTTTGCCATAGGCCATAGTAGTTATTGGTTTCGAGTATCAGACTTGCGAAAATTGTGATGGTTTCTCAACAGTTCCTTAACTTCAAACTCCCATACCTCGCGAACAGATTGACGAACTCGAGAAATTCCTGTTGCATCTGAAAGCAGAAACTCGCCCGATTACAAAGGTATGTGTATTTATCCCCTAGGCCTTTGTAGTTATTGGTTTCGAGTATCAGACTTGCGAAAATTTTGAAGGTTTCTCAACCGTTCCTTAATTTCAAACTCCCATATCTCGCGAACGGATTGACGAGCTCGAGAAATTCCTGTTGCATCTGAAAGTAGAAACTCGTCCGATTACAATGGTATGTGAATTTCTGCCCTAGGCCGTAGTAGTTATTGGTTTCGAGTATCAGGCTTGCGAAAATTTTGATGGTTTCTCATCCATTCCTTAAATTCAAACTCCCATATCTCGCGAAAGGATTGACGAACTCGAGAAATTCCTATTGCATCTGAAAGCAGCAGCTCGCCCGATTACAACGGTATGTGTATTTTTGCCCTAGGCCATAGTAGTTATTGGTTTCGAGTATTAGACTTGCGAAAATTGTGTTGGTTTCTCAACCATTCCTTAACTTCAAACTCCCATATCTCGCGAACGGATTGACGAACTCGAGAAATTCCTGTTGCATCTGAAACAGAACCTCGTCCGATTACAATGGTATGTGAATTTTTGCAATAGGCCGTAGTAGTTATTGGTGTCGAGTATCAGACTTGCGAAAATTTTGTTGGTTTCTCAACCATTCCTTAACTTCAAACTCCCATATGTCGCGAACGGCTGACGAACTCGAGAAATTCCTGTTGCATCTGAAAGTAGAAACTCGCCCCATTACAATGGTGTGTGTACTTTTCCCCTAGGTCATTCCAGTTATTCGTTTCTAGCATCAGAATTGCGAAAATTTTGATGGTTTCTCAAGCATTCCTTATCTTCAAACTCCCATATCTCGCGAACGGATTGACGACCTCGAGAAATTCCTGTTGCATCTGAAAGCAGAAACTCGCCCGATTACAAAGGTATGTGCATTTATCCCCTTGGCCTTTGTAGTTATTGGTTTCGAGTATCAGACTTGCGAAAATTTTGTTGGTTTCTCAACCATTCCTTAACTTCAAACTCCCATATGTCGCGAACGGCTGACGAACTCGAGAAATTCCTGTTGCATCTGAAAGTAGAGACTCGCCTCATTACAATGGTGTGTGTACTTTTCCCCTAGGCCATTCCAGTTATTGGTTTCGTGTAACAGACTTGCGAAAATTTTGATGGTTTCTCAACCATTCCTTACCTTCAAACTCCCATATCTCGCGAACGGATAGACGAACTCGAGAAATTCCAGTTGCATCTGCAAGTAGAAACTCGTCCGATTACAAAGGTATGTGTATTTTTCCCCTAGGCCATAGTAGTTATTGGTTTCGAGTAACAGACTTGCGAAAATTTTGATGGTTTCTCAACCATCTTTAACTTCAAACTCCCATACCTCGCGAACAGATTGACGAACTCGAGAAATTCCGGTTGCATCTGCAAGTAGAAACTCGCCCGATTACAAAGGTATGTGTATTTTTCCCCTAGGCCATAGTAGTTATTGGTTTCGAGTACCAGACTTGCGAAAATTTTGATGGTTTCTCAACCGTTCCTTATTTTCAAACTCCCATATCTCGCGAACGGATTGACCAACTCGAGAAATTCCTGTTGCATCTGAAAGCAGAAACTCGCCCGATTACAAAGGTATGTGTATTTATCCCCTAGGCCTTTGTAGTTATTAGTTTCGAGTATCAGACTTGCGAAAATTTTGAAGGTTTCTCAACCGTTCCTTAATTTCAAACTCCCATATCTCGCGAACGGATTGACGAGCTCGAGAAATTCCTGTTGCATCTGAAAGTAGAAACTCGTCCGATTACAATGGTATGTGAATTTCTGCCCTAGGCCGTAGTAGTTATTGGTTTCGAGTATCAGGCTTGCGAAAATTTTGATGGTTTCTCATCCATTCCTTAAATTCAAACTCCCATATCTCGCGAAAGGATTGACGAACTCGAGAAATTCCTATTGCATCTGAAAATAGAAACTCTCCCGATTACAACGCTATGTGTATTTTTCCCTTAGGCCATAGTAGTTATTGGTTTCGAGTATCAGACTTGCGAAAATTGTGATGGTTTCTCAACCGTTCCTTAACTTCAAACTCCCATACCTCGCGAACAGATTGACGAACTCGAGAAATTCCGGTTGCATCTGAAAGTAGAAACTCGCCCTATTTCAATGGTGTGTGTACTTTTCCCCTAGGCCATTCCAGTTATTGGTTTCGAGTAACCGACTTGCGAAAATTTTGATGGTTTCTCAACCATTCCTTAACTTCAAACTCCCATATGTCGCGAACGGCTGACGAACTCGAGAAATTCCTGTTGCATCTGAAAGTAGAAACTCGCCCTATTTCAATGGTGTGTGTACTTTTCCCCTAGGCCATTCCAGTTATTGGTTTCGAGTAACAGACTTGCGAAAATTTTGATGGTTTCTCAACCATTCCTTACCTTCAAACTCCCATATCTCGCGAACGGATAGACGAACTCGAGAAATTCCTGTTGCATCTGAAAGTAGAAACTCGACCGATTACAATGGCGTGTGTACTTTTCCCCTAGGTCATTCAAGTTATTCGTTTCTAGCATCAGAATTGCGAAAATTTTGATGGCTTCTCAACCATTCCTTACCTTCAAACTCCCGTATCTCGCGAACGGATTGACGACCTCGAGAAATTCCTGTTGCATCTGAAAGTAGAAACTCGCCCGATTACAAAGGTATGTGTATTTATCCCCTAGGCCATTGTAGTTATTGGTTTCGAGTATCAGACTTGCGAAAATTTTGATGGTTTCTCAAGCATTCCTTAACTTCAAACTCCCATATCTCGCGAACGGATTGACGACCTCGATTATTTCCTGTTACATCTGAAAGTAGAAACTCGCCTCATTACAATGGTGTGTGTACTTTTCCCCTAGGCCATTCCAGTTATTGGTTTCGTGTAACAGACTTGCGAAAAATTTGATGGTTTCTCAACCATTCCTTACCTTCAAACTCCCATATCTCGCGAACGGATAGACGAACTCGAGAAATTCCAGTTGCATCTGCAAGTAGAAACTCGTCCGATTACAAAGGTATGTGTATTTTTCCCCTAGGCCATAGTAGTTATTGGTTTCGAGTAACAGACTTGCGAAAATTTTGATGGTTTCTCAACCACTCCTTAATTTTAAACTCCCATATCTCGCGAACGGATTGACGAACTCGAGAAATTCCTGTTGCATCTGAAAGCAGAAACTCGCCCGATTACAAAGGTATGTGTATTTATCCCCTAGGCCTTTGTAGTTATTAGTTTCGAGTATCAGACTTGCGAAAATTTTGAAGGTTTCTCAACCGTTCCTTAATTTCAAACTCCCATATCTCGCGAATGGATTGACGAGCTCGAGAAATTCCTGTTGCATCTGAAAGTAGTAACTCGTCCGATTACAATGGTATGTGAATTTCTGCCCTAGGCCGTAGTAGTTATTGGTTTCGAGTATCAGGCTTGCGAAAATTTTGATGGTTTCTCATCCATTCCTTAAATTCAAACTCCCATATCTCGCGAAAGGATTGACGAACTCGAGAAATTCCTATTGCATCTGAAAATAGAAACTCTCCCGATTACAACGCTATGTGTATTTTTCCCTTAGGCCAGTAGTTATTGGTTTCGAGTATCAGACTTGCGAAAATTGTGATGGTTTCTCAACCGTTCCTTAACTTCAAACTCCCATACCTCGCGAACAGATTGACGAACTCGAGAAATTCCGGTTGCATCTGAAAGCAGAAACCCGCTCGATTACAACGGTATGTGTATTTTTCCCCTAGGCCATTGTAGTTATTGGTTTCGAGTATCAGACGTGCGAAAATTTTGATGGTTTCTCAACCATTCCTTAACTTCAAACTCCCATATCTCGCGAACGGATTGAGGACCTCGATTATTTCCTGTTGCATCTGAAAGTAGAAACTCGACCGATTACAATGGCGTGTGTACTTTTCCCCTAGGTCATTCCAGTTATTCGTTTCTAGCATCTGAATTGCGAAAATTTTGATGGTTTCTCAACCATTCCTTAACTTCAAACTCCCATATCTCGCGAACGGATTGACGAACTCGAGAAATTCCTGTTGCATCTGAAAGCAGAAACTCGCCCGATTACAAAGGTATGTGTATTTACCCCTAGGCCTTTGTAGTTATTGGTTTCGAGTATCAGACTTGCGAAAATTTTGAGGGTTTCTCAACCGTTCCTTAATTTCAAACTCCCATATCTCGCGAACGGATTGACGAGCTCGAGAAATTCCTGTTGCATCTGAAAGTAGAAACTCGTCCGATTACAATGGTATGTGAATTTCTGCCCTAGGCCGTAGTAGTTATTGGTTTCGGGTATCAGGCTTGCGAAAATTTTGGTGGTTTCTCATCCATTCCTTAAATTCAAACTCCCATATCTCGCGAAAGGATTGGCGAACTCGAGAAGTTCCTATTGCATCTGGAAGCAGTAGCTTGCCCGATTACAACGGTATGTGTATTTTTACCCTAGGCCATAGTAGTTATTGGTTTCGAATACCAGACTTGCGAAAATTTTTATGGATTCTCAACTATTCCTTAACTTCAAACTCCCATATCTCGCGAAACGATTGACGAACTCGAGAAATTCCTATTGCATCTGCAAGCAGTAGCTCGCCCGGTTACAACGGTATGTGTATTTTTGCCATAGGCCATAGTAGTTATTGGTTTCGAATACCAGACTTGCGAAAATTTTTATGGATTCTCAACTATTCCTTAACTTCAAACTCCCATATCTCGCGAAACGATTGACGAACTCGAGAAATTCCTATTGCATCTGCAAGCAGTAGCTCGCCCGGTTACAACGGTATGTGTATTTTTGCCATAGGCCATAGTAGTTATTGGTTTCGAGTATCAGACTTGCGAAAATTGTGATGGTTTCTCAACAGTTCCTTAACTTCAAACTCCCATACCTCGCGAACAGATTGACGAACTCGAGAAATTCCTGTTGCATCTGAAAGCAGAAACTCGCCCGATTACAAAGGTATGTGTATTTATCCCCTAGGCCTTTGTAGTTATTGGTTTCGAGTATCAGACTTGCGAAAATTTTGAAGGTTTCTCAACCGTTCCTTAATTTCAAACTCCCATATCTCGCGAACGGATTGACGAGCTCGAGAAATTCCTGTTGCATCTGAAAGTAGAAACTCGTCCGATTACAATGGTATGTGAATTTCTGCCCTAGGCCGTAGTAGTTATTGGTTTCGAGTATCAGGCTTGCGAAAATTTTGATGGTTTCTCATCCATTCCTTAAATTCAAACTCCCATATCTCGCGAAAGGATTGACGAACTCGAGAAATTCCTATTGCATCTGAAAGCAGCAGCTCGCCCGATTACAACGGTATGTGTATTTTTGCCCTAGGCCATAGTAGTTATTGGTTTCGAGTATTAGACTTGCGAAAATTGTGATGGTTTCTCAACCGTTCCTTAACTTCAAACTCCCATACCTCGCGAACAGATTGACGAACTCGAGAAATTCCTGTTGCAACTGAAAGCAGGAACTCGCTCGATTACAACGGTATGTGTATTTTTCCCCTAGGCTTTTGTAGTTATTGGTTTCGAGTATCAGACGTGCGAAAATTTTGATGGTTTCTCAACCATTCCTTAACTTCAAACTCCCATATCTCGCGAACGGATTGACGAGCTCGAGAAATTCCTGTTGCATCTGAAAGTAGAAACTCGTCCGATTACAACGGTATGTGTATTTTTGTCCTAGGCCGTCGTAGTTATTGGTTTCGAGTATCAGACTTGCGAAAATTTTTATGGTTTCTCAACCATTCCTTAACTTCAAACTCCCATATGTCGCAAACGGCTGACGAACTCGAGAAATTCCTGTTGCATCTGAAACCAGAAACTCGTCCGATTACAACGGTATGTGTATTTTAGCCCTAGGCCATTGTAGTTATTGGTTTCGAGTATCAAACTTGCGAAAATTTTGATGGTTTCTCAACCATTCCTTAACTTCAAACTCCCATATCTCGCGAACGGATTGAGGAACTCGAGAAATTCCTGTTGCATCTGAAAGTAGAAACACGCCCGATTACAAAGGTATGTGTATATTTGCCCTAGGCCATTCCAGTTATTGGTTTCGAGTATCAGACCAGCGAAAATTTTGATGGATTCTCAACCATTCCTTACCTTCAAACACCCATATCTCGCGAACGGAATGACGAACTCGAAACATTCCTGTTGCATCTGAAAGCAGAAACTCGCTCGATTACAACGGTATGTGTATTTTTCCCCTAGGCCATTGTTGTTATTGGTTTCGAGTATCAGACGAGCGAAAATTTTGATGGTTTCTCAACCATTCCTTAACTTCAAACTCCCATATCTCGCGAACGGATTGACGAACTCGAGAAATTCCTGTTGCATCTGAAAATGGAAACTCGCCCGATTACAAAGGTATGTGTATTTATCCCCTAGGCCTTTGTAGTTATTGGTTTCGAGTATCAGACTTGCGAAAATTTTTATGGTTTCTCAACCATTCCTTAACTTCAAACTCCCATATCTCGCGAACGAATTGACGAACTCGAGAAATTCCTGTTGCATCTGAAAGTAGAAACTCGCCCAATTACAAAGGTATGTGTATTTTTGCCGTAGGCCATTCCAGTTATTGGTTTCGAGTATCAGATCAGCGAAAATTTAGATGGTTTCTCATCTATTCCTTACCTTCATACACCCATATCTCCCGAACGGAATGGCGAACTCGAGAAATTCCTGTTGCATCTGAAACAGAAACTCGTGCGATTACAATGGTATGTGTATTTTTGCCCTAGGCCGTAGTAGTTATTGGTTTCGAGTATCAGACGTGCGAAAATTTTGTTGGTTTCTCAACCGTTCCTTAACTTCAAACTCCCATATCTCGCGAACGGATTTACGGACTCGAGAAATTCCTGTTGCATCTGAAAGTAGAAACTCGACCGTTTAAAACGGTGTGTGTACTGTTCCCCTAGGCCATTCCAGTTATTGGTTTAGAGTATCAGACTTGCGAAAATTTTTATGGTTTCTCAACCATTCCTTAACTTCAAACTCCCATATCTCGCGAACGGATTGACGAATCCGAAAAATTTCTGCTGCATCTGAAAATAGAAACTCTCCCGGTTACAACGCTATGTGTATTTTTCCCCTAAGCCATTGTAGTTATTGGTTTCGAGTATCAGACTTGCGAAAATTTTGATGGTTTCTCAACCATTCCTTAACTTCAAACTCCCATATCTCGCGAACTGATTGACGAACTCGAGAAATTCCTATTGCATCTGAAAGTAGAAACTCGCCCGATTACAAAGGTATGTGTATTTTTGCCTTAGGCCATTCCAGTTATTGGTTTCGAGTATCAGACCAGCAAAATTTTGATGGTTTCTCAACCATTCCTTACCTTCAAACACCCATATCTCGCGAACGGAATGACGAACTCGAGAAATTCCTGTTGTATCTGAAAGTAGAAACTCTCCCGATTACAACGGCATGTGTATTTTTCCCCTAAGCCTTTGTAGTTATTGGTTTCGAGTATCAGACTTGCGAAAATTTTGATCGTTTCTCAACCGTTCCTTAATTTCAAACTCCCATATCTCGGGAACGGATTCACGAACTCGAGACATTCCTGTTGCATCTGAAACCAGAAACTCGTACGATTACAACGGTTTGTGTATTTTTGCCCTAGGCCATAGTAGTTATTGGTTTCGAGTATCAGACTTGCGAGAATTTTGACGGTTTCTCAACCATTCCTTAACTTCAAACTCCCATATCTCGCGAACGGATTGACGAACTCGATTATTTCCTGTTGCGTCTGAAAGTAGAAAGTCGACCGATTACAATGGTGTGTGTACTTTCCCCCAGGTCATTCCAGTTATTCGTTTCTAGCATCAGAGTTACGAAAATTTTGATGGTTTCTCAACCATTCCTTAACTTCAAACTCCCATATCTCGCGAACGGATTGACGAACTCGATTATTTCCTGTTGCGTCTGAAAGTAGAAAGTCGACCGATTACAATGGTGTGTGTACTTTTCCCCCAGGTCATTCCAGTTATTCGTTTCTAGCATCAGAGTTACGAACATTTTGATGATTTCTCAACCATTCCTTAACTTCAAACACCCATATCTCGCGTACGGATTGACGAACTCGATAAATTCCTGTTGCATCTGAAACCAGAAACTCGTCCGATTACAACGGTTCGTGTGTTTTTCCCTTAGGCCTTTGTAGTTATTGGTTTCGAGTATCAGACTTGCGAAAATTTTGATGGTTTCTCAAGCATTCCTTAACTTCAAACACCCATATCTCGCGAACGGATTGACGAACTCGATTATTTCCTGTTGCATATGAAAGTAGAAAGTCGACCGCTTACAACAGTATGTGTATTTTTCCCCTAGGCCATCGTAGTTATTGGTTTCGAGTATCAGACTTGCGAAAATTTTGATGGTTTCTCAACCGTTCCTTAATTTCAAACTCCCATATCTCGCGAACGGATTCACGAACTCGAGAAATTCCTGTTGCATCTGAAACCAGAAACTCGTCCGATTATAACGGTTTGTGTATTTTTGTCCTAGGCCATAGTAGTTATTGGTTTCGAGTATAAGACTTGCGAAAATCTTTATGGTTTCTCAACCGTTCCTTAACTCCAAACTCCCATATTTCGCGAACGGATTGACGAATCCGAAAAATTTCTGTTGCGTCTGAAAGCAGAAACCCGTCCGATTACAACGGTATGTGTATTTTTGCCCTAGGGTATAGTAGTTATTCGTTTCTAGCATCAGAATTGCGAAAATTTTGATGGTTCCTCAACCATTCCTTAACTTCAAACTCCCACATCTCGCGAACGGATTGACGAACTCGAAAAATTCCTGTAACATCTGAAAGTAGAAACTCGCGCGATTGCAAAGGTATGTGTATTTTTCCCCTAGGCCATAGTAGTTATTGGTTTCGAGTATCAGACTTGCGAAAATTGTGATGGTTTCTCAACCATTGCTTAATTTAAAACTCCCATATCTCGCGAACGGATTGACGAAATCGAGAAATTCCTCTTGCATCTGAAAGTAGAAACTCGCCCGATTACAAACGTATGTGTATTTTGCCCTAGGCCATTCCAGTTATTGGTTTCGAGTGTCAGACCAACGAAAATTTTGATGGTTTCTCAACCATTCCATACCTTCAAACATCCATATCTCGCGAACGGAATGACGAACTCGAGAAATTCCTGTTGCATCTGAAAGTAGAAACTCGCCCGATTACAAAGGTATGTGTTTTTTTCCCCTAGGCCTTTGTAGTTATTGGTTTCGAGTATCAGACTTGCGAAAATTGTGATTGTTTCTCAAGCATTCCTTAACTTCAAACTCCCATATCTCGCGAACGGATTGACGAACTCGATTATTTCCTGTTGCATATGAAAGTAGAAAGTCGACCGATTACAAAGGTATGTGTATTTTTCCCCTAAGCCTTTGTATTTATTGGTTTCGTGTATAAGACTTGCGAAAATTTTTAAGGTTTCTCAACCATTCCTTAACTCCAAACTCCCATATTTCGCGAACGGATTGACGACTCCGAAAAATTTCTGTTGCATCTGAAAATAGAAAGTCTCCCGATTACAACGCTATGTGTATTTTTCCCCTAGGCCATTGTAGTTATTGGTTTCGAGTATCAGACTTGCGAAAATTTTGACGGTTTCTCAAGCGTTCCTTAACCTCTAACTCCCATATCTCGCGAACGGATTGACGAACTCGATTATTTCCTGTTGCATCTGAAAGTAGAAACTCGACCGATTAGAATGGTGTGTGTACTTTTCCCCTAGGTCATTCCAGTTATTCGTTTCTAGCATCAGAATTGCGAAAATTTTGATGGTTTCTCAACCATTCCTTAACTTCAATCTCCCATATCTCGCGAACGGATTGACGAACTCGAGAAATTCCTGTTGCATCTGAAAGTAGAAACTCGCGCGATTACAAAGGTATGTGTATTTTCCCCCTAGGCCATAGTAGTTATTGGTTTCTAGTATCAGACTTGCGAAAATTGAGATGGTTTCTCAACCATTCCTTAATTTCAGACTCCCATATCTCGTGAACGGATTCACGAGCTCGAGAAATTCCTGTTGCATCTGAAACCAGAAACCCGTCCGATTACAACGGTATGTGTGTTTTTGCCCTAGGCCATAGCAGTTATTGGTTTCGAGTATCAGACTTGCGAAAATTTTGATGATTTCTCAACCATTCCTTGCCTTCAAACACCCATATCTCGCGAACGGAATGACGAACTCGAGAAATTCCTGTTGCATCTGAAACCAGAAACTCGTCCGATTACAACGGTTTGTGTATTTTTGCCCTAGGCCATAGTAGTTATTGGTTTCGAGTATCAGACTTGCGAAAATTTTTATGGTTTCTCAACCATTCCTTAACTTCAATCTCCCATATCTCGCGAACGGATTGACGAACTCGAGAAATTCCTGTTGCATCTGAGAGTAGAAACTCGCGCGGTTACAAAGGTATGTGTATTTTTCCCCTAGGCCATAGTAGTTATTGGTTTCGAGAGTCAGACTTGCGAAAATTTTGATGGTTTCTCAACCATTCCTTACATTCAAACACCCATATCTCGCGAACGGAATGACGAACTCGAGAAATTCCTGTTGTATCTGAAACTAGAACTCGCCCGGTTACAATGGTGTGTGTACTTTTCCCCTAGGCCATTCCTGTTATTGGTTTCGTGTAACAGACTTGCGGTAATTTTGATGGTTTCTCAACCATTCCTTAACTTCAAACTCCCATATCTCGCGAACGGATTGACGAACTCGATTATTTCCTGTTGCATCTGAAAGTAGAAACTCGACCGATTAGAATGGTGTGTGTACTTTTCCCCTAGGTCATTCCAGTTATTCGTTTCTAGCATCAGAATTGCGAAAATTTTGATGGTTTCTCAACCATTCCTTAATTTCAAACTCCCATATCTCGCGAACGGATTGACGCACTCGAGAAATTCCTGTTGCATCTGAGAGTAGAAACTCGCGCGATTACAAAGGTATGTGTATTTTTCCCCTAGGCCATAGTAGTTATTGGTTTCGAGTATCAGACTTGCGAAAATTGTGATGGTTTCTCAACCATTCCTTAATTTCAAACTCCCATATCTCGCGAACGGATTGACGAACACGAGAAATTCCGGTTGCATCTGGAAGAAGAAACTCTCCCGATTACAACGCTATGTGTATTTTTCCCCTAGGCCATTGTAGTTATTGGTTTCGAGTATCAGACTTGCGAAAATTGTGATGGTTACTCAACCGTTCCTTAATTTCAAACTCCCATATCTCGCGAACGGATTGACGAACTCGAGAAATTCCTGTTGCATCTGAAACCAGAAACTCGTCCGATTACAACGGTATGTGTATTTTTGCCCTAGGCCATAGTAGTTACTGGTTTCGAGTATCAGATTTGCGAAAATTTTGATGGTTTCTCAACCATTCCTTAACTTCAAACTCCAATACCTCGCGAACGGATTGGCGATCTCGAGAAGTTCCTGTTGCATCTGAAAGTAGAAACTTGCCCGATTACAATGGTGTGTGTACTTTTCCCCTAGGCCGTTCCAGTTATTGGTTTCGAGTATCAGATTTGCGAAAATAGTGATTGCTTCTCAAGCATTTCTTAATTTCAAACTCCCATATCTCGCGAACGGATTGACGAACTCGAGAAATTCCTGTTGCATCTGAAAGTAGAAACTCGCCCCATTACAACGGTGTTTGTACTTTTCCCCTAGGCCGTTCCAGTTATTGGTTTCGAGTAACAGATTTGCGAAAATTTTGATGGTTTCTCAACCTTTCCTTAACTTCGAACTCCCATACCTCGCGAACGGATTGAGGAACTTGAGAAATTCCTGTTGCATCTGATAGTGGAAACTCGCCCGATTACAAACGTATGTGTAATCTTCCCGTAGGCCTTTTTAGTTATGGGTTTCGAGTATCAGACTTGCGAAAATTTTTACGGTTTCTCAACCATTCCTTAACTTCAAACTCACATATCTCGCAAACGGATTGACGAACTCGAGCAATTCCGGTTGCATCTGGAAGTTGAAACTCTCCCGATTACAGCGGTATGTGTATTTTTCCCCTAAGCCTTTGTAGTTGTTGGTTTCGAGTATCAGACTTGCGAAAATTTTGATGGTTTCTCAACCATTCCTTAACTTCGAACTCCCACATCTCGCGAACGGATTGACGAACTCGAGAAATTCCTGTTGCATCTGAAAGTAGAAACTCGCCCCATTACAACGGTGTTTGTACTTTTCCCCTAGGCCGTTCCAGTTATTGGTTTCGAGTAACAGATTTGCGAAAATTTTGATGGTTTCTCAACCATTCCTTAACTTCGAACTCCCATACCTCGCGAACGGATTGAGGAACTCGAGAAATTCCTGTTGCATCTGATAGTGGAAACTCGCCCGATTACAAACGTATGTGCAATTTTCCCGTAGGCCTTTTTAGTTATGGGTTTCGAGTATCAGACTTGCGAAAATTTTTACGGTTTCTCAACCATTCCTTAACTTCAAACTCACATATCTCGCAAACGGATTGACGAACTCGAGCAATTCCGGTTGCATCTGAAAGTAGAAACTCGACCGATTAGAATGGTGTGTGTACTTTTCCCCTAGGTCATTCCAGTTATTCGTTTCTAGCATCAGAATTGCGAAAATTTTGATGGTTTCTCAACCATTCCTTAACTTCAAACTCCCATATCTCGCGTACGGATTGACGAACACGAGAAAATCCGGTTGCATCTGGAAGAAGAAACTCTCCCGATTACAACGGTATGTGTATTTTACCCCTAAGCCTTTGTAGTTATTGGTTTCGAGTATCAGACTTGCGAAAATTTTGATGGTTACTCAACCGTTCCTTAATTTCAAACTCCCATATCTCGCGAACGGATTGACGAACTCGAGAAATTCCTGTTGCATCTGAAACCAGAAACTCGTCCGATTACAACGGTATGTGTATTTTTGCCCTAGGCCATAGTAATTACTGGTATCGAGTATCAGATTTGCGAAAATTTTGATGGTTTCTCAACCATTCCTTAACTTCAAACTCCGATACCTCCCGAACGGATTGGCGATCTCGAGAAGTTCCTGTTGCATCTGAAAGTAGAAACTTGCCCGATTACAATGGTGTGTGTACTTTTCCCCTAGGCCGTTCCAGTTATTGGTTTCGAGTATTAGATTTGCGAAAATTTTGATGGTTTCTCAACCATTCCTTAATTTCAAACTCCCATATCTCGCGAACGGATTGACGAACTCGATTATTTCCTGTTGTATCTGAAAGTAGAAACTCGCCCGATTACAATGGTGTGTGTACTTTTCCCCTAGGCCATTCCTGTTATTGGTTTCGTGTAACAGACTTGTGATAATTATGATGGTTTCTCAACCATTCCTTAACTTCGAACTCCCATAACTCGCGAACGGATTGACGAACTCGTGAAATTCCTGTTGCATCTGAAAGCAGAAACTCGTCCGATTACAACGGTATGTGTATTTTTGCCCTAGGGTATAGTAGTTATTGGTTTCGAGTATCAGACTTGCGAAAATTTTGATGGTTTCTCAACCATTCCTTAACTTCAAACTCCCATATCTCGCGAATGGATTGACGAAATCGATTATTTCCTGTTGCATCTGAAAGTAGAAACTCGACCGATTAGAATGGTGTGTGTATTTTTCCCCTAGGCCATAGTAGTTATTGGTTTCTTGTATCAGACTTGCGAAAATTTTTATGGTTTCTCAACCATTCCTTAACTCCAAACTCCCATATCTCGCGAACGGATTGACGAACACGAGAAATTCCGGTTGCATCTGGAAGAAGAAACTCTCCCGATTACAACGCTATGTGTATTTTTCCCCTAGGCCATTGTAGTTATTGGTTTCGAGTGTCAGACTTGAGAAAATTTTGATGGTTTCTCAACCATTCCTTACCTTCAAACACCCATATCTCGCGAACGGAGTGACGAACTCGAGAAATTCCTGTTGTATCTGAAACTAGAAACGCGCCCGATTACAATGGTGTGTGTACTTTTCCCCTAGGCCATTCCTGTTATTGGTTTCGTGTAACAGACTTGCGGTAATTTTGATGGTTTCTCAACCATTCCTTAACTTCAAACTCCCATATCTCGCGAACGGATTGACGAACTCGATTATTTCCTGTTGCATCTGAAAGTAGAAACTCGACCGATTAGAATGGTGTGTGTACTTTTCCCCTAGGTCATTCCAGTTATTCGTTTCTAGCTTCAGAATTGCGAGAATTTTGATGGTTTCTCAACCATTCCTTAATTTCAAACTCCCATATCTCGCGAACGGATTGACGAACTCGAGAAATTCCTGTTGCATCTGAAAGTAGAAACTCGCCCCATTACAACGGTGTTTGTACTTTTCCCCTAGGCCGTTCCAGTTATTGGTTTCGAGTAACAGATTTGCGAAAATTTTGATGGTTTCTCAACCATTCCTTAACTTCGAACTCCCATACCTCGCGAACGGATTGAGGAACTCGAGAAATTCCTGTTGCATCTGATAGTGGAAACTCGCCCGATTACAAACGTATGTGTAATCTTCCCGTAGGCCTTTCTAGTTATGGGTTTCGAGTATCAGACTTGCGAAAATTTTTACGGTTTCTCAACCATTCCTTAACTTCAAACTCACATATCTCGCAAACGGATTGACGAACTCGAGCAATTCCGGTTGCATCTGGAAGTTGAAACTCTCCCGATTACAGCGGTATGTGTATTTTTCCCCTAAGCCTTTGTAGTTGTTGGTTTCGAGTATCAGACTTGCGAAAATTTTGATGGTTTCTCAAGCATTCCTTAACTTCTAACTCCCATATCTCGCGAACCGATTGACGAACTCGATTATTTCCTGTTGCATCTGAAAGTAGAAACTCGACCGATTAGATTGGTGTGTGTACTTTTCCCCTAGGTCATTCCAGTTATTCGTTTCTAGCATCAGAATTGCGAAAATTTTGATGGTTTCTCAACCATTCCTTAACTTCAAACTCCCATATCTCGCGTACGGATTGACGAACACGAGAAAATCCGGTTGCATCTGGAAGAAGAAACTCTCCCGATTACAACGGTATGTGTATTTTACCCCTAAGCCTTTGTAGTTATTGGTTTCGAGTATCAGACTTGCGAAAATTTTGATGGTTACTCAACCGTTCCTTAATTTCAAACTCCCATATCTCGCGAACGGATTGACGAACTCGAGAAATTCCTGTTGCATCTGAAACCAGAAACTCGTCCGATTACAACGGTATGTGTATTTTTGCCCTAGGCCATAGTAATTACTGGTATCGAGTATCAGATTTGCGAAAATTTTGATGGTTTCTCAACCATTCCTTAACTTCAAACTCCGATACCTCGCGAACGGATTGGCGATCTCGAGAAGTTCCTGTTGCATCTGAAAGTAGAAACTTGCCCGATTACAATGGTGTGTGTACTTTTCCCCTAGGCCGTTCCAGTTATTGGTTTCGAGTATTAGATTTGCGAAAATTTTGATGGTTTCTCAACCATTCCTTAATTTCAAACTCCCATATCTCGCGAACGGATTGACGAACTCGATTATTTCCTGTTGCATCTGAAAGTAGAAACTCTACCGATTAGAACGGTGTGTGTACTTTTCCCCTAGGTCATTCCAGTTATTGGTTTCGAGTATCAGACTTGCGAAAATTTTTATGGTTTCTCAACCATTCCTTAACTCCAAACTCCCATATTTCGCGAACGGATTCACGACTCCGAAAAATTTCTGTTGCATCTGAAAATAGAAACTCTCCCGATTACAACGCTATGTGAATTTTTCCCCTAGGCCATTGTAGTTATTGGTTTCGAGTGTCAGACTTGAGAAAATTTTGATGGTTTCTCAACCATTCCTTACCTTCAAGCACCCATATCTCGCGAACGGAGTGACGAACTCGAGAAATACCTGTTGTATCTGAAACTAGAAACGCGCCCGATTACATTGGTGTGTGTACTTTTCCCCTAGGCCATTCCTGTTATTGGTTTCGTGTAACAGACTTGCGGTAATTTTGATGGTTTCTCAACCATTCCTTAACTTCAAACTCCCATATCTCGCGAACGGATTGACGAACTCGATTATTTCCTGTTGCATCTGAAAGTAGAAACTCGACCGATTAGAATGGTGTGTGTTCTTTTCCCCTAGGTCATTCCAGTTATTCGTTTCTAGCTTCAGAATTGCGAAAATTTTGATGGTTTCTCAACCATTCCTTAATTTCAAACTCCCATATCTCGCGAACGGATTGACGAACTCGAGAAATTCCTGTTGCATCTGAAAGTAGAAACTCGCCCCATTAGAACGGTGTTTGTACTTTTCCCCTAGGCCGTTTCAGTTATTGGTTTCGAGTAACAGATTTGCGAAAATTTTGATGGTTTCTCAACCATTCCTTAACTTCGAACTCCCATACCTCGCGAACGGATTGAGGAACTCGAGAAATTCCTGTTGCATCTGATAGTGGAAACTCGCCCGATTACAAACGTATGTGTAATCTTCCCGTAGGCCTTTTTAGTTATGGGTTTCGAGTATCAGACTTGCGAAAATTTTTACGGTTTCTCAACCATTCCTTAACTTCAAACTCACATATCTCGCAAACGGATTGACGAACTCGAGCAATTCCGGTTGCATCTGGAAGTTGAAACTCTCCCGATTACAGCGGTATGTGTATTTTTCCCCTAAGCCTTTGTAGTTGTTGGTTTCGAGTATCAGACTTGCGAAAATTTTGATGGTTTCTCAAGCATTCCTTAACATCTAACTCCCATATCTCGCGAACCGATTGACGAACTCGATTATTTCCTGTTGCATCTGAAAGTAGAAACTCGACCGATTAGAATGGTGTGTGTACTTTTCCCCTAGGTCATTCCAGTTATTCGTTTCTAGCATCAGAATTGCGAAAATTTTGATGGTTTCTCAACCATTCCTTAACTTCAAACTCCCATATCTCGCGTACGGATTGACGAACACGAGAAAATCCGGTTGCATCTGGAAGAAGAAACTCTCCCGGTTACAACGGTATGTGTACTTTTCCCCTAGGTCATTCCAGTTATTCGTTTCTAGCATCAGAATTGCGAAAATTTTGATGGTTTCTCAACCATTCCTTAACTTCAAACTCCCATATCTCGCGAACGGATTGACGAACTCGAGAAATTCCTGTTGCATCTGAAATTGGAAACTCGCCCCATTACAGTGGTGTGTGTACTTTCTCCCTAGGCCGTTCCAGTTATTGGTTTCGAGTATCAGACTTGCGAAAATTTTGATGTTTTCTCAACCGTTGCTTAATTTCAAACTCCCATATCTCGCGAACGAATTGACGAACTCGAGAAATTCCTGTTGCATCTGAGAGGCATAAACTCGTCCGATTACAACGGTATGTGCATTTATGCCCTAGGCCATAGTAGTTATTGGTTTCGAGTATCAGACTTGCGAAAACTGTGATGGTCTCTCAACCATTCCTTAACTTCAAACTCCCATATCTCGCGAACGGATTGACGAGCTCGAGAAATTCCTTTTGCATCGGAAAGTATAAACACGCCCGATTACAAAGGTATGTGTATTTTTCCACTAGAGCTTTGTAGTTATTGGTTTCGAGTATCAGACTTGCGAAAATTTTGATGGTTTCTCAAGCATTCCTTAACTTCAAACTCCCATATCTCGCCAACGGATAGACGAACTCGATTATTTCCTGTTGCATCTGAAAGTAGAAATTCTACCGATTACAGTGGTGTGTGTACTTTTCCCCTAGGTCATTCCAGTTATTCGTTTCGAGTATCAGACTTGCGAAAATTTTGATGTTTTCTCAACCATTCCTTAACTTCAAACTCCCATATCTCGCGAACGGATTGACGAACTCGAGAAATTCCTGTTGCATCTGAAACCAGAAGCTCGTCCGATTACAACGGTATGTGTATTTCTGCCCTAGGCCATAGTAGTTATTGGTTTCGAGTATCAGACTTGCGAAAATTGTGATGGTTTCTCAACCTTTCCTTAACTTCAAACTCCCATATCTCGCTAACGGATAGACGAACTCGATTATTTCCTATTGCATCTGAAAGTAGAAATTCTACCGATTACAATGGTGTGTGTACTTTTCCCCTAGGCCGTTCCAGTTATTGGTTTCTTGTATCAGACTTGCGAAAATTTAGCTGGTTTCTCAATCATTCCTTAACTTCAAACTCCCATATCTCGCGAACGGATTGACGAGCTCGAGAACTTTCAGTTGCATCTGAAAGTAGAAACTCGCTCGATTACAAAGGTATGTGTATTTTTCCCCTAGGCCATAGTAGTTATTGGTTTCGAGTCTCAGACTTCCGAAAATTGTGATGGTCTCACAACCATTCCTTAACTTCAAACTCCCATATCTCGCGAAAGGATTGACGAACTCGTGAAATTCCTGTTGCATCTGAAAATAAAAACTCGCCCCATTACAATGGTGTGTGTACTTATCCCCTAGGCCATTCCTGTTATTGGTTTCGAGTATCAGACTTGCGAAAATTTTGATGTTTTCTCAACCGTTCCTTAATTTCAAACTCCCATATCTCGCGAACGAATTGACGAACTCGAGAAATTCCTGTTGCATCTGAAAGCAGAAACTCGTCCGATTACAACGGTATGTGTATGTTTGCCCTAGGCCATAGTAGTTATTGGTTTCGAGTATCAGACTTGCGAAAATTTTGATGGTTTCTCAACCATTCCTTAACTTCAAACTCACATATCTCGCGAACGGATTGAGGAACTCGAGAAATTCCTGTTGCATCTGATAGTGGAAACTCGCCCGATTACAAACGTATGTGCAATTTTCCCGTAGGCCTTTTTAGTTATGGGTTTCGAGTATCAGACTTGCGAAAATTTTTACGGTTTCTCAACCATTCCTTAACTTCAAACTCACATATCTCGCAAACGGATTGACGAACTCGAGCAATTCCGGTTGCATCTGAAAGTAGAAACTCGACCGATTAGAATGGTGTGTGTACTTTTCCCCTAGGTCATTCCAGTTATTCGTTTCTAGCATCAGAATTGCGAAAATTTTGATGGTTTCTCAACCATTCCTTAACTTCAAACTCCCATATCTCGCGTACGGATTGACGAACACGAGAAAATCCGGTTGCATCTGGAAGAAGAAACTCTCCCGATTACAACGGTATGTGTATTTTACCCCTAAGCCTTTGTAGTTATTGGTTTCGAGTATCAGACTTTCGAAAATTTTGATGGTTACTCAACCGTTCCTTAATTTCAAACTCCCATATCTCGCGAACGGATTGACGAACTCGAGAAATTCCTGTTGCATCTGAAACCAGAAACTCGTCCGATTACAACGGTATGTGTATTTTTGCCCTAGGCCATAGTAATTACTGGTATCGAGTATCAGATTTGCGAAAATTTTGATGGTTTCTCAACCATTCCTTAACTTCAAACTCCGATACCTCCCGAACGGATTGGCGATCTCGAGAAGTTCCTGTTGCATCTGAAAGTAGAAACTTGCCCGATTACAATGGTGTGTGTACTTTTCCCCTAGGCCGTTCCAGTTATTGGTTTCGAGTGTTAGATTTGCGAAAATTTTGATGGTTTCTCAACCATTCCTTAATTTCAAACTCCCATATCTCGCGAACGGATTGACGAACTCGATTATTTCCTGTTGTATCTGAAAGTAGAAACTCGCCCGATTACAATGGTGTGTGTACTTTTCCCCTAGGCCATTCCTGTTATTGGTTTCGTGTAACAGACTTGTGATAATTATGATGGTTTCTCAACCATTCCTTAACTTCGAACTCCCATAACTCGCGAACGGATTGACGAACTCGTGAAATTCCTGTTGCATCTGAAAGCAGAAACTCGTCCGATTACAACGGTATGTGTATTTTTGCCCTAGGGTATAGTAGTTATTGGTTTCGAGTATCAGACTTGCGAAAATTTTGATGGTTTCTCAACCATTCCTTAACTTCAAACTCCCATATCTCGCGAATGGATTGACGAAATCGATTATTTCCTGTTGCATCTGAAAGTAGAAACTCGACCGATTAGAATGGTGTGTGTATTTTTCCCCTAGGCCATAGTAGTTATTGGTTTCGAGTATCAGACTTGCGAAAATTTTTATGGTTTCTCAACCATTCCTTAACTCCAAACTCCCATATCTCGCGAACGGCTTGAGGAACACGAGAAATTCCGGTTGCATCTGGAAGAAGAAACTCTCCCGATTACAACGCTATGTGTATTTTTCCCCTAGGCCGTTGTAGTTATTGGTTTCGAGTGTCAGACTTGAGAAAATTTTGATGGTTTCTCAACCATTCCTTACCTTCAACCACCCATATCTCGCGAACGGAGTGACGAACTCGAGAAATTCCTGTTGTATCTGAAACTAGAAACGCGCCCGATTACAATGGTGTGTGTACTTTTCCCCTAGGCCATTCCTGTTATTGGTTTCGTGTAACAGACTTGCGGTAATTTTGATGGTTTCTCAACCATTCCTTAACTTCAAACTCCCATATCTCGCGAACGGATTGACGAACTCGATTATTTCCTGTTGCATCTGAAAGTAGAAACTCGACCGATTAGAATGGTGTGTGTACTTTTCCCCTAGGTCATTCCAGTTATTCGTTTCTAGCTTCAGAATTGCGAGAATTTTGATGGTTTCTCAACCATTCCTTAATTTCAAACTCCCATATCTCGCGAACGGATTGACGAACTCGAGAAATTCCTGTTGCATCTGAAAGTAGAAACTCGCCCCATTAGAACGGTGTTTGTACTTTTCCCCTAGGCCGTTCCAGTTATTGGTTTCGAGTAACAGATTTGCGAAAATTTTGATGGTTTCTCAACCATTCCTTAACTTCGAACCCCCATACCTCGCGAACGGATTGAGGAACTCGAGAAATTCCTGTTGCATCTGATAGTGGAAACTCGCCCGATTACAAACGTATGTGTAATCTTCCCGTAGGCCTTTCTATTTATGGGTTTCGAGTATCAGACTTGCGAAAATTTTTACGGTTTCTCAACCATTCCTTAACTTCAAACTCACATATCTCGCAAACGGATTGACGAACTCGAGCAATTCCGGTTGCATCTGGAAGTTGAAACTATCCCGATTACAGCGGTATGTGTATTTTTCCCCTAAGCCTTTGTAGTTGTTGGTTTCGAGTATCAGACTTGCGAAAATTTTGATGGTTTCTCAACCATTCCTTAACTTCAAACTCCCACATCTCGCGAACGGATTGACGAACTCGAGAAATTCCTGTTGCATCTGAAAGTAGAAACTCGCCCCATTACAACAGTGTTTGTACTTTTCCCCTAGGCCGTTCCAGTTATTGGTTTCGAGTAACAGATTTGCGAAAATTTTGATGGTTTCTCAACCATTCCTTAACTTCGAACTCCCATACCTCGCGAACGGATTGAGGAACTCGAGAAATTCCTGTTGCATCTGATAGTGGAAACTCGCCCGATTACAAACGTATGTGTAATCTTCCCGTAGGCCTTTTTAGTTATGGGTTTCGAGTATCAGACTTGCGAAAATTTTTACGGTTTCTCAAACATTCCTTAACTTCAAACTCACATATCTCGCAAACGGATTGACGAACTCGAGCAATTCCGGTTGCATCTGGAAGTTGAAACTCTCTCGATTACAGCGGTATGTGTATTTTTCCCCTAAGCCTTTGTAGTTGTTGGTTTCGAGTATCAGACTTGCGAAAATTTTGATGGTTTCTCAAGCATTCCTTAACTTCTAACTCCCATATCTCGCGAACCGATTGACGAACTCGATTATTTCCTGTTGCATCTGAAAGTAGAAACTCGACCGATTAGAATGGTGTGTGTACTTTTCCCCTAGGTCATTCCAGTTATTCGTTTCTAGCATCAGAATTGCGAAAATTTTGATGGTTTCTCAACCATTCCTTAACTTCAAACTCCCATATCACGCGTACGGATTGACGAACACGAGAAAATCCGGTTGCATCTGGAAGAAGAAACTCTCCCGATTACAACGGTATGTGTATTTTACCCCTAAGCCTTTGTAGTTATTGGTTTCGAGTATCAGACTTGCGAAAATTTTGATGGTTACTCAACCGTTCCTTAATTTCAAACTCCCATATCTCGCGAACGGATTGACGAACTCGAGAAATTCCTGTTGCATCTGAAACCAGAAACTCGTCCGATTACAACGGTATGTGTATTTTTGCCCTAGGCCATAGTAATTACTGGTATCGAGTATCAGATTTGCGAAAATTTTGATGGTTTCTCAACCATTCCTTAACTTCAAACTCCGATACCTCGCGAACGGATTGGCGATCTCGAGAAGTTCCTGTTGCATCTGAAAGTAGAAACTTGCCCGATTACAATGGTGTGTGTACTTTTCCCCTAGGCCGTTCCAGTTATTGGTTTCGAGTATTAGATTTGCGAAAATTTTGATGGTTTCTCAACCATTCCTTAATTTCAAACTCCCATATCTCGCGAACGGATTGACGAACTCGATTATTTCCTGTTGCATCTGAAAGTAGAAACTCTACCGATTAGAATGGTGTGTGTACTTTTCCCCTAGGTCATTCCAGTTATTGGTTTCGAGTATCAGACTTGCGAAAATTTTTATGGTTTCTCAACCATTCCTTAACTCCAAACTCCCATATTTCGCGAACGGATTCACGACTCCGAAAAATTTCTGTTGCATCTGAAAATAGAAACTCTCCCGATTACAACGCTATGTGAATTTTTCCCCTAGGCCATTGTAGTTATTGGTTTCGAGTGTCAGACTTGAGAAAATTTTGATGGTTTCTCAACCATTCCTTACCTTCAAGCACCCATATCTCGCGAACGGAGTGACGAACTCGAGAAATACCTGTTGTATCTGAAACTAGAAACGCGCCCGATTACATTGGTGTGTGTACTTTTCCCCTAGGCCATTCCTGTTATTGGTTTCGTGTAACAGACTTGCGGTAATTTTGATGGTTTCTCAACCATTCCTTAACTTCAAACTCCCATATCTCGCGAACGGATTGACGAACTCGATTATTTCCTGTTGCATCTGAAAGTAGAAACTCGACCGATTAGAATGGTGTGTGTACTTTTCCCCTAGGTCATTCCAGTTATTCGTTTCTAGCTTCAGAATTGCGAAAATTTTGATGGTTTCTCAACCATTCCTTAATTTCAAACTCCCATATCTCGCGAACGGATTGACGAACTCGAGAAATTCCTGTTGCATCTGAAAGTAGAAACTCGCCCCATTAGAACGGTGTTTCTACTTTTCCCCTAGGCCGTTCCAGTTATTGGTTTCGAGTAACAGATTTGCGAAAATTTTGATGGTTTCTCAACCATTCCT
This sequence comes from Ptiloglossa arizonensis, assembly GCF_051014685.1. NCBI lineage: Eukaryota > Metazoa > Arthropoda > Insecta > Hymenoptera > Colletidae > Ptiloglossa > Ptiloglossa arizonensis. The sequence continues at coordinate 565,153 of NW_027478484.1, read as the reverse complement.
TAACTTCGAACTCCCATACCTCGCGAACGGATTGAGGAACTCGAGAAATTCCTGTTGCATCTGATAGTGGAAACTCGCCCGATTACAAACGTATGTGTAATCTTCCCGTAGGCCTTTCTAGTTATGGGTTTCGAGTATCAGACTTGCGAAAATTTTTACGGTTTCTCAACCATTCCTTAACTTCAAACTCACATATCTCGCAAACGGATTGACGAACTCGAGCAATTCCGGTTGCATCTGGAAGTTGAAACTCTCCCGATTACAGCGGTATGTGTATTTTTCCCCTAAGCCTTTGTAGTTGTTGGTTTCGAGTATCAGACTTGCGAAAATTTTGATGGTTTCTCAACCATTCCTTAACTTCAAACTCCCACATCTCGCGAACGGATTGACGAACTCGAGAAATTCCTGTTGCATCTGAAATTAGAAACTCGCCCCATTACAACAGTGTTTGTAATTTTCCCCTAGGCCGTTTCAGTTATTGGTTTCGAGTAACAGATTTGCGAAAATTTTGATGGTTTCTCAACCATTCCTTAACTTCGAACTCCCATACCTCGCGAACGGATTGAGGAACTCGAGAAATTCCTGTTGCATCTGATAGTGGAAACTCGCCCGATTACAAACGTATGTGTAATCTTCCCGTAGGCCTTTTTAGTTATGGGTTTCGAGTATCAGACTTGCGAAAATTTTTACGGTTTCTCAACCATTCCTTAACTTCAAACTCACATATCTCGCAAACGGATTGACGAACTCGAGCAATTCCGGTTGCATCTGGAAGTTGAAACTCTCCCGATTACAGCGGTATGTGTATTTTTCCCCTAAGCCTTTGTAGTTGTTGGTTTCGAGTATCAAACTTGCGAAAATTTTGATGGTTTCTCAAGCATTCCTTAACATCTAACTCCCATATCTCGCGAACCGATTGACGAACTCGATTATTTCCTGTTGCATCTGAAAGTAGAAACTCGACCGATTAGAATGGTGTGTGTACTTTTCCCCTAGGTCATTCCAGTTATTCGTTTCTAGCATCAGAATTGCGAAAATTTTGATGGTTTCTCAACCATTCCTTAACTTCAAACTCCCATATCTCGCGTACGGATTGACGAACACGAGAAAATCCGGTTGCATCTGGAAGAAGACACTCTCCCGATTACAACGGTATGTGTATTTTACCACTAAGCCTTTGTAGTTATTGGTTTCGAGTATCAGACTTGCGAAAATTTTGATGGTTACTCAACCGTTCCTTAATTTCAAACTCCCATATCTCGCGTACGGATTGACGAACACGAGAAAATCCGGTTGCATCTGGAAGAAGACACTCTCCCGATTACAACGGTATGTGTATTTTACCACTAAGCCTTTGTAGTTATTGGTTTCGAGTATCAGACTTGCGAAAATTTAGATGGTTACTCAACCGTTCCTTAATTTCAAACTCCCATATCTCGCGAACGGATTGACGAACTCGAGAAATTCCTGTTGCATCTGAAACCAGAAACTCGTCCGATTACAACGGTATGTGTATTTTTGCCCTAGGCCATAGTAATTACTGGTATCGAGTATCAGATTTGCGAAAATTTTGATGGTTTCTCAACCATTCCTTAACTTCAAACTCCGATACCTCGCGAACGGATTGGCGATCTCGAGAAGTTCCTGTTGCATCTGAAAATAGAAACTCTCCCGATTACAACGCTATGTGAATTTTTCCCCTAGGCCATTGTAGTTATTGGTTTCGAGTGTCAGACTTGCGAAAATTTTGTTGGTTTCTCAACCATTCCTTAACTTCAAACTGCGATACCTCGCGAACGGATTGACGAACTCGAGAAATTCCAGTTGCATCTGAAAGTAGAAACTCGCCCGATTACAAAGGTATTTGTATTTTTCCCCTAGCCCTTTTTAGTTATTGTTTCGAGTATCAGACTTGCGAAAATTTTGATGGTTTCTCAAGCATTCCTTAACTTCAAACTCCCATATCTCGCGAACGGATAGACGAACTCGATTATTTCCTGTTGCATCTGAAAGTAGAAAGTCTACCGATTACAATGGTGTGTGTACTTTTCCCCTAGGTCATTCCAGTTATTCGATTCTACCAACAGAATTGCGAAAATTTTGATGGTTTCGCAACCATTCCTTAACTTCAAACTCCGATATCTCGCGAACGGATTGACGAGCTCGAGAAATTCCTGTTGCATCTGAAAGTATAAACTCGCCCGATTTCAAAGGTATGTGTATTTTTCCACTAGGGCTTTGTAGTTATTGGTTTCGAGTATCAGACTTGCGAAAATTTTGATGGTTTCTCAAGCATTCCTTAACTTCAAACTCCCATATCTCGCCAACGGATAGACGAACTCGATTATTTCCTGTTGCATCTGAAAGTAGAAATTCTACCGATTACAATGGTGTGTGTACTTTTCCCCTAGGTCATTCCAGTTATTCGTTTCTAGCATCAGAATTGCGAAAATTTTGATGGTTTCTCAACCATTCCTTAACTTCAATCTCCCATATCTCGCGAACGGATTGACGAACTCGAGAAGTTACTGTCGCCTCTGAAAGTAAAAACTTGCACGATTACAATGGTGTATGTATTTTTCCCCTAGGTCATTCGAGTTATTCGTTTCTAGCATCAGAATTGCGAAAATATTTAAGGTTTCTCAACCATTCCTTAAATTCAAACTCCCATATCTCGCGAACGGATTGACGAACTCGAGAAGTTCCTGTCGCTTCTGAAAGTAGAAACTTGCCCGATTACAATGGTGTGTGTACTTTTCCCCTAGGCCGTTCCAGTTATTGGTTTCGAGTACCAGACTTGCGAAAATTTTGATGGTTCTTCAACCATTCCTTAACTTCAAACTCCCATATATCGCGAACGGATTGACGAACTCGAGGAATTCCTGTTGCATCTGAAAGTAGAAACTCGCCTCATTACAATGGTGTGTGTACTTTTCCCCTAGGCCATTCCAGTTATGGATTCGAGTATCACACTTGCGAAAATTTTGATGGTTTCTCAACCATTCCTTAACTTCAAACTCCCATATCTCGCGAACGGATTGACGAACTCGAGAAATTCCTGTTGCATCTGAAATTGGAAACTCGCCCCATTACAGTGGTGTGTGTACTTTTTCCCTAGGCCGTTCCAGTTATTGGTTTCGAGTATCAGACTTGCGAAAATTTTGATGTTTTCTCAACCGTTGCTTAATTTCAAACTCCCATATCTCGCGAACGAATTGACGAACTCGAGAAATTCCTGTTGCATCTGAGAGGCATAAACTCGTCCGATTACAACGGTATGTGCATTTATGCCCTAGGCCATAGTAGTTATTGGTTTCGAGTATCAGACTTGCGAAAACTGTGATGGTCTCTCAACCATTCCTTAACTTCAAACTCCCATATCTCGCGAACGGATTGACGAGCTCGAGAAATTCCTTTTGCATCGGAAAGTATAAACACGCCCGATTACAAAGGTATGTGTATTTTTCCACTAGAGCTTTGTAGTTATTGGTTTCGAGTATCAGACTTGCGAAAATTTTGATGGTTTCTCAAGCATTCCTTAACTTCAAACTCCCATATCTCGCCAACGGATAGACGAACTCGATTATTTCCTGTTGCATCTGAAAGTAGAAATTCTACCGATTACAGTGGTGTGTGTACTTTTCCCCTAGGTCATTCCAGTTATTCGTTTCGAGTATCAGACTTGCGAAAATTTTGATGTTTTCTCAACCATTCCTTAACTTCAAACTCCCATATCTCGCGAACGGATTGACGAACTCGAGAAATTCCTGTTGCATCTGAAACCAGAAGCTCGTCCGATTACAACGGTATGTGTATTTCTGCCCTAGGCCATAGTAGTTATTGGTTTCGAGTATCAGACTTGCGAAAATTTTGATGGTTTCTCAACCTTTCCTTAACTTCAAACTCCCATATCTCGCTAACGGATAGACGAACTCGATTATTTCCTATTGCATCTGAAAGTAGAAATTCTACCGATTACAATGGTGTGTGTACTTTTCCCCTAGGCCGTTCCAGTTATTGGTTTCTTGTATCAGACTTGCGAAAATTTAGCTGGTTTCTCAACCATTCCTTAACTTCAAACTCCCATATCTCGCGTACGGATTGACGAACACGAGAAAATCCGGTTGCATCTGGAAGAAGACACTCTCCCGATTACAACGGTATGTGTATTTTACCACTAAGCCTTTGTAGTTATTGGTTTCGAGTATCAGACTTGCGAAAATTTTGATGGTTACTCAACCGTTCCTTAATTTCAAACTCCCATATCTCGCGTACGGATTGACGAACACGAGAAAATCCGGTTGCATCTGGAAGAAGACACTCTCCCGATTACAACGGTATGTGTATTTTACCACTAAGCCTTTGTAGTTATTGGTTTCGAGTATCAGACTTGCGAAAATTTAGATGGTTACTCAACCGTTCCTTAATTTCAAACTCCCATATCTCGCGAAAGGATTGACGAACTCGTGAAATTCCTGTTGCATCTGAAAATAAAAACTCGCCCCATTACAATGGTGTGTGTACTTTTCCCCTAGGCCATTCCTGTTATTGGTTTCGAGTATCAGACTTGCGAAAATTTTGATGTTTTCTCAACCGTTCCTTAATTTCAAACTCCCATATCTCGCGAACGAATTGACGAACTCGAGAAATTCCTGTTGCATCTGAAAGCAGAAACTCATCCGATTACAACGGTATGTGTATCTTTGCCCTAGGCCATAGTAGTTATTGGTTTCAAGTATCAGACTTGCGAAAATTGTGATGGTTTCTCAACCATTCCTTAACTTCAAACTCCCATATCTCGCGACCGGATTGACGAACTCGAGGAATTCCTGTTGCATCTGAAAGTAGAAACGCGCCCCATTACAATGGTGTTTGTACTTTTCCCCTAGGCCATTCCAGTTATTGGTTTCGAGTATCAGTTTTGCGAAAATTTTGATGGTTTCTCAACCGTTCCTTAATTTCAAACCCCCATATCTCGCGAACGACTGACGAGCCCGAGTAATTCCTGTTGCATCTGAAAGCAGAAACTCGCCCGATTACAACGGTATTTGTATTTTTGCCCTGGGCCATATTAGTTATTGGTTTCGAGTATCAGACTTGCGAAAATGTTGATGGTTTCTCAACCATTCCTTAACTTCAAACTCCGATACCTCGCGAACGGATTGGCGAACTCGAGAAATTCCTGTTGCACTTGAAAGTAGAAACTGGCCCGATTACAATCTTGTGTGTAATTTTCCCCTAGGCCATTCCAGTTATTGGTTTCGAGTATCAGACTTGCGAAAATTTTGATGGTTTCTCAACCATTCCTTAACTTCGAACTCCCATACCTCGCGAACGGATTGAGGAACTCGAGAAATTCCTGTTGCATCTGAAAGTAGAAACTCGACCGATTAGAATGGTGTGTGTACTTTTCCCCTAGGTCATTCCAGTTATTCGTTTCTAGCTTCAGAATTGCGAAAATTTTGATGGTTTCTCAACCATTCCTTAATTTCAAACTCCCATATCTCGCGAACGGATTGACGAACTCGAGAAATTCCTGTTGCATCTGAGAGGCATAAACTCGTCCGATTACAACGGTATGTGCATTTATGCCCTAGGCCATAGTAGTTATTGGTTTCGAGTATCAGACTTGCGAAAACTGTGATGGTCTCTCAACCATTCCTTAACTTCAAACTCCCATATCTCGCGAACGGATTGACGAGCTCGAGAAATTCCTTTTGCATCGGAAAGTATAAACACGCCCGATTACAAAGGTATGTGTATTTTTCCACTAGAGCTTTGTAGTTATTGGTTTCGAGTATCAGACTTGCGAAAATTTTGATGGTTTCTCAAGCATTCCTTAACTTCAAACTCCCATATCTCGCCAACGGATAGACGAACTCGATTATTTCCTGTTGCATCTGAAAGTAGAAATTCTACCGATTACAGTGGTGTGTGTACTTTTCCCCTAGGTCATTCCAGTTATTCGTTTCGAGTATCAGACTTGCGAAAATTTTGATGTTTTCTCAACCATTCCTTAACTTCAAACTCCCATATCTCGCGAAAGGATTGACGAACTCGAGAAATTCCTGTTGCATCTGAAACCAGAAGCTCGTCCGATTACAACGGTATGTGTATTTCTGCCCTAGGCCATAGTAGTTATTGGTTTCGAGTATCAGACTTGCGAAAATTTTGATGGTTTCTCAACCTTTCCTTAACTTCAAACTCCCATATCTCGCTAACGGATAGACGAACTCGAGAAATTCCTGTTGCATCTGATAGTGGAAACTCGCCCGATTACAAACGTATGTGTAATCTTCCCGTAGGCCTTTCTAGTTATGGGTTTCGAGTATCAGACTTGCGAAAATTTTTACGGTTTCTCAACCATTCCTTAACTTCAAACTCACATATCTCGCAAACGGATTGACGAACTCGAGCAATTCCGGTTGCATCTGGAAGTTGAAACTCTCCCGATTACAGCGGTATGTGTATTTTTCCTCTAAGCCTTTGTAGTTGTTGGTTTCGAGTATCAGACTTGCGAAAATTTTGATGGTTTCTCAACCATTCCTTAACTTCAAACTCCCACATCTCGCGAACGGATTGACGAACTCGAGAAATTCCTGTTGCATCTGAAAGTAGAAACTCGCCCCATTACAACAGTGTTTGTACTTTTCCCCTAGGCCGTTTCAGTTATTGGTTTCGAGTAACAGATTTGCGAAAATTTTGATGGTTTCTCAACCATTCCTTAACTTCGAACTCCCATACCTCGCGAACGGATTGAGGAACTCGAGAAATTCCTGTTGCATCTGATAGTGGAAACTCGCCCGATTACAAACGTATGTGTAATCTTCCCGTAGGCCTTTTTAGTTATGGGTTTCGAGTACCAGACTTGCGAAAATTTTTACGGTTTCTCAACCATTCCTTAACTTCAAACTCACATATCTCGCAAACGGATTGACGAACTCGAGCAATTCCGGTTGCATCTGGAAGTTGAAACTCTCCCGATTACAGCGGTATGTGTATTTTTCCCCTAAGCCTTTGTAGTTGTTGGTTTCGAGTATCAGACTTGCGAAAATTTTGATGGTTTCTCAAGCATTCCTTAACATCTAACTCCCATATCTCGCGAACCGATTGACGAACTCGATTATTTCCTGTTGCATCTGAAAGTAGAAACTCGACCGATTAGAATGGTGTGTGTACTTTTCCCCTAGGTCATTCCAGTTATTCGTTTCTAGCATCAGAATTGCGAAAATTTTGATGGTTTCTCAACCATTCCTTAACTTCAAACTCCCATATCTCGCGTACGGATTGACGAACACGAGAAAATCCGGTTGCATCTGGAAGAAGAAACTCTCCCGGTTACAACGGTATGTGTACTTTTCCCCTAGGTCATTCCAGTTATTCGTTTCTAGCATCAGAATTGCGAAAATTTTGATGGTTTCTCAACCATTCCTTAACTTCAAACTCCCATATCTCGCGTACGGATTGACGAACACGAGAAAATCCGGTTGCATCTGGAAGAAGACACTCTCCCGATTACAACGGTATGTGTATTTTACCACTAAGCCTTTGTAGTTATTGGTTTCGAGTATCAGACTTGCGAAAATTTTGATGGTTACTCAACCGTTCCTTAATTTCAAACTCCCATATCTCGCGAACGGATTGACGAACTCGAGAAATTCCTGTTGCATCTGAAACCAGAAACTCGTCCGATTACAACGGCATGTGTATTTTTGCCCTAGGCCATAGTAATTACTGGTATCGAGTATCAGATTTGCGAAAATTTTGATGGTTTCTCAACCATTCCTTAACTTCAAACTCCGATACCTCGCGAACGGATTGGCGATCTCGAGAAGTTCCTGTTGCATCTGAAAATAGAAACTCTCCCGATTACAACGCTATGTGAATTTTTCCCCTAGGCCATTGTAGTTATTGGTTTCGAGTGTCAGACTTGCGAAAATTTTGTTGGTTTCTCAACCATTCCTTAAGTTCAAACTGCGATACCTCGCGAACGGATTGACGAACTCGAGAAATTCCTGTTGCATCTGAAAGTAGAAACTCGCCCGATTACAAAGGTATTTGTATTTTTCCCCTAGCCCATTTTAGTTATTGTTTCGAGTATCAGACTTGCGAAAATTTTGATGGTTTCTCAAGCATTCCTTAACTTCAAACTCCCATATCTCGCGAACGGATAGACGAACTCGATTATTTCCTGTTGCATCTGAAAGTAGAAAGTCTACCGATTACAATGGTGTGTGTACTTTTCCCCTAGGTCATTCCAGTTATTCGATTCTACCAACAGAATTGCGAAAATTTTGATGGTTTCGCAACCATTCCTTAACTTCAAACTCCGATATCTCGCGAACGGATTGACGAGCTCGAAAAATTCCTGTTGCATCTGAAAGTATAAACTCGCCCGATTTCAAAGGTATGTGTATTTTTCCACTAGGGCTTTGTAGTTATTGGTTTCGAGTATCAGACTTGCGAAAATTTTGATGGTTTCTCAAGCATTCCTTAACTTCAAACTCCCATATCTCGCCAACGGATAGACGAACTCGATTATTTCCTGTTGCATCTGAAAGTAGAAATTCTACCGATTACAATGGTGTGTGTACTTTTCCCCTATGTCATTCCAGTTATTCGTTTCTAGCATCAGAATTGCGAAAATTTTGATGGTTTCTCAACCATTCCTTAACTTCAATCTCCCATATCTCGCGAACGGATTGACGAACTCGAGAAGTTACTGTCGCCTCTGAAAGTAAAAACTTGCACGATTACAATGGTGTATGTATTTTTCCCCTAGGTCATTCGAGTTATTCGTTTCTAGCATCAGAATTGCGAAAATATTTAAGGTTTCTCAACCATTCCTTAAATTCAAACTCCCATATCTCGCGAACGGATTGACGAACTCGAGAAGTTCCTGTCGCTTCTGAAAGTAGAAACTTGCCCGATTACAATGGTGTGTGTACTTTTCCCCTAGGCCGTTCCAGTTATTGGTTTCGAGTACCAGACTTGCGAAAATTTTGATGGTTCTTCAACCATTCCTTAACTTCAAACTCCCATATATCGCGAACGGATTGACGAACTCGAGGAATTCCTGTTGCATCTGAAAGTAGAAACTCGCCTCATTACAATGGTGTGTGTACTTTTCCCCTAGGCCATTCCAGTTATGGTTTCGAGTATCACACTTGCGAAAATTTTGATGGTTTCTCAACCATTCCTTAACTTCAATCTCCCATATCTCGCGAACGGATTGACGAACTCGAGAAATTCCTGTTGCATCTGAAATTGGAAACTCGCCCCATTACAGTGGTGTGTGTACTTTTTCCCTAGGCCGTTCCAGTTATTGGTTTCGAGTATCAGACTTGCGAAAATTTTGATGTTTTCTCAACCGTTGCTTAATTTCAAACTCCCATATCTCGCGAACGAATTGACGAACTCGAGAAATTCCTGTTGCATCTGAGAGGCATAAACTCGTCCGATTACAACGGTATGTGCATTTATGCCCTAGGCCATAGTAGTTATTGGTTTCGAGTATCAGACTTGCGAAAACTGTGATGGTCTCTCAACCATTCCTTAACTTCAAACTCCCATATCTCGCGAACGGATTGACGAGCTCGAGAAATTCCTTTTGCATCGGAAAGTATAAACACGCCCGATTACAAAGGTATGTGTATTTTTCCACTAGAGCTTTGTAGTTATTGGTTTCGAGTATCAGACTTGCGAAAATTTTGATGGTTTCTCAAGCATTCCTTAACTTCAAACTCCCATATCTCGCCAACGGATAGACGAACTCGAATATTTCCTGTTGCATCTGAAAGTAGAAATTCTACCGATTACAGTGGTGTGTGTACTTTTCCCCTAGGTCATTCCAGTTATTCGTTTCGAGTATCAGACTTGCGAAAATTTTGATGTTTTCTCAACCATTCCTTAACTTCAAACTCCCATATCTCGCGAACGGATTGACGAACTCGAGAAATTCCTGTTGAATCTGAAACCAGAAGCTCGTCCGATTACAACGGTATGTGTATTTCTGCCCTAGGCCATAGTAGTTATTGGTTTCGAGTATCAGACTTGCGAAAATTTTGATGGTTTCTCAACCTTTCCTTAACTTCAAACTCCCATATCTCGCTAACGGATAGACGAACTCGATTATTTCCTATTGCATCTGAAAGTAGAAATTCTACCGATTACAATGGTGTGTGTACTTTTCCCCTAGGCCGTTCCAGTTATTGGTTTCTTGTATCAGACTTGCGAAAATTTAGCTGGTTTCTCAATCATTCCTTAACTTCAAACTCCCATATCTCGCGAACGGATTGACGAGCTCGAGAACTTTCTGTTGCATCTGAAAGTAGAAACTCGCTCGATTACAAAGGTATGTGTATTTTTCCCCTAGGCCATAGTAGTTATTGGTTTCGAGTCTCAGACTTCCGAAAATTGTGATGGTCTCACAACCATTCCTTAACTTCAAACTCCCATATCTCGCGAACGGATTGACGAACTCGAGGAATTCCTGTTGCACCTGAATGTAGAAACTCGCCCCATTACAATGGCGTGTGTACTTTTTCCCTAGGTCATTCCAGTTATTCGTTTCTAGCATCAGAATTGCGAAAATTTTGATGGTTTCTCAACCATTCCTTAACTTCAAACTCCCATATCTCGCGAAAGGATTGACGAACTCGTGAAATTCCTGTTGCATCTGAAAATAAAAACTCGCCCCATTACAATGGTGTGTGTACTTTTCCCCTAGGCCATTCCTGTTATTGGTTTCGAGTATCAGACTTGCGAAAATTTTGATGTTTTCTCAACCGTTCCTTAATTTCAAACTCCCATATCTCGCGAACGAATTGACGAACTCGAGAAATTCCTGTTGCATCTGAAAGCAGAAACTCGTCCGATTACAACGGTATGTGTATCTTTGCCCTAGGCCATAGTAGTTATTGGTTTCGAGTATCAGACTTGCGAAAATTGTGATGGTTTCTCAACCATTCCTTAACTTCAAACTCCCATATCTCGCGACCGGATTGACGAACTCGAGGAATTCCTGTTGCATCTGAAAGTAGAAACGCGCCCCATTACAATGGTGTTTGTACTTTTCCCCTAGGCCATTCCAGTTATTGGTTTCGAGTATCAGTTTTGCGAAAATTTTGATGGTTTCTCAACCGTTCCTTAATTTCAAACCCCCATATCTCGCGAACGACTGACGAGCCCGAGAAATTCCTGTTGCATCTGAAAGCAGAAACTCGCCCGATTACAACGGTATTTGTATTTTTCCCTGGGCCATATTAGTTATTGGTTTCGAGTATCAGACTTGCGAAAATGTTGATGGTTTCTCAACCATTCCTTAACTTCAAACTCCGATACCTCGCGAACGGATTGGCGAACTCGAGAAATTCCTGTTGCACTTGAAAGTAGAAACTGGCCCGATTACAATCTTGTGTGTAATTTTCCCCTAGGGCATTCCAGTTATTGGTTTCGAGTATCAGACTTGCGAAAATTTTGATGGTTTCTCAACCATTCCTTAACTTCAAACTCCCATATATCGCGAACGGATTGACGAACTCGAGGAATTCCTGTTGCATCTGAAAGTAGAAACTCGCCTCATTACAATGGTGTGTGTACTTTTCCCCTAGGCCATTCCAGTTATGGTTTCGAGTATCACACTTGCGAAAATTTTGATGGTTTCTCAACCATTCCTTAACTTCAAACTCCCATATCTCGCGAACGGATCGACGAACTCGAGAAATTCCTGTTGCATCTGAAAGTAGAAATTCGCCCCATTACAATGGTGTGGGTACTTTTCCCCTAGGCCGTTCCAGTTATTGGTTTCGAGTATCAGACTTGCGAAAATTTTGATGTTTTCTCAACCGTTGCTTAATTTCAAACTCCCATATCTCGCGAACGAAGTGACGAACTCGAGAAATTCCTGTTGCATCTGAGAGGCATAAACTCGTCCGATTACAACGGTATGTGCATTTTTGCCCTAGGCCATAGTAGTTATTGGTTTCGAGTATCAGACTTGCGAAAATGTTGATGGTTTCCCGAACCATTCCTTAACTTCAAACTCCGATACCTCGCGAACGGATTGGCGAACTGGAGAAATTCCTCTTGCACTTGTTAGTAGAAACTGGCCCGATTACAATGGTGTGTTTACTTTTCCCCTACGCCGTTCCAGTTATTGGTTTCGTGTATCAGACTTGCGAAAATTTTGATGGTTTTTAACCATTCCTTAACTTCAAACTCCCATATATCGCGAACGGATTGACGAACTCGAGGAATTCCTGTTGCATCTGAGAGTAGAAACTCGCCTCATTACAATGGTGTGTGTACTTTTCCCCTAGGCCATTCCAGTTATGGTTTCGAGTATCACACTTGCGAAAATTTTGATGGTTTCTCAAACATTCCTTAACTTCAAGCTCCCATATCTCGCGAACGGATTGACGAACTCGAGAAATTTCTGTTGCATCTGAAAGTAGAAACTCGCCCCATTACAATGGTGTGTGTACTTTTCCCCTAGGCCGTTCCAGTTATTGGTTTCGAGTATTAGTTTTGCGAAAATTTTGATGGTTTCTCAACCGTTCCTTAATTTCAAACTCCCATATCTCGCGAACGACTGACGAGCTCGAGAAATTCCTGTTGCATCTGAAAGTAGAAACTCGCCTCATTACAATGATGTGTGTACTTTTCCCCTAGGCCATTCCAGTTATTGGTTTCGAGTATCAGACTTGCGAAAACTGTGATGGTCTCTCAACCATTCGTTAAATTCAAACTCCCATACCTCGCGAACGGATTGACGAACTCGAGGAATTCCTGTTGCATCTGAAAGTATAAACTCGCCCGATTAGAAAGGTATCTGTATTTTTCCCCTAGGGCTTTGTAGTTATTGGTTTCGAGTATCAGACTTGCGAAAATTTTGATGGTTTCTCAAGCATTCCTTAACTTCAAACTCCCATATCTCGCGAACGGATAGACGAACTCGATTATTTCCTGTTGCATCTGAAAGTAGAAAGTCTACCGATTACAATGGTGTGTGTAATTTTCCCCTAGGCCATTACAGTTATTGGTTTCGAGAATCAGACTTGCGAAAATTTTGATGGTTTCTCAACCATTCCTTAACTTCAAACTCCCATATCTCGCGAACGGATCGACGAACTCGAGAAATTCCTGTTGCATCTGAAAGTAGAAACTCGCCCCATTACAATGGTGTGGGTACTTTTCCCCTAGGCCGTTCCAGTTATTGGTTTCGAGTATCAGACTTGCGAAAATTTTGCTGGTTTCTCAATCATTCCTTAACTTCAAACTCCCATATCTCGCGCACGGATTGACGAGCTCGAGAAATTTCTGTAGCATCTGAAAGTAGAAACTCGCCCCATTAGAATGGTGTGTGTAATTTTCCCCTAGGCCATTCCAGTTATAGGTTTCGAGTATCAGACTTGCGAAAATTTTGATGGTTTCTTAACCATTCCTTAACTTCAAACTCCCATATCTCGCGAAAGGATTGACGAACTCGTGAAATTCCTGTAGCATCTGAAAGTAGAAACTCGCCCCATTACAATGGTGTGTGTACTTTTCCCCTAGGCCATTCCAGTTATGGTTTCGAGTATCACACTTGCGAAAATTTTGATGGTTTCTCAACCATTCCTTAACTTCAAACTCCCATATCTCGCGAACGGATTGACGAACTCGAGAAATTCCTGTTGCATCTGAAAGTAGAAACTCGCCCCATTACAATGGTGTGTGTACTTTTCCCCTAGGCCGTTCCAGTTATTGGTTTCGAGTATCAGTTTTGCGAAAATTTTGATGTTTTCTCAACCGTTCCTTAATTTCAAACTCCCATATCTCGCGAACGAATTGACGAACTCGAGAAATTCCTGTTGCATCTGAAAGCAGAAACTCGTCCGATTACAACGGTATGAGTATTTTTGCCCTAGGCCATAGTAGTTATTGGTTTCGAGTATCAGACATGCGAAAATTGTTATGGTTTCTCAACCATTCCTTAACTACAAACTCCCATATCTCGCGAACGGATTGACGAACTCGAGGAATTCCTGTTGCATCTGAAAGTAGAAACACGCCCCATTACAATGGTGTGTGTACTTTTCCCCTAGGCCATTCCAGTTATTGGTTTCGAGTATCAGTTTTGCGAAAATTTTGATGTTTTCTCAACCGTTCCTTAATTTAAAACTCCCATATCTCGCGAACGAATTGACGAACTCGAGAAATTCCTGTTGCATCTGAAAGCAGAAACTCGTCCGATTACAACGGTATGTGTATTTTTGCCCTAGGCCACAGTAGTTATTGGTTTCGAGTATCAGACTTGCGAAAATTGTTATGGTTTCTCAACCATTCCTTAACTTCAAACTCCCATATCTCGCGAACGGATTGACGAACTCGAGGAATTCCTGTTGCATCTGAAAGTAGAAACACGCCCCATTACAATGGTGTGTGTACTTTTCCCCTAGGCCATTCCAGTTATTGGTTTCGAGTATCAGATTTGCGAAAATTTTGATGGTTTCTCAACCGTTCCTTAATTTCAAACTCCCATATCTCGCGAACGACTGACGAGCTCGAGAAATTCAAGTTGCATCTGAAAGTATAAACTCGCCCGATTACAAAGGTATGTGTATTTTTCCCCTAGGCCTTTGTAGTTATTGGTTTCGAGTATCAGACTTGAGAAAATTTTGATGGTTTCTCAAGCATTCCTTAAGTTCAAACTCCCATATCTCGCGAACGGATTGACGAACTCGAGAAATTCCAGTTGCATCTAAAAGCAGAAACTCGCCCGATTACAACGGTATTTGTATTTTTGCCCTAGGCCATAGTAGTTATTGGTTTCGAGTATCAGACTTGCGAAAATTTTGATGGTTTCTCAACCATTCCTTAACTTCAAACTCCGATACCTCGCGAACGGATAGGCGAACTCGAGAAATTCCTGTTGCACTTGAAAGTAGAAACTGGCCCGATTACAATGGTGTGTATACTTTTCCCCTAGGCCGTTCCAGTTATTGGTTTCGAGTATCAGACTTGCGAAAATTTTGGTGGTTTCTCAACCATTCCTTAACTTCAAACTCCCATATCTCGCGAACGGATTGACGAGCTCGAGAACTTTCTGTTGCATCTGAAAGTAGAAACTCGCCTGATTGCAAAGGTATGTGTATCTTTCTCCCAGGCCTTTGTAGTTATTGGTTTCGAGAATCAGACTTGCGAATATTTTGATGGTTTCTCAAGCATTCCCTAACTTCAAACTGCCATATCTCGCGAACGGATTGACGAACTCGATTATTTCCTGTTGCATCTCAAAGTAGAAAGTCGACCGATTACAATGGTGTGTGTACTTTTTCCCTAGGTCATTCCAGTTATTCGTTTCTAGCATCAGAATTGCGAAAATTTTGATGGTTACTCAACCATTCCTTAACTTCAAACTCCCATATTTCGCGAACCGGTTGACGAACTCGAGAAATTCCTGTTGCATCTGAAAGTAGAAACTCGCCTCATTACAATGGTGTGTGTACTTTTCCCCTAGGCCATTCCAGTTATGGTTTCGAGTATCATACTTGCGAAAATTTTGATGGTTTCTCAACCATTCCTTAACTTCAAACTCCCATATCTCGCGAACGGATAGACGAACTCGAGAAATTCCTGTTGCATCTGAAAGTAGAAACTCGCCCCATTACAATGGTGTGGGTACTTTTCCCCTAGGCCGTTCCAGTTATTGGTTTCGAGTATCAGACTTGCGAAAATTTTGATGTTTTCTCAACCGTTGCTTAATTTCAAACTCCCATATCTCGCGAACGAAGTGACGAACTCGAGAAATTCCTGTTGCATCTGAGAGGCATAAACTCGTCCGATTACAACGGTATGTGCATTTTTGCCCTAGGCCATAGTAGTTATTTGTTTCGTGTATCAGACTTGCGAAAATGTTGATGGTTTCCCGAACCATTCCTTAACTTCAAACTCCGATATCTCGCGAACGGATTGGCGAACTGGGGAAATTCCTCTTGCACTTGAAAGTAGAAACTGGCCCGATTACAATGGTGTGTGTACTTTTCCCCTAGGCCGTTCCAGTTATTGGTTTCGTGTATCAGACTTGCGAAAATTTTGCTGGTTTCTCAATCATTCCTTAACTTCAAACTCCCATATATCGCGAACGGATTGACGAGCTCGAGAAATTCCTGTTGCATCTGAAAGTAGAAACTCGCCTCATTACAATGATGTGTGTACTTTTCCCCTAGGCCATTCCAGTTATTGGTTTCGAGTATCAGACTTGCGAAAACTGTGATGGTCTCTCAACCATTCGTTAACTTCAAACTCCCATACCTCGCGAACGGATTGACGAACTCGAGGAATTCCTGTTGCATCTGAAAGTATAAACTCGCCCGATTAGAAAGGTATGTGTATTTTTCCCCTAGGGCTTTGTAGTTATTGGTTTCGAGTATCAGACTTGCGAAAATTTTGATGGTTTCTCAAGCATTCCTCAACTTCAAACTCCCATATCTCGCGAACGGATAGACGAACTCGATTATTTCCTGTTGCATCTGAAAGTAGAAAGTCTACCGATTACAATGGTGTGTGAAATTTTCCCCTAGGCCATTCCAGTTATTGGTTTCGAGAAACAGACTTGCGAAAATTTTGATGGTTTCTCAACCATTCCTTAACTTCAAACTCCCATATCACGCGAACGGATTGACGAGCTCGAGAAATTCCTGTTGCATCTGAAAGTAGAAACTCGCCCCATTACAAAGGTGTGTGTAACTTTCCCCTAGGCCATTCCAGTTATTGGTTTCGAGTACCAGACTTGCGAAAATTTTGCTGGTTTCTCAATCATTCCTTAACTTCAAACTCCCATATCTCGCGAACGGATTGACGAGCTCGAGAAATTTCTGTTGCATATGAAAGTAGAAACTCGCCCCATTAGAATGGTGTGTGTAATTTTCCCCTAGGCCATTCCAGTTATTGGTTTCGAGTATAAGACTTGCGAAAATTTTGATGTTTTCTCAACCGTTGCTTAATTTCAAACTCCCATATCTCGCGAACGAAGTGACGAACTCGAGAAATTCCTGTTGCATCTGAGAGGCATAAACTCGTCCGATTACAACGGTATGTGCATTTTTGCCCTAGGCCACAGTAGTTATTGGTTTCGAGTATCAGACTTGCGAAAATGTTGATGGTTTCCCGAACCATTCCTTAACTTCAAACTCCGATACCTCGCGAACGGATTGGCGAACTGGAGAAATTCCTCTTGCACTTGAAAGTAGAAACTGGCCCGATTACAATGGTGTGTGTACTTTTCCCCTGGGCCGTTCCAGTTATTGGTTTCGTGTATCAGACTTGCGAAAATTTTGCTGGTTTCTCAATCATTCCTTAACTTCAAACTCCCATATCTCGCGAACGGATTGACGAGCTCGAGAAATTCCTGTTGCATCTGAAAGTAGAAACTCGCCCCATTAGAATGGTGTGTGTAATTTTCCACTAGGCCATTCCAGTTATTGGTTTCGAGTATCAGACTTGCGAAAATTTTGATGGTTTCTCAACCATTCCTTAAATTCAAACTCCCATATATCGCGAACGGATTGACGAACTCGAGGAATTCCTGTTGCATCTGAAAGTAGAAACTCGCCTCATTACAATGGTGTGTGTACTTTTCCCCTAGGCCATTCCAGTTATGGTTTCGAGTATCACACTTGCGAAAATTTTGATGGTTTCTCAACCATTCCTTAACTTCAAACTCCCATATCTCGCGAACGGATTGACGAACTCGAGAAATTCCTGTTGCATCTGAAAGTAGAAACTCGCCCCATTACAATGGTGTGTGTACTTTTCCCCTAGGCCGTTCCAGTTATTGGTTTCGAGTATTAGTTTTGCGAAAATTTTGATGGTTTCACAACCGTTCCTTAATTTCAAACTCCCATATCTCGCGAACGACTGACGAGCTCGAGAAATTCCTGTTGCATCTGAAAGTAGAAATTCGCCTCATTACAATGATGTGTGTACTTTTCCCCTAGGCCATTCCAGTTATTGGTTTCGAGTATCAGACTTGCGAAAACTGTGATGGTCTCTCAACCATTCGTTAACTTCAAACTCCCATACCTCGCGAACGGATTGACGAACTCGAGGAATTCCTGTTGCATCTGAAAGTATAAACTCGCCCGATTAGAAAGGTATGTGTATTTTTCCCCTAGGGCTTTGTAGTTATTGGTTTCGAGTATCAGACTTGCGAAAATTTTGATGGTTTCTCAAGCATTCCTTAACTTCAAACTCCCATATCTCGCGAACGGATAGACGAACTCGATTATTTCCTGTTGCATCTGAAAGTAGAAAGTCTACCGATTACAATGGTGTGTGTAATTTTCCCCTAGGCCATTCCAGTTATTGGTTTCGAGAAACAGACTTGCGAAAATTTTGATGGTTTCTCAACCATTCCTTAACTTCAAACTCCCATATCACGCGAACGGATTGACGAGCTCGAGAAATTCCTGTTGCATCTGAAAGTAGAAACTCGCCACATTACAAAGGTGTGTGTAACTTTCCCCTAGGCCATTCCAGTTATTGGTTTCGAGTATCAGACTTGCGAAAATTTTGCTGGTTTCTCAATCATTCCTTAACTTCAAACTCCCATATCTCGCGAACGGATTGACGAGCTCGAGAAATTTCGGTTGCATATGAAAGTAGAAACTCGCCCCATTAGAATGGTGTGTGTAATTTTCCCCTAGGCCATTCCAGTTATTGGTTTCGAGTATCAGACTTGCGAAAATTTTGATGGTTTCTTAACCATTCCTTAACTTCAAACTCCCATATCTCGCGAAAGGATTGACGAACTCGTGAAATTCCTGTAGCATCTGAAAGTAGAAACTCACCCCATTACAATGGTGTGTGTACTTTTCCCCTAGGCCATTCCAGTTATGGTTTCGAGTATCACACTTGCGAAAATTTTGATGGTTTCTCAACCATTCCTTAACTTCAAACTCCCATATCTCGCGAACGGATTGACGAACTCGAGAAATTCCTGTTGCATCTGACAGCAGAAACTCGCCCGATTACAATGGTGTGTGTACTTTTCCCCTAGGCCATTCCAGTTATTCGTTTCGAGTATCAGACTTGCGAAAATTTTGATGGTTTCTCAACCATTCCTTAACTTCAAACGCCAATATCTCGCGAACGGACTGACGAACTCGAGAAATTCCTGTTGCATCTGAAAGTAGAAACTCGCCCGATTACAATGGTGTGTGTACTTTTCCCCTAGGCCATTCCAGTTATTCGTTTCGAGTATCAGACTTGCGAAAATTTTGATGGTTTCTCAACCATTCCTTAACTTCAAACTCCCATATCTCGCGAACGGATTGACGAACTCGAGAAATTCCAGTTGCAACTGAAAGTAGAAGCTCGCCCGATAACAACGGTATGTGTATTTCTCCCCTACGCCATTCCAGTTATTGGTTTCGAGTATCAGAGCAGCGAAAGTTTTGGTGGTTTCACAGCAGTTCCATAACTTCAAACTCCCATATCTCGCGAACGGATTGACGGACTCGAGAAACTCCTGTTGCATCTGAAAGTAGAAACACGCCCGATTACAACGGGATGTGTATTTTTGCCCTAGGCCATAGTAGTTATTGGTTTCGTGTATCAAACTTGCGAAAATTTTGATGGTTTCTCAACCATTCCTTAACCTCAAACTCCCATATCTCGCGAACGGATTGACGAACTCGAGTATTTCCTGTTGAATCTGAAAGCAGAGACCCGCCCGATTACAACGGCATGTGTATTTTTGCCCTAGACCATATTAATTAATGGCTTCGAGTATCAGATTCCAAAAATTTTGATGGTTTCTCAACCATTCCATAACTTCAAACTCCCATATATCGCGAACGGAATGACGAACTCGAGAAATTCCTGTTGCATCTGAAAGCAGAAGCTCGCCCGTTTACAATGGTATGTGTATTTTTGCCCTTGGCCATGCTAGTTGTTGGTTTCTAGTATCAGACTTGCGAAAATTTTGATGGTTTCTCAACCATTCCATAACTTCAAACTCCTATATATCGCCAACGGATTGACGAACTCGAGAAATTCCTGTTGCATCTGAAAGCAGAAACTCGCCCGTTTACAATGGTATTTGTATTTTTCCCCTAGGCCATTGTAGTTATTGCTTCCGAGTATCAGACTTGCGAAAACTTTGATGGTTTCTCAACCATTCCTTAACTTCAAACTCCCATATCTCGCGAACGGATTGACGAACTCGAGCAATTCCTGTTGCATCTGCAAGTAGGAACTCGCCCGATTACAATGGTGTGTGTACTTTTCCCCTGGGCCATTCCAGTTATTGGTTTCGAGTAACAGACTTGCGAAAATTTTGCTGGTTACTCAATCATTCCTTAACTTCAAACTCCCATATCTCGCGAACGGATTGACGAACTCGATTATTTCCTGTTGCATCTGAAAGCAGAAAGTCGACCGATTACAATGGTGTGTGTACTTTTCCCCTAGGTCATTCCAGTTATTCGTTTCTAGCATCAGAATTGCGAAAATTTTGATGGTTTCTCAACCATTCCTTAACTTCAAACTCCCATATCTCGCGAACGGATTGACGAACTCGAGAAATTCCTGTTGCATCTGAAAGTAGAAACTCGCCCCATTACAATGGTGTGTGTACTTTTCCCCTAGGCCGTTCCAGTTATTGGTTTCGAGTATTAGTTTTGCGAAAATTTTGATGGTTTCTCAACCGTTCCTTAATTTCAAACTCCCATACCTCGCGAACGGATTGACGAACTCGAGGAATTCCTGTTGCATCTGAAAGTATAAACTCGCCCGATTAGAAAGGTATGTGTATATTTCCCCTAGGGCTTTGTAGTTATTGGTTTCGAGTATCAGACTTGCGAAAACTTTGATGGTCTCTCAACCGTTCGTTAACTTCAAACTCCCATACCTCGCGAACGGATTGACGAACACGAGGAATTCCTGTTGCATCTGAAAGTAGAAACTCGCCTCATTACAATGATGTGTGTACTTTTCCCCTAGGCCATTCCAGTTATTGGTTTCGAGTATCAGACTTGCGAAAACTGTGATGGTCTCTCAACCGTTCGTTAACTTCAAACTCCCATACCTCGCGAACGGATTGACGAACTCGAGGAATTCCTGTTGCATCTGAAAGTATAAACTCGCCCGATTAGAAAGGTATGTGTATTTTTCCCCTAGGGCTTTGTAGTTATTGGTTTCGAGTATCAGACTTGCGAAAATTTTGATGGTTTCTCAAGCATTCCTTAACTTCAAACTCCCATATCTCGCGAACGGATAGACGAACTCGATTATTTCCTGTTGCATCTGAAAGTAGAAAGTCTACCGATTACAATGGTGTGTGTAATTTTCCCCTAGGCCATTCCAGTTATTGGTTTCGAGAAACAGACTTGCGAAAATTTTGATGGTTTCTCAACCATTCCTTAACTTCAAACTCCCATATCACGCGAACGGATTGACGAGCTCGAGAAATTCCTGTTGCATCTGAAAGTAGAAACTCGCCCCATTACAAAGGTGTGTGTAACTTTCCCCTAGGCCATTCCAGTTATTGGTTTCGAGTATCAGACTTGCGAAAATTTTGCTGGTTTCTCAATCATTCCTTAACTTCAAACTCCCATATCTCGCGAACGGATTGACGAGCTCGAGAAATTTCTGTTGCATATGAAAGTAGAAACTCGCCCCATTAGAATGGTGTGTGTAATTTTCCCCTAGGCCATTCCAGTTATTGGTTTCGAGTATCAGACTTGCGAAAATTTTGATGGTTTCTCAACCATTCCTTAATTTCAAACTCCCATATCTCGCGAAAGGATTGACGAACTCGTGAAATTCCTGTAGCATCTGAAAGTAGAAACTCGCCCCATTACAATGGTGTGTGTAGTTTTCCCCTAGGCCATTCCAGTTATGGTTTCGAGTATCACACTTGCGAAAATTTGGATGGTTTCTCAACCATTCCTTAACTTCAAACTCCCATATCTCGCGAACGGATTGACGAACTCGAGAAATTCCTGTTGCATCTGAAAGTAGAAACTCGCCCCATTACAATGGTGTGTGTACTTTTCCCCTAGGCCGTTCCAGTTATTGGTTTCGAGTATCAGTTTTGCGAAAATTTTGATGTTTTCTCAACCGTTCCTTAATTTCAAACTCCCATATCTCGCGAACGAATTGACGAACTCGAGAAATTCCTGTTGCATCTGAAAGCAGAAACTCGTCCGATTACAACGGTATGTGTATTTTTGCCCTAGGCCATAGTAGTTATTGGTTTCGAGTATCAGACTAGCGAAAATTGTTATGGTTTCTCAACCATTCCTTAACTTCAAACTCCCATATCTCGCGAACGGATTGACGAACTCGAGGAATTCCTGTTGCATCTGAAAGTAGAAACACGCCCCATTACAATGGTGTGTGTACTTTTCCCCTAGGCCATCCCAGTTATTGGTTTCGAGTATCAGTTTTGCGAAAATTTTCATGGTTTCTCAACCGTTCCTTAATTTCAAACTCCCATATCTCGCGAACGACTGACGAGCTCGAAAAACTCCTGTTGCATCTGAAAGTATAGACTCGCCCGATTACAAAGGTATGTGTAATTTTCCCCTAGGCCATTCCAGTTATTGTTTTCAAGTATCAGACTTGCGAAAATTTTGATGGTTTCTCAACCATTCCTTAACTTCAAACTCCCATATTTCGCGAACGGATTGACGAACTCGAGGAATTCCTGTTGCATCTGAAAGTAGAAACTCGCCTCATTACAATGGTGTGTGTACTTTTCCCCTAGGCCATTCCAGTTATGGTTTCGAGTATCACACTTGCGAAAATTTTGATGGTTTCTCAACCATTCCTTAACTTCAAACTCCCATATCTCGCGAACGGATTGACGAACTCGAGAAATTCCTGTTGCATCTGAAAGTAGAAACTCGCCCCATTACAATGGTGTGTGTACTTTTCCCCTAGGCCGTTCCAGTTATTGGTTTCGAGTATTAGTTTTGCGAAAATTTTGATGGTTTCTCAACCGTTCCTTAATTTCAAACTCCCATACCTCGCGAACGGATTGACGAACTCGAGGAATTCCTGTTGCATCTGAAAGTATAAACTCGCCCGATTAGAAAGGTATGTGTATTTTTCCCCTAGGGCTTTGTAGTTATTGGTTTCGAGTATCAGACTTGCGAAAATTTTGATGGTTTCGCAAGCATTCCTTAACTTCAAACTCGCATATCTCGCGAACGGATAGACGAACTCGATTATTTCCTGTTGCATCTGAAAGTAGAAAGTCTACCGATTACAATGGTGTGTGTAATTTTCCCCTAGGCCATTCCAGTTATTGGTTTCGAGAAACAGACTTGCGAAAATTTTGATGGTTTCTCAACCATTCCTTAACTTCAAACTCCCATATCACGCGAACGGATTGACGAGCTCGAGAAATTCCTGTTGCATCTGAAAGTAGAAACTCGCCCCATTACAAAGGTGTGTGTAACTTTCCCCTAGGCCATTCCAGTTATTGGTTTCGAGTATCAGACTTGCGAAAATTTTGCTGGTTTCTCAATCATTCCTTAACTTCAAACTCCCATATCTCGCGAACGGATTGACGAGCTCGAGAAATTCCTGTTGCATCTGAAAGTAGAAACTCGCCCCATTACAATGGTGTGTGTACTTTTCCCCTAGGCCGTTCCAGTTATTGGTTTCGAGTATTAGTTTTGCGAAAATTTTGATGGTTTCTCAACCGTTCCTTAATTTCAAACTCCCATACCTCGCGAACGGATTGACGAACTCGAGGAATTCCTGTTGCATCTGAAAGTATAAACTCGCCCGATTAGAAAGGTATGTGTATTTTTCCCCTAGGGCTTTGTAGTTATTGGTTTCGAGTATCAGACTTGCGAAAATTTTGATGGTTTCTCAAGCATTCCTTAACTTCAAACTCCCATATCTCGCGAACAGATAGACGAACTCGATTATTTCCTGTTGCATCTGAAAGTAGAAAGTCTACCGATTACAATGGTGTGTGTAATTTTCCCCTAGGCCATTCCAGTTATTGGTTTCGAGAAACAGACTTGCGAAAATTTTGATGGTTTCTCAACCATTCCTTAACTTCAAACTCCCATATCTCGCGAAAGGATTGACGAACTCGTGAAATTCCTGTAGCATCTGAAAGTAGAAACTCGCCCAATTACAATGGTGTGTGTACTTTTCCCCTAGGCCATTCCAGTTATGGTTTCGAGTATCACACTTGCGAAAATTTTGATGGTTTCTCAACCATTCCTTAACTTCAAACTCCCATATCTCGCGAACGGATTGACGAACTCGAGAAATTCCTGTTGCATCTGAAAGTAGAAACTCGCCCCATTACAATGGTGTGAGTACTTTTCCCCTAGGCCGTTCCAGTTATTGGTTTCGAGTATCAGTTTTGCGAAAATTTTGATGTTTTCTCAACCGTTCCTTAATTTCAAACTCCCATATCTCGCGAACGAATTGACGAACTCGAGAAATTCCTGTTGCATCTGAAAGCAGAAACTCGTCCGATTACAACGGTATGTGTATGTTTGCCCTAGGCCATAGTAGTTATTGGTTTCGAGTATCAGACTAGC
This sequence comes from Ptiloglossa arizonensis, assembly GCF_051014685.1. Lineage (NCBI taxonomy): Eukaryota > Metazoa > Arthropoda > Insecta > Hymenoptera > Colletidae > Ptiloglossa > Ptiloglossa arizonensis. The sequence continues at coordinate 540,593 of NW_027478484.1, read as the reverse complement.
GAAAATTGTTATGGTTTCTCAACCATTCCTTAACTTCAAACTCCCATATCTCGCGAACGGATTGACGAACTCGAGGAATTCCTGTTGCATCTGAAAGTAGAAACACGCCCCATTACAATGGTGTGTGTACTTTTCCCCTAGGCCATCCCAGTTATTGGTTTCGAGTATCAGTTTTGCGAAAATTTTCATGGTTTCTCAACCGTTCCTTAATTTCAAACTCCCATATCTCGCGAACGACTGACCCGCTCGAAAAACTCCTGTTGCATCTGAAAGTATAGACTCGCCCGATTACAAAGGTATGTGTAATTTTCCCCTAGGCCATTCCAGTTATTGTTTTCGAGTATCAGACTTGCGAAAATTTTGATGGTTTCTCAACCATTCCTTAACTTCAAACTCCCATATTTCGCGAACGGATTGACGAACTCGAGGAATTCCTGTTGCATCTGAAAGTAGAAACTCGCCCCATTACAATGGTGTGTGTACTTTTCCCCTAGGCCGTTCCAGTTATTGGTTTCGAGTATTAGTTTTGCGAAAATTTTGATGGTTTCTCAACCGTTCCTTAATTTCAAACTCCCATACCTCGCGAACGGATTGACGAACTCGAGGAATTCCTGTTGCATCTGAAAGTATAAACTCGCCCGATTAGAAAGGTATGTGTATTTTTCCCCTAGGGCTTTGTAGTTATTGGTTTCGAGTATCAGACTTGCGAAAATTTTGATGGTTTCGCAAGCATTCCTTAACTTCAAACTCGCATATCTCGCGAACGGATAGACGAACTCGATTATTTCCTGTTGCATCTGAAAGTAGAAAGTCTACCGATTACAATGGTGTGTGTAATTTTCCCCTAGGCCATTCCAGTTATTGGTTTCGAGAAACAGACTTGCGAAAATTTTGATGGTTTCTCAACCATTCCTTAACTTCAAACTCCCATATCACGCGAACGGATTGACGAGCTCGAGAAATTCCTGTTGCATCTGAAAGTAGAAACTCGCCCCATTACAAAGGTGTGTGTAACTTTCCCCTAGGCCATTCCAGTTATTGGTTTCGAGTATCAGACTTGCGAAAATTTTGCTGGTTTCTCAATCATTCCTTAACTTCAAACTCCCATATCTCGCGAACGGATTGACGAGCTCGAGAAATTCCTGTTGCATCTGAAAGTAGAAACTCGCCCCATTACAATGGTGTGTGTACTTTTCCCCTAGGCCGTTCCAGTTATTGGTTTCGAGTATTAGTTTTGCGAAAATTTTGATGGTTTCTCAACCGTTCCTTAATTTCAAACTCCCATACCTCGCGAACGGATTGACGAACTCGAGGAATTCCTGTTGCATCTGAAAGTATAAACTCGCCCGATTAGAAAGGTATGTGTATTTTTCCCCTAGGGCTTTGTAGTTATTGGTTTCGAGTATCAGACTTGCGAAAATTTTGATGGTTTCTCAAGCATTCCTTAACTTCAAACTCCCATATCTCGCGAACAGATAGACGAACTCGATTATTTCCTGTTGCATCTGAAAGTAGAAAGTCTACCGATTACAATGGTGTGTGTAATTTTCCCCTAGGCCATTCCAGTTATTGGTTTCGAGAAACAGACTTGCGAAAATTTTGATGGTTTCTCAACCATTCCTTAACTTCAAACTCCCATATCTCGCGAAAGGATTGACGAACTCGTGAAATTCCTGTAGCATCTGAAAGTAGAAACTCGCCCAATTACAATGGTGTGTGTACTTTTCCCCTAGGCCATTCCAGTTATGGTTTCGAGTATCACACTTGCGAAAATTTTGATGGTTTCTCAACCATTCCTTAACTTCAAACTCCCATATCTCGCGAACGGATTGACGAACTCGAGAAATTCCTGTTGCATCTGAAAGTAGAAACTCGCCCCATTACAATGGTGTGAGTACTTTTCCCCTAGGCCGTTCCAGTTATTGGTTTCGAGTATCAGTTTTGCGAAAATTTTGATGTTTTCTCAACCGTTCCTTAATTTCAAACTCCCATATCTCGCGAACGAATTGACGAACTCGAGAAATTCCTGTTGCATCTGAAAGCAGAAACTCGTCCGATTACAACGGTATGTGTATGTTTGCCCTAGGCCATAGTAGTTATTGGTTTCGAGTATCAGACTAGCGAAAATTGTTATGGTTTCTCAACCATTCCTTAACTTCAAACTCCCATATCTCGCGAACGGATTGACGAACTCGAGGAATTCCTGTTGCATCTGAAAGTAGAAACACGCCCCATTACAATGGTGTGTGTACTTTTCCCCTAGGCCATCCCAGTTATTGGTTTCGAGTATCAGTTTTGCGAAAATTTTCATGGTTTCTCAACCGTTCCTTAATTTCAAACTCCCATATCTCGCGAACGACTGACCCGCTCGAAAAACTCCTGTTGCATCTGAAAGTATAGACTCGCCCGATTACAAAGGTATGTGTAATTTTCCCCTAGGCCATTCCAGTTATTGTTTTCGAGTATCAGACTTGCGAAAATTTTGATGGTTTCTCAACCATTCCTTAACTTCAAACTCCCATATTTCGCGAACGGATTGACGAACTCGAGGAATTCCTGTTGCATCTGAAAGTAGAAACTCGCCTCATTACAATGGTGTGTGTACTTTTCCCCTAGGCCATTCCAGTTATGGTTTCGAGTATCACACTTGCGAAAATTTTGATGGTTTCTCAACCATTCCTTAACTTCAAACTCCCATATCTCGCGAACGGATTGACGAACTCGAGAAATTCCTGTTGCATCTGAAAGTAGAAACTCGCCCCATTACAATGGTGTGTGTACTTTTCCCCTAGGCCGTTCCAGTTATTGGTTTCGAGTATTAGTTTTGCGAAAATTTTGATGGTTTCTCAACCGTTCCTTAATTTCAAACTCCCATATCTCGCGAACGACTGACGAGCTCGAGAAATTCCTGTTGCATCTGAAAGTAGAAACTCGCCTCATTACAATGATGTGTGTACTTTTCCCCTAGGCCATTCCAGTTATTGGTTTCGAGTATCAGGCTTGCGAAAACTGTGATGGTCTCTCAACCATTCGTTAACTTCAAACTCCCAAACCTCGCGAACGGATTGACGAACTCGGAGGAATTCCTGTTGCATCTGAAAGTATAAACTCGCCCGATTAGAAAGGTATGTGTATTTTTCCCCTAGGGCTTTGTAGTTATTGGTTTCGAGTATCAGACTTGCGAAAATTGAGATGGTTTCTCAAGCATTCCTTAACTTCAAACTCCCATATCTCGCGAACGGATAGACGAACTCGATTATTTCCTGTTGCATCTGAAAGTAGAAAGTCTACCGATTACAATGGTGTGTGTAATTTTCCCCTAGGCCATTCCAGTTATTGGTTTCGAGAAACAGACTTGCGAAAATTTTGATGGTTTCTCAACCATTCCTTAACTTCAAACTCCCATATCACGCGAACGGATTGACGAGCTCGAGAAATTCCTGTTGCATCTGAAAGTAGAAACTCGCCCCATTAAAAAGGTGTGTGTAACTTTCCCCTAGGCCATTCCAGTTATTGGTTTCGAGTATCAGACTTGCGAAAATTTTGCTGGTTTCTCAATCATTCCTTAACTTCAAACTCCCATATCTCGCGAACGGAATGACGAGTTCGAGAAATTTCTGTTGCATATGAAAGTAGAAACTCGCCCCATTAGAATGGTGTGTGTACTTTCCCCCTAGGCCATTCCAGTTATTGGTTTCGAGTAACAGACTTGCGAAAATTTTAATGGACTCTCAACCATTCCTTAAATTCAAACTCCCATATCTCGCGAACGGACTGACGAACTCGAGAAATTCCTGTTGCACCTGAAAGTAGAAACTCGTCCGATTACAATGGTGCGTGTACTTTTCCCCTAGGCCATTCCAGTTATTGGTTTCGAGTAACAGACTTGCGAAAATTTTAATGGACTCTCAACCATTCCTTAAATTCAAACTCCCATATCTCGCGAACGGACTGACGAAATCGAGTATTTCCTGTTGAATCTGAAAGCAGAGACTCGCCCGATTACAACGGCATGTGTATTTTTGCCCTAGACCATATTAATTAATGGCTTCGAGTATCAGATTCCAAAAATTTTGATGGTTTCTCAACCATTCCTTAACTTCAAACTCTCATATCTCGCGAACGGATTGACGAACTCCAGAAATTCCTGTTGCGTCTGAAAGTAGAAACTCGCCCGATTACAACGGCATGTGTATTTTTGCCCTAGACCATATTAATTAATGGCTTCGAGTATCAGATTCCAAAAATTTTGATGGTTTCTCAACCATTCCTTAACTTCAAACTCTCATATCTCGCGAACGGATTGACGAATTCGAGAAATTCCTGTTGCGGCTGAAAGTAGAAACTCGCCCGATTACAATGGTGTGTGTACTTTTCCCCTAGGCCATTCCAGTTTTTGGTTTCGTGTATAAGACTTGCGAAATTTTTGATTGTTTCTCTACCATTCCTTAACTCCAAACTCCCATATCTCGCGAACGGATTGACGAACTCGAGAAATTCCTGTTGCATCTGAAAGTCGAAACTCGCCCGATTACAATGGTGTGTGTACTTTTCCCCTAGGCCATTCCAGTTATTCGTTTCGAGTATCAGACTTGCGAAAATTTTGATGGTTTCTCAACCATTCCTTAACATCAAACTCCCATATCTCGCGAACGGATTGACGAACTCGAGAAATTCCTGTTGCAACTGAAAGTAGAAGCTCGCCCGATAACAACGGTATGTGTATTTCTCCCCTACGCCATTCCAGTTATTGGTTTCGAGTATCAGAGCAGCGAAAGTTTTGGTGGTTTCACAGCAGTTCCATAACTTCAAACTCCCATATCTCGCGAACGGATTGACGGACTCGAGAAACTCCTGTTGCATCTGAAAGTAGAAACTCGCCCGATTACAACGGGATGTGTATTTTTGCCCTAGGCCATAGTAGTTATTGGTTTCGTGTATCAAACTTGCGAAAATTTTGATGGTTTCTCAACCATTCCATAAATTCAAACTCCCATATCTCGCGAACGGATTGACGAACTCGAGAAATTCCTGTTGCATCTGAAAGCAGAAACTCGCCCGTTTACAATAGTGTGTGTACATTTCCCCTAGACCATTCCAGTTATTGGTTTCGAGTATCAGACTTGCGAAAATTTTGTTGGTTTCTCAACCATCTCTTAACTCCAAACTCCGATATTTAGCGAACGGATTGACGAACTTGAGAAATTCCTGACGCATCTGAAAGTAGAAACTTGCCCGATTACATTGGTGTGTGTACTTTTCCCCTAGGCCATTCCAGTTATTGGTTTCGAGTACCAGAATTGCGAAAATTTTGATGGTTTCTCAACCATTCCTTAACTTCAAACTCCCATATCTCGCGAATGGATTGACGAACTCGAGCAATTCCTGTTGCATCTGCAAGTAGGAACTCACCCGATTACAATGGTATGTGTATTTTTCGCCTAGGCCTTTGTAGTTATTGGTTTCGAATATCAGACTTGCGAAAATTTTGATGGTTTCTCAACCATTCCTTAACCTCAAACTCCCATATCTCGCGAACGGATTGACGAACTCGAGAAATACCTGTTGCATCAAAACGCAGACACTCGACCGTTTACAACGGTATGTGTATTTTTGCCCTATGCCATAGTAGTTATTGGTTTCGGGTATCAGACTTGCGAAAATTTTGATGGTTTCTCAACCATTCCATAACTTCAAACTCCCATATCTCGCGAACGGATTGACGAACTCGAGAAATTCCAGTTGCATCTGAAAGCAGAAACTCGCCCGTTTACAATAGTGTGTGTACATTTCCCCTAGACCATTCCAGTTATTGGTTTCGAGTATCAGACTTGCGAAAAATTTGTTGGTTTCTCAACCATCTCTTAACTCCAAACTCCGATATTTAGCGAACGGATTGACGAACTTGAGAAATTCCTGACGCATCTGAAAGTAGAAACTTGCCCGATTACAATGGTGTGTGTACTTTTCCCCTAGGCCAATCCAGTTATTGGTTTCGAGTACCAGAATTGCGAAAATTTTGATGGTTTCTCAACCATTCCTTAACTTCAAACTCCCATATCTCGCGAATGGATTGACGAACTCGAGCAATTGCTGTTGCATCTGCAAGTAGGAACTCACCCGATTACAATGGTATGTGTATTTTTCGCCTAGGCCTTTGTAGTTATTGGTTTCGAATATCAGACTTGCGAAAATTTTGATGGTTTCTCAACCATTCCTTAACTTCAAACTCCCATATTTCGCGAACGGATTGACGAACTGGAGAAATTCCTGTTGCATCTGCAAGTATGAACTCGCCCGCTTACAATAGTGTGTGTACATTTCCCCTAGACCATTCCAGTTATTGGTTTCGAGTATCAGACTTGCGAAAATTTTGTTGGTTTCTCAACCATCTCTTAACTCCAAACTCCGATATTTAGCGAACGGATTGACGAACTTGAGAAATTCCTGACGCATCTGAAAGTAGAAACGTGCCCGATTACAATGGTGTGTGTACTTTTCCCCTAGGCCATTCCAGTTATTCGTTTCGAGTATCAGACTTGCGAAAAATTTGTTGGTTTCTCAACCATCTCTTAACTCCAAACTCCGATATTTAGCGAACGGATTGACGAACTTGAGAAATTCCTGACGCATCTGAAAGTAGAAACTTGCCCGATTACAATGGTGTGTGTACTTTTCCCCTAGGCCAATCCAGTTATTGGTTTCGAGTACCAGAATTGCGAAAATTTTGATGGTTTCTCAACCATTCCTTAACTTCAAACTCCCATATCTCGCGAATGGATTGACGAACTCGAGCAATTCCTGTTGCATCTGCAAGTAGGAACTCACCCGATTACAATGGTATGTGTATTTTTCGCCTAGGCCTTTGTAGTTATTGGTTTCGAATATCAGACTTGCGAAAATTTTGATGGTTTCTCAACCATTCCTTAACTTCAAACTCCCATATTTCGCGAACGGATTGACGAACTGGAGAAATTCCTGTTGCATCTGCAAGTATGAACTCGCCCGCTTACAATAGTGTGTGTACATTTCCCCTAGACCATTCCAGTTATTGGTTTCGAGTATCAGACTTGCGAAAATTTTGTTGGTTTCTCAACCATCTCTTAACTCCAAACTCCGATATTTAGCGAACGGATTGACGAACTTGAGAAATTCCTGACGCATCTGAAAGTAGAAACGTGCCCGATTACAATGGTGTGTGTACTTTTCCCCTAGGCCATTCCAGTTATTCGTTTCGAGTATCAGACTTGCGAAATTTTTGATTGTTTCTCAACCATTCCTTAATTTCAAACTCGCATATCTCGCGAACGGATTGACGAACTCGAGTATTTCCTGTTGAATCTGAAAGCAGAGACTCGCCCGATTACAACGGCATGTGTATTTTTGCCCTAGACCATATTAATTAATGGCATCGAGTATCAGATTCCAAAAATTTTGATGGTTTCTCAACCATTCCTTAACTTCAAACTCTCATATCTCGCGAACGGATTGACGAACTCCAGAAATTCCTGTTGCGTCTGGAAGTAGAAACTCGCCCGATTACAACGGCATGTGTATTTTTGCCCTAGACCATATTAATTAATGGCTTCGAGTATCAGATTCCAAAAATTTTGATGGTTTCTCAACCATTCCTTAACTTCAAACTCTCATATCTCGCGAACGGATTGACGAACTCGAGAAATTCCTGTTGCATCTGAAAGTAGAAACTCGCCCGATTACAATGGTGTGTGTACTTTTCCCCTAGGCCATTCCAGTTATTGGTTTCGTGTATCAGACTTGCGAAATTTGTGATTGTTTCTCTACCATGCCTTAACCTCAAACTCCCATATCTCGCGAACGGATTGACGAACTCGAGAAATTCCTGTTGCATCAAAACGTAGACACTCGACCGTTTACAACGGTATGTGTATTTTTGCCCTATGCCATAGTAGTTATTGGTTTCGGGTATCAGACTTGCGAAAATTTTGATGGTTTCTCAACCATTCCATAACTTCAAACTCCCATATATCGCGAACGGATTGACGAACTCGAGAAATTCCTGTTGCATCTGAGAGTAGAAACTCGCCCGATTACAAAGGTGTGTGTACTTTTCCCCTACGCCATTCCAGTTATTGGTTTCGAGTATCAGACTTGCGAAAATTTTGATGGTTTCTCTACCATTTCTTAATTTCAAACTCGCATATCTCGCGAACGGACTGACGAACTGGAGAAATTCCTGTTGCATCTGAAAGTAGAAACTCGCCCGATTACAACGGGATGTGTATTTTTGCCCTAGGCCATAGTAGTTATTGGTTTCGTGTATCAAACTTGCGAAAATTTTGATGGTTTCTCAACCATTCCTTAACCTCAAACTCCCATATCTCGCGAACGGATTGACGAACTCGAGTATTTCCTGTTGAATCTGAAAGCAGAGACCCGCCCGATTACAACGGCATGTGTATTTTTGCCCTAGACCATATTAATTAATGGCTTCGAGTATCAGATTCCAAAAATTTTGATGGTTTCTCAACCATTCCATAACTTCAAACTCCTATATATCGCGAACGGATTGACGAACTCGAGAAATTCCTGTTGCATCTGAAAGCAGAAACTCGCCCGTTTACAATGGTATTTGTATTTTTCCCCTAGGCCATTGTAGTTATTGCTTCCGAGTATCAGACTTGCGAAAACTTTGATGTTTTCTCAACCATTCCTTAACTTCAAAGTCCCATATCTCGCGAACGGATTGACGAACTCGAGCAATTCCTGTTGCATCTGCAAGTTGGAACTCGCCCGATTACAATGGTGTGTGTACTTTTCCCCTAGGCCATTCCAGTTATTGGTTTCGAGTAACAGACTTGCGAAAATTTTAATGGACTCTCAACCATTCCTTAAATTCAAACACCCATATCTCGCGAACGGACTGACGAACTCGAGAAATTCCTGTTGCACCTGAAAGTAGAAACTCGTCCGATTACAATGGTGTGTGTACTTTTCCCCTAGGCCATTCCAGTTATTGGTTTCGAGTAACAGACTTGCGAAAATTTTAATGGACTCTCAACCATTCCTTAAATTCAAACTCCCATATCTCGCGAACGGACTGACGAAATCGAGTATTTCCTGTTGAATCTGAAAGCAGAGACTCGCCCGGTTACAACGGCATGTGTATTTTTGCCCTAGACCATATTAATTAATGGCTTCGAGTATCAGATTCCAAAAATTTTGATGGTTTCTCAACCATTCCTTAACTTCAAACTCTCATATCTCGCGAACGGATTGACGAACTCCAGAAATTCCTGTTGCGTCTGAAAGTAGAAACTCGCCCGATTACAACGGCATGTGTATTTTTGCCCTAGACCATATTAATTAATGGCTTCGAGTATCAGATTCCAAAAATTTGGATGGTTTCTCAACCATTCCTTAACTTCAAACTCTCATATCTCGCGAACGGATTGACGAATTCGAGAAATTCCTGATGCGGCTGAAAGTAGAAACTCGCCCGATTACAATGGTGTGTGTACTTTTCCCCTAGGCCATTCCAGTTATTCGTTTCGAGTATCAGACTTGCGAAAATTTTGATGGTTTCTCAACCATTCCTTAACATCAAACTCCCATATCTCGCGAACGGATTGACGAACTCGAGAAATTCCTGTTGCAACTGAAAGTAGAAGCTCGCCCGATAACAACGGTATGTGTATTTCTCCCCTACGCCATTCCAGTTATTGGTTTCGAGTATCAGAGCAGCGAAAGTTTTGGTGGTTTCACAGCAGTTCCATAACTTCAAACTCCCATATCTCGCGAACGGATTGACGGACTCGAGAAACTCCTGTTGCATCTGAAAGTAGAAACTCGCCCGATTACAACGGGATGTGTATTTTTGCCCTAGGCCATAGTAGTTATTGGTTTCGTGTATCAAACTTGCGAAAATTTTGATGGTTTCTCAACCATTCCATAAATTCAAACTCCCATATCTCGCGAACGGATTGACGAACTCGAGAAATTCCTGTTGCATCTGAAAGCAGAAACTCGCCCGTTTACAATAGTGTGTGTACATTTCCCCTAGACCATTCCAGTTATTGGTTTCGAGTATCAGACTTGCGAAAATTTTGTTGGTTTCTCAACCATCTCTTAACTCCAAACTCCGATATTTAGCGAACGGATTGACAAACTTGAGAAATTCCTGACGCATCTGAAAGTAGAAACTTGCCCGATTACATTGGTGTGTGTACTTTTCACCTAGGCCATTCCAGTTATTGGTTTCGAGTACCAGAATTGCGAAAATTTTGATGGTTTCTCAACCATTCCTTAACTTCAAACTCCCATATCTCGCGAATGGATTTACGAACTCGAGCAATTCCTGTTGCATCTGCAAGTAGGAACTCACCCGATTACAATGGTATGTGTATTTTTCGCCTAGGCCTTTGTAGTTATTGGTTTCGAATATCAGACTTACGAAAATTTTGATGGTTTCTCAACCATTCCTTAACTTCAAACTCCCATATTTCGCGAACGGATTGACGAACTGGAGAAATTCCTGTTGCATCTGCAAGTATGAACTCGCCCGCTTACAATATTGTGTGTACATTTCCCCTAGACCATTCCAGTTATTGGTTTCGAGAATCAGACTTGCGAAAATTTTGTTGGTTTCTCAACCATCTCTTAACTCCAAACTCCGATATTTAGCGAACGGATTGACGAACTTGAGAAATTCCTGACGCATCTGAAAGTAGAAACGTGCCCGATTACAATGGTGTGTGTACTTTTCCCCTAGGCCATTCCAGTTATTCGTTTCGAGTATCACACTTGCGAAATTTTTGATTGTTTCTCAACCATTCCTTAATTTCAAACTCGCATATCTCGCGAACGGATTGACGAACTCGAGTATTTCCTGTTGAATCTGAAAGCAGAGACTCGCCCGATTACAACGGCATGTGTATTTTTGCCCTAGACCATATTAATTAATGGCTTCGAGTATCAGATTCCAAAAATTTTGATGGTTTCTCAACCATTCCTTAACTTCAAACTCCCATATCTCGCGAACGGATTGACGGACTCGAGAAACTCCTGTTGCATCTGAAAGTAGAAACTCGCCCGATTACAACGGGATGTGTATTTTTGCCCTAGGCCATAGTATTTATTGGTTTCGTGTATCAAACTTGCGAAAATTTTGATGGTTTCTCAACCATTCCTTAACCTCAAACTCCCATATCTCGCGAACGGATTGACGAACTCGAGAAATTCCTGTTGCATCAAAACGCAGACACTCGACCGTTTACAACGGTATGTGTATTTTTGCCCTATGCCATAGTAGTTATTGGTTTCGGGTATCAGACTTGCGAAAATTTTGATGGTTTCTCAACCATTCCATAACTTCAAACTCCCATATCTCGCGAACGGATTGACGAACTCGAGAAATTCCAGTTGCATCTGAAAGCAGAAACTCGCCCGTTTACAATAGTGTGTGTACATTTCCCCTAGACCATTCCAATTATTGGTTTCGAGTATCAGACTTGCGAAAAATTTGTTGGTTTCTCAACCATCTCTTAACTCCAAACTCCGATATTTAGCGAACGGATTGACGAACTTGAGAAATTCCTGACGCATCTGAAAGTAGAAACTTGCCCGATTACAATGGTGTGTGTACTTTTCCCCTAGGCCAATCCAGTTATTGGTTTCGAGTACCAGAATTGCGAAAATTTTGATGGTTTCTCAACCATTCCTTAACTTCAAACTCCCATATCTCGCGAATGGATTGACGAACTCGAGCAATTCCTGTTGCATCTGCAAGTAGGAACTCACCCGATTACAATGGTATGTGTATTTTTCGCCTAGGCCTTTGTAGTTATTGGTTTCGAATATCAGACTTGCGAAAATTTTGATGGTTTCTCAACCATTCCTTAACTTCAAACTCCCATATTTCGCGAACGGATTGACGAACTGGAGAAATTCCTGTTGCATCTGCAAGTATGAACTCGCCCGCTTACAATAGTGTGTGTACATTTCCCCTAGACCATTCCAGTTATTGGTTTCGAGTATCAGACTTGCGAAAATTTTGTTGGTTTCTCAACCATCTCTTAACTCCAAACTCCGATATTTAGCGAACGGATTGACGAACTTGAGAAATTCCTGACGCATCTGAAAGTAGAAACGTGCCCGATTACAATGGTGTGTGTACTTTTCCCCTAGGCCATTCCAGTTATTCGTTTCGAGTATCAGACTTGCGAAATTTTTGATTGTTTCTCAACCATTCCTTAATTTCAAACTCGCATATCTCGCGAACGGATTGACGAACTCGAGTATTTCCTGTTGAATCTGAAAGCAGAGACTCGCCCGATTACAACGGCATGTGTATTTTTGCCCTAGACCATATTAATTAATGGCATCGAGTATCAGATTCCAAAAATTTTGATGGTTTCTCAACCATTCCTTAACTTCAAACTCTCATATCTCGCGAACGGATTGACGAACTCCAGAAATTCCTGTTGCGTCTGAAAGTAGAAACTCGCCCGATTACAACGGCATGTGTATTTTTGCCCTAGACCATATTAATTAATGGCTTCGAGTATCAGATTCCAAAAATTTTGATGGTTTCTCAACCATTCCTTAACTTCAAACTCACATATCTCGCGAACGGATTGACGAACTCGAGAAATTCCTGTTGCGTCTGAAAGTAGAAACTCGCCCGATTACAATGGTGTGTGTACTTTTCCCCTAGGCCATTCCAGTTATTGGTTTCGTGTATCAGACTTGCGAAATTTGTGATTGTTTCTCTACCATGCCTTAACCTCAAACTCCCATATCTCGCGAACGGATTGACGAACTCGAGAAATTCCTGTTGCATCAAAACGTAGACACTCGACCGTTTACAACGGTATGTGTATTTTTGCCCTATGCAATAGTAGTTATTGGTTTCGGGTATCAGACTTGCGAAAATTTTGATGGTTTCTCAACGATTCCTTAACTTCAAAGTCCCATACCTCGCGAACGGATTGGCGAACTCGAGAAATTCCTGTTGCATCTGAAAGTGGAAACTCGCCCGTTTACAATGGTGTGTGTACTTTTTCCCTAGGCCAGTCCAGTTATTATTTTCGAGTATCAGAACAGCGAAAATCTTGATGGTTTCTCAACCATTCCTTAACTTCAAACTGTCTTGTCTCGCGAACGGATTGACGAACTCGAGAAATTCCTGTTGCATCTGAAAGTAGAAACTCGCCCGATTGCAACGGTATGTGTATTTTTCCCCTAGGCCATTGTAGTTATTGATTTCGAGTATCAGACTTACGAAAATTTTGATGGTTTCTCAATCATTCCTTTACTCCAAACTCCCATATCACGCGAACGGAATCACGAACTCGAGACATTCCTGTTGCATCTGAAAGTAGGAACTCGCCCGATTACAAAGGTGTGTGTACTTTTCCCCTAGGCCATTCCAGTTATAGGTTTCGAGTATCAGACCAGCGAAAATTTTGATGGTTTCTCAAACATTCCGTAACTTCAGACTCCCATATCTCGCGAACGGAATGACGAACTCGAGAAATTCCTGATGCATCTGAAAGTAGAAACTCGCCCGATTACAATGGAGTGTGTACTTTTTCCCTAGGCCATTCCAGTTATTGGTTTCGAGTATCAGACCAGCGAAAATCTTGATGGTTTCTCAACCATTCCTTAACTTCAAACTGCCTTATCTCGCGAACGGATTGACGAACTCGAGAAATTCCTGTTGCATCTGAAAGTAGAAACTAGCCCGATTACAACGGTATGTGTATTTTTCCCCTAGGCCGTTGTAGTTATAGGTTTCGAGTATCAGACCAGCGAAAATTTTGATGTTTTCTCAAACATTCCGTAACTTCAAACTCCCATATCTCGCGAACGGAATGACGAACTCGAGACATTCCTGTTGCATCTGAAAGTAGAAACTCGCCCGATAACAAAGGTGTGTGTACTTTTCCCCTAGGCCAGTCCAGTTATAGGTTTCGAGTATCAGACCAGCGAAAATTTTGATGGTTTCTCAAACATTCCGTAACTTCAAACTCCAATATCTCGCGAACGGAATGACGAACTCGAGGAATTCCTGTTGCATCTGAAAGTAGAAACTCGCCCGATTACAATGGAGTGTGTACTTTTTCCCTAGGCCGTTGTAGTTATTGGTTTCGAGTATCAGACTTACGAAAATTTTGATGGTTTCTCAACCATTCCTTAACTTCAAACTCCCATATTTCGCGAACGGATTGACGAACTCGAGAAATTCCTGTTGCATCTGAAAGTAGATACTCGCCCGATTAAAAAGCTATGTGTATTTTTCCCCTAGGCCTTTGTAGTTATTGGTTTCGAGTATCAGACTTGCGAAAATTTTGATGGTTTCTCAACGATTCCTTAACTTCAAAGTCCCATACCTCGCGAACGGATTGGCGAACTCGAGAAATTCCTGTTGCATCTGAAAGTGGAAACTCGCCCGTTTACAATGGTGTGTGTACTTTTTCCCTAGGCCAGTCCAGTTATTATTTTCGAGTATCAGACCAGCGAAAATCTTGATGGTTTCTCAACCATTCCTTAACTTCAAACTGTCTTGTCTCGTGTACGGATTGACGAACTCGAGAAATTCCTGTTGCATCTGAAAGTAGAAACTCGCCCGATTGCAACGGTATGTGTATTTTTCCCCTAGGCCATTGTAGTTATTGATTTCGAGTATCAGACTTACGAAAATTTTGATGGTTTCTCAATCATTCCTTTACTCCAAACTCCCATATCTCGCGAACGGAATCACGAACTCGAGACATTCCTGTTGCATCTGAAAGTAGAAGCTCGCCCGATAACAAAGGTGTGTGTACTTTTCCCCTAGGCCATTCCAGTTATAGGTTTCGAGTATCAGACCAGCGAAAATTTTGATGGTTTCTCAAATATTCCGTAACTTCAAACTCCCATATCTCGCGAACGGAATGACGAACTCGAGAAATTCCTGTTGCATCCAAAGTAGAAACTCGCCCGATTACAATGGAGTGTGTACTTTTCCCCTAGGCCATTCCAGTTATTGTTTTCGAGTATCAGACCAGCGAAAATTTTGATGGTTTCTCAACCATTCCTTAACTTCAAACTCCCATATTTCGCGAACGGATTGACGAACTCGAGAAATTCCTGTTGCATCTGAAAGTAGATACTCGCCCGATTAAAAAGCTATGTGTATTTTTCCCCTAGGCCTTTGTAGTTATTGGTTTCGAGTATCAGACTTGCGAAAATTTTGATGGTTTCTCAACGATTCCTTAACTTCAAAGTCCCATACCTCGCGAACGGATTGGCGAACTCGAGAAATTCCTGTTGCATCTGAAAGTGGAAACTCGCCCGTTTACAATGGTTTGTGTACTTTTTCCCTAGGCCAGTCCAGTTATTGGTTTCGAGTATCAGACCAGCGAAAATCTTGATGGTTTCTCAACCATTCCTTAACTTCAAACTGTCTTGTCTCGCGAACGGATTGACGAACTCGAGAAATTCCTGTTGCATCTGAAAGTAGAAACTCGCCCGATTGCAACGGTATGTGTATTTTTCCCCTAGGCCATTGTAGTTATTGATTTCGAGTATCAGACTTACGAAAATTTTGATGGTTTCTCAATCATTCCTTTACTCCAAACTCCCATATCTCGCGAACGGAATCACGAACTCGAGACATTCCTGTTGCATCTGAAAGTAGAAGCTCGCCCGATAACAAAGGTGTGTGTACTTTTCCCCTAGGCCATTCCAGTTATAGGTTTCGAGTATCAGACCAGCGAAAATTTGGATGGTTTCGCAAACATTCCGTAACTTCAAACTCCCATATCTCGCGAACGGAATGACGAACTCGACAAATTCCTGTTGCATCCAAAGTAGAAACTCGCCCGATTACAATGGAGTGTGTACTTTTCCCCTAGGCCATTCCAGTTATTGGTTTCGAGTATCAGACCAGCGAAAATCTTGATGGTTTCTCAACCATTCCTTAACTTCAAACTGTCTTGTCTCGCGAAAGGATTGACGAACTCGAGAAATTCCTGTTGCATCTGAAAGTAGAAACTCGCCCGATTACAATGGTGTGTGTACTTTTCCCATAGGCCATTCCAGTTATTGGTTTCGAGTATCAGACCAGCGAATATTTTGATGGTTTATCAACCATTCCTTAACTTCAAACTGTCTTATCTCGCGAACGGAATGACGAACTCGAGAAATTCCTGTTGCATCTGAAAGTAGAAACTCGCCCGATTGCAACGGTATGTGTATTTTTCCCCTGGGCCGTTGTAGTTATTGATTTCGAGTATCAGGCTTACGAAAATTATGATGGTTTCTCAACCATTACTTAATTTCGAACTCCCATATCTCGCGAACGGATTGACGAACTCGAGAAATTCCTGTTGCATCTGAGAGTAGAAACTCGCCCGATTATAAAGCTATGTGTATTTTTCCCCTAAGCCGTTGTAGTTATTGGTTTCGAGTATCAGACTTGCGAAAATTTTGATGGTTCCTCAACGATTCCTTAACTTCAAACTCCCATACCTCGCGAACGGATTTGCGAACTCGAGAAATTCCTGTTGCATCTGAAAGTGGAAACTCGCCCGATTACAATGGTGTTTGTACTTTTCCCCTAGGCCGTTCCAGTTATTGGTTTCGAGTATCAGACTTGCGAAAATTTTGATGGTTTCTCAACCATTCCTTAACTTCAAACTCCCATATCTCTCGAACGGATTGACGAACTCGAGAATTTCCTATTGCATCTGAAAGCAGAAACACGCCCGATTACAACGGTATGTGTATTTTTGCCCTAGGCCATAGTAGTCATTGGTCTCGAATATCAGACTTGGGAAAATTTTGATGGTTTCCCAACCACTCCTTAACTTCAAACTCCCATATCTCGAGAACGGATTGACGAACTCGAGAACTTCCGGTTGCACCTGGAAGTGGAAACTCGCCCGATTACAAAGCTATGTGAATTTTTCCCCTAGGCCTTTTGAGTTATTTGTTTCGAGTATCAGACTTGCGAAAATTTTGATGGTTCCTCAACGATTCCTTAACTTCAAACTCCCTTACCTCGCGAACGGATTGGCGAACTGGAGAAATTCCTGTTGCATCTGAAAGTGGAAACTCGCCCGATTACAATGGTGTGTGTACTTTTCCCCTAGGCCATTCCAGTTATAGGTTTCGAGTATCAGACCAGCGGAAATTTTGATGGCTTCTCAAACATTCCGTAACTTCAAACTCCCATATCTCGCGAACGGAATGACGAACTCGAGAAATTCCTGATGCATCTGAAAGTAGAAACTCGCCCGTTTACAATGGTGTGTGTACTTTTCCCCTAGGCCTTTGGAGTTATTTGTTTCGAGTATCAGACTTGCGAAAATTATGATGGTTCCTCAACGATTCCTTAACTTCAAACTCCCATACCTCGCGAACCGATTGGCGAACTCGAGAAATTCCTGTTGCATCAGAAAGTGGAAACTCGCCCGATTACAATGGTGTGCGTACTTTTCCCCTAGGCCATTCCAGTTATAGGTTTCGAGTATCAGACCAGCGGAAATTTTGATGGCTTCTCAAACATTCCGTAACTTCAAACTCCCATATCTCGCGAACTGAATGACGAACTCGAGAAATTCCTGTTGCATCTGAAAGTAGAAACTCGCCCGATAACAAAGGTGTGTGTACTTTTCCCCTAGGCCATTCCAGTTATAGGTTTCGAGTATCAGACCAGCGAAAATTTTGATGGTTTCTCAAACATTCTGTAACTTCCAACTCCCATATCTCGCGAACGGAATGACGAACTCTAGAAATTCCTGTTGCATCTGAAAGTAGAAACTCGCCCGATTACAATGGAGTGTGTACTTTTCCCCTAGGCCATTCCAGTTATTGGTTGCGAGTATCAGACCAGCGAAAATCTTGATGGTTTCTCAACCATTCCTTAACTTCAAACTCCGATACCTCACGAACGGATTGACGAACTGGAGAAATTCCTGTTGCATCTGAAAGTAGAAACTCGCCCGATTACAAAGCTATGTGAATTTTTCCCCTTGGCCTTTGGAGTTATTGGTTTCGAGTATCAGACTTGCGAAGATTTTGATTGTTTCTCAACCATTCCTTAACTTCAAACTCCCATATCTCGCGAATGGATTGACGAACTCGAGAAATTCCTGTTGCATCTGAAAGTAGAAACTCGCCCGATTACAATGGTGTGTGTACTTTTCCCCTAGGCCATTCCAGTTATTGGTTTCGAGTATCAGACCTGCGAAAATTTTGATGGTTTCTCAACCATTCCTTAACTTCAAACTGTCTTATCTCGCGAACGGATTGACGAACTCGAGAAATTCCTGTTGCATCTGAAAGTAGAAACTCGCTCGATTACAACCGTATGTGTATTTTTCCCCTAGGCCATTGTAGTTATTGGTTTCGAGTATCAGACTTACGAAAATTTTGATGGTTTCTCAACCATTCCTTAACTTCAAACTCCCATATCTCGCGAACGGATTGACGAACTCGAGAATTTCCTATTGCATCTGAAAGCAGAAACACGCCCGATTACAACGGTATGTGTATTTTTGCCCTAGGCCATAGTAGTCATTGGTCTCGAATATCAGATTTGGGAAAATTTTGATGGTTTCTCAACCACTCCTTAACTTCAAACTCCCATACCTCGCGAACGGATTGGCGAACTCGAGAAATTCCTGTTGCACCTGAAAGTGGAAACTCGCCCGATTGCAATGGTGTGTGTACTTTTCCCCTAGGCCATTCCAGTTATAGGTTTCGAGTATCAGACCAGCGGAAATTTTGATGGCTTCTCAAACATTCCGTAACTTCAAACTCCCATATCTCGCGAACTGAATGACGAACTCGAGAAATTCCTGTTGCATCTGAAAGTAGAAACTCGCCCGATTACAATGGTATGTGTATTTCTGCCCTAGGCCATAGTAGTCATTGTTCTCGAATATCAGACTTGGGAAAATTATGATGGTTTCTCAACCACTCCTTAACTTCAAACTGTCTTATCTCGCGAACGGATTGACGAACTCGAGAAATTCCTGTTGCATCTGAGAGTAGAAACTCGCCCGATTATAAAGCTATGTGTATTTTTCCCCTAGGCAGTTGTAGTTATTGGTTTCGAGTATCAGACTTGCGAAAATTTTGATGGTTCCTCAACGATTCCTTAAACTCAAACTCCCATACCTCGCGAACGGATTGGCGAACTCGAGAAATTCCTGTTGCATCTGAAAGTGGAAACTCGCCCGATTACAAAGGTGTGTGTACTTTTCCCCTAGGCCATTCCAGTTATAGGTTTCGAGTATCAGACCAGCGGAAATTTTGATGGCTTCTCAAACATTCCGTAACTTCAAACTCCCATATCTCGCGAACGGAATGACGAACTCGAGAAATTCCTGATGCATCTGAAAGTAGAAACTCGCCCGTTTACAATGGTGTGTGTACTTTTCCCCTAGGCCTTTGGAGTTATTTGTTTCGAGTATCAGACTTGCGAAAATTTTGATGGTTCCTCAACGATTCCTTAACTTCAAACTCCCATACCTCGCGAACCGATTGGCGAACTCGAGAAATTCCTGTTGCATCTGAAAGTGGAAACTCGCCCGATTACAATGGTGTGTGTACTTTTCCCCTAGGCCATTCCAGTTATAGGTTTCGAGTATCAGACCAGCGGAAATTTTGATGGCTTCTCAAACATTCCGTAACTTCCAACTCCCATATCTCGCGAACGGAATGACGAACTCTAGAAATTCCTGTTGCATCTGAAAGTAGAAACTCGCCCGATTACAATGGTGTGTGTACTTTTCCCCTAGGCCATTCCAGTTATTGGTTTCGAGTATCAGACCAGCGAAAATTTTGATGGTTTCTCAACCATTCCTTAACTTCAAACTCCCATATCTCGCGAACGGATTGACGAACTCGAGAATTTCCTATTGCATCTGAAAGCAGAAACACGCCCGATTACAACGGTATGTGTATTTTTGCCCTAGGCCATAGTAGTCATTGGTCTCGAATATCAGATTTGGGAAAATTTGGATGGTTTCTCAACCACTCCTTAACTTCAAACTGCCATACCTCGCGAACGGATTGGCGAGCTCGAGAAATTCCTGTTGCACCTGAAAGTGGAAACTCGCCCGATTGCAATGGTGTGTGTACTTTTCCCCTAGGCCATTCCAGTTATAGGTTTCGAGTATCAGACCAGCGGAAATTTTGATGGCTTCTCAAACATTCCGTAACTTCAAACTCCCATATCTCGCGAACTGATTGACGAACTCGAGAAATTCCTGTTGCATCTGAAAGTAGAAACTCGCCCGATTACAAAGCTATGTTTATTTTTCCCCTAGGCCTCTGTAGTTATTGGTTTCGAGTATCGGACTTGCGAAAATTTTGATGGTTTCTCAACGATTCCTTAACTTGAAATTCCCATACCTCGCGAACGGATAGGCGAACTCGAGAAATTCCTGTTGCATCTGAAAGTGGAAACTCGCCGGTTACAATGGTGTGTGTACTCTTCCCCTAGGCCATTCCAGTTATTGGTTTCGAGTATCAGACTTGCGAAAATTTTGATGGTTTCTCAACCATTCCTTAACTTCAAACTCCCATATCTCTCGAACGGATTGACGAACTCGAGAATTTCCTGTTGCACCTGAAAGTGGGAACTCGCCCGATTACAATGGTGTGTGTACTTTTCCCCTAGGCCATTCCAGTTATAGGTTTCGAGTATCAGACCAGCGGAAATTTTGATGGCTTCTCAAACATTCCGTAACTTCAAACTCCCATATCTCGCGAACTGAATGACGAACTCGAGAAATTCCTGTTGCATCTGAAAGTAGAAACTCGCCCGATTACAATGGTATGTGTATTTCTGCCCTAGGCCATAGTAGTCATTGTTCTCGAATATCAGACTTGGGAAAATTTTGATGGTTTCTCAACCATTCCTTAACTTCAAACTCCCATATCTCTCGAACGGATTGACGAACTCGAGAAATTCCTGTTGCATCTGAAAGTAGAAACTCGCCCGATTACAACGGTATGTGTATTTTTCCCCTAGGCCATTGTAATTATTGGTTTCGAGTATCAGACTTACGAAAATTTTGATGGTTTCTCAACCATTCCTTAACTTCAAACTCCCATATCTCTCGAACGGATTGACGAACTCGAGAATTTCCTATTGCATCTGAAAGCAGAAACACGCCCGATTACAACGGTATGTGTATTTCTGACCTAGGCCATAGTAGTCATTGGTCTCGAATATCAGACTTGGGAAAATTGATGGTTTCTCAACCACTCCTTAACTTCAAACTCCCATATATCGCGAACGGATTGACGAGCTCGAGAACTTCCGGTTGCACCTGGAAGTGGAAACTCGCCCGATTTCAACGGTATGTGTATTTTTCCCTAGGCCATTGTAGTTATTGGTTTCGAGTATCAGACTTGCGAAAATTTTGATGGTTTCTCAACCACTCCTTAACTCCAAACTCCCATATCTCGCGAACGGATTGGCGAACTCGAGAAATTCCTGTTGCATCTGAAAGTGGAAACTCGCCGGTTACAATGGTGTGTGTACTCTTCCCCTAGGCCATTCCAGTTATTGGTTTCGAGTATCAGACTTGCGAAAATTTTGATGGTTTCTCAACGATTCCTTAACTTCAAACTCCCATACCTCGCGAACGGATTGGCGAACTCGAGAAATTCCTGTTGCATCTGAAAGTAGAAACTCGCCCGATTACAATAGTGTGTGTACTTTTCCCATAGGCCATTCCAGTTATTGGTTTCGAGTATCAGACCGGCGAAAATTTTGATGGTTTCTCAACCATTCCTTAACTTCAAACTGTCTTATCTCGCGAACGGATTGACGAACTCGAGAAATTCCTGTTGCATCTGAAAGTAGAAACTCGTCCGATTACAACGGTATGTGTATTTTTCCCCCAGGCCTTAGTAGTTATTGGTTTCTAGCATCAGAATTGCGAAAATTTTGATGGTCGCTCAACCATTCCTTAACTTCAAACTCCCATATCTCGCGAACGGATTGACGAACTCGAGAAATTCCTGTTGCATCTGAAAGTAGAAACTCGCCCGATTACAAAGCTATGTGTATTTTTCCGCTAGGCCTCCGTAGTTATTGGTTTCGAGTATCAGACTTGCGAAAATTTTGATGGTTTCTCAACCATTCCTTAACTTCATACTCCCGTATCTCTCGAACGGATTGACGAACTCGAGAATTTCCTATTGCATCTGAAAGCAGAAACACGCCCGATTACAACGGTATGTGTATTTTTGCCCTAGGCCATAGTAGTCATTGGTCTCGAATATCAGACTTGGGAAAATTTTGATGGTTTCCCAACCACTCCTTAACTTCAAACTCCCATATCTCGCGAACGGATTGACGAACTCGAGAACTTCCGGTTGCAACTGAAAGTAGAAACTCGCCCGATTACAAAGCTATGCGAATTTTTCCCCTAGGCCTTTGGAGTTATTTGTTTCGAGTATCAGACTTGCGAAAATTTTGATGGTTCCTCAACGATTCCTTAACTTCAAACTCCCATACCTCGCGAACGGATTGGCGAACTGGAGAAATTCCTGTTGCATCTGAAAGTGGAAACTCGCCCGATTACATTGGTGTGTGTACTTTTTCCCTAGGCCATTCCAGTTATAGGTTTCGAGTATCAGACCAGCGGAAATTTTGATGGCTTCTCAAACATTCCGTAACTTCAAACTCCCATATCTCGCGAACTGAATGACGAACTCGAGAAATTCCTGTTGCATCTGAAAGTAGAAACTCGCCCGATTACAAAGCTATGTGTATTTTTCCCCTAGGCCTCTGTAGTTATTGGTTTCGAGTATCAGACTTGCGAAAATTTTGATGGTTTCTCAACCATTCCTTAACTTCAAACTCCCATATCTCTCGAACGGATTGACGAACTCGAGAATTTCCTGTTGCACCTGAAAGTGGGAACTCACCCGATTACAACGGTATGTGTATTTTTGCCCTAGGCCATAGTAGTCATTGGTCTCGAATATCAGACTTGGGAAAATTTTGATGGTTTCCCAACCACTCCTTAACTTCAAACTCCCATATCTCGAGAACGGATTGACGAACTCGAGAATTTCCGGTTGCACCTGGAAGTGGAAACTCGCCCGATTACAAAGCTATGTGAATTTTTCCCCTAGGTCTTTGGAGTTATTTGTTTCGAGTATCAGACTTGCGAAAATTTTGATGGTTCCTCAACGATTCCTTAACTTCAAACTCCCATACCTCGCGAACGGATTTGCGAACTCGACAAATTCCTGTTGCATCTGAAAGTGGAAACTCGCCCGATTACAATGGTGTTTGTACTTTTCCACTAGGCCGTTCCAGTAATTGGTTTCGAGTATCAGACTTGCGAAAATTTTGATGGTTTCTCAACCATTCCTTAACTTCAAACTCCCATATCTCTCGAACGGATTGACGAACTCGAGAATTTCCTATTGCATCTGAAAGCAGAAACACGCCCGATTACAACGGTATGTGTATTTTTGCCCTAGGCCATAGTAGTCATTGGTCTCGAATATCAGACTTTGGAAAATTTTGATGGTTTCCCAACCACTCCTTAACTTCAAACTCCCATATCTCGAGAACGGATTGACGAACTCGAGAATTTCCGGTTGCACCTGGAAGTGGAAACTCGTCCGATTACAAAGCTATGTGAATTTTTCCCCTAGGCCTTTGGAGTTATTTGTTTCGAGTATCAGACTTGCGAAAATTTTGATGGTTCCTCAACGATTCCTTAACTTCAAACTCCCTTACCTCGCGAACGGATTGGCGAACTGGAGAAATTCCTGTTGCATCTGAAAGTGGAAACTCGCCCGATTACAATGGTGTGTGTACTTTTCCCCTAGGCCATTCCAGTTATAGGTTTCGAGTATCAGACCAGCGGAAATTTTGATGGCTTCTCAAACATTCCGTAACTTCAAACTCCCATATCTCGCGAACGGAATGACGAACTCGAGAAATTCCTGATGCATCTGAAAGTAGAAACTCGCCCGTTTACAATGGTGTGTGCACTTTTCCCCTAGGCCTTTGGAGTTATTTGTTTCGAGTATCAGACTTGCGAAAATTTTGATGGTTCCTCAACGATTCCTTAACTTCAAACTCCCATACCTCGCGAACCGATTGGCGAACTCGAGAAATTCCTGTTGCATCAGAAAGTGGAAACTCGCCCGATTACAATGGTGTGTGTACTTTTCCCCTAGGCCATTCCAGTTATAGGTTTCGAGTATCAGACCAGCGGAAATTTTGATGGCTTCTCAAACATTCCGTAACTTCAAACTCCCATATCTCGCGAACTGAATGACGAACTCGAGAAATTCCTGTTGCATCTGAAAGTAGAAACTCGCCCGATAACAAAGGTGTGTGTACTTTTCCCCTAGGCCATTCCAGTTATAGGTTTCGAGTATCAGACCAGCGAAAATTTTGATGGTTTCTCAAACATTCCGTAACTTCCAACTCCCATATCTCGCGAACGGAATGACGAACTCTAGAAATTCCTGTTGCATCTGAAAGTAGAAACTCGCCCGATTACAATGGAGTGTGTACTTTTCCCCTAGGCCATTCCAGTTATTGGTTGCGAGTATCAGACCAGCGAAAATCTTGATGGTTTCTCAACCATTCCTTAACTTCAAACTCCGATACCTCACGAACGGATTGACGAACTGGAGAAATTCCTGTTGCATCTGAAAGTAGAAACTCGCCCGATTACAAAGCTATGTGAATTTTTCCCCTAGGCCTTTGGAGTTATTGGTTTCGAGTATCAGACTTGCGAAAATTTTGATGGTTCCTCAACGATACCTTAACTTCAAACTCCCATACCTCGCAAACGGATTGGCGAACTCGATAAATTCCTGTTGCATCTGAAAGTGGAAACTCGCCCGATTACAATGGTGTTTGTACTTTTCCCCTAGGCCGTTCCAGTTATTGGTTTCGAGTATCAGACTTGCGAAGATTTTGATTGTTTCTCAACCATTCCTTAACTTCAAACTCCCATATCTCGCGAACGGATTGACGAACTCGAGAAATTCCTGTTGCATCTGAAAGTAGAAACTCGCCCGATTACAATGGTGTGTGTACTTTTCCCCTAGGCCATTCCAGTTATTGGTTTCGGGTATCAGACCAGCGAAAATTTTGATGGTTTCTCAACCATTCCTTAACTTCAAACTGTCTTATCTCGCGAACGGATTGACGAACTCGAGAAATTCCTGTTGCATCTGAAAGTAGAAACTCGCCCGATTACAACCGTATGTGTATTTTTCCCCTAGGCCATTGTAGTTATTGGTTTCGAGTATCAGACTTACGAAAATTTTGATGGTTTCTCAACCATTCCTTGACTTCAAACTCCCATATCTCGCGAACGGATTGACGAACTCGAGAATTTCCTATTGCATCTGAAAGCAGAAACACGCCCGATTACAACGGTATGTGTATTTTTGCCCTAGGCCATAGTAGTCATTGGTCTCGAATATCAGATTTGGGAAAATTTGGATGGTTTCTCAACCACTCCTTAACTTCAAACTCCCATACCTCGCGAACGGATTGGCGAGCTCGAGAAATTCCTGTTGCACCTGAAAGTGGAAACTCGCCCGATTGCAATGGTGTGTGTACTTTTCCCCTAGGCCATTCCAGTTATAGGTTTCGAGTATCAGACCAGCGGAAATTTTGATGGCTTCTCAAACATTCCGTAACTTCAAACTCCCATATCTCGCGAACGGATTGACGAACTCGAGAAATTCCTGTTGCATCTGAAAGTAGAAACTCGCCCGATTACAAAGCTATGTGTATTTTTCCCCTAGGCCTCTGTAGTTATTGGTTTCGAGTATCGGACTTGCGAAAATTTTGATGGTTTCTCAACGATTCCTTAACTTGAAACTCCCATACCTCGCGAACGGATAGGCGAACTCGAGAAATTCCTGTTGCATCTGAAAGTGGAAACTCGCCGGTTACAATGGTGTGTGTACTCTTCCCCTAGGCCATTCCAGTTATTGGTTTCGAGTATCAGACTTGCGAAAATTTTGATGGTTTCTCAACCATTCCTTAACTTCAAACTCCCATATCTCTCGAACGGATTGACGAACTCGAGAATTTCCTGTTGCACCTGAAAGTGGGAACTCGCCCGATTACAATGGTGTGTGTACTTTTCCCCTAGGCCATTCCAGTTATAGGTTTCGAGTATCAGACCAGCGGAAATTTTGATGGCTTCTCAAACATTCCGTAACTTCAAACTCCCATATCTCGCGAACTGAATGACGAACTCGAGAAATTCCTGTTGCATCTGAAAGTAGAGACTCGCCCGATTACAATGGTGTGTGTATTTCTGCCCTAGGCCATAGTAGTCATTGGTCTCGAATATCAGACTTGGGAAAATTTTGATGGTTTCTCAACCATTCCTTAACTTCAAACTCCCATATCTCTCGAACGGATTGACGAACTCGAGAATTTCCTATTGCATCTGAAAGCAGAAACACGCCCGATTACAACGGTATGTGTATTTCTGTCCTAGGCCATAGTAGTCATTGGTCTCGAATATCAGACTTGGGAAAATTGATGGTTTCTCAACCACTCCTTAACTTCAAACTCCCATATATCGCGAACGGATTGACGAGCTCGAGAACTTCCGGTTGCATCTGAAAGTAGAAACTCGCCCGATTACAACGGTATGTGTATTTTTCCCCCAGGCCTTAGTAGTTATTGGTTTCTAGCATCAGAATTGCGAAAATTTTGATGGTCGCTCAACCATTCCTTAACTTCAAACTCCCATATCTCGCGAACGGATTGACGAACTCGAGAAATTCCTGTTGCATCTGAAAGTAGAAACTCGCCCGATTACAAAGCTATGTGTATTTTTCCGCTAGGCCTCCGTAGTTATTGGTTTCGAGTATCAGACTTGCGAAAATTTTGATGGTTTCTCAACCATTCCTTAACTTCATACTCCCGTATCTCTCGAACGGATTGACGAACTCGAGAATTTCCTATTGCATCTGAAAGCAGAAACACGCCCGATTACAACGGTATGTGTATTTTTGCCCTAGGCCATAGTAGTCATTGGTCTCGAATATCAGACTTGGGAAAATTTTGATGGTTTCCCAACCACTCCTTAACTTCAAACTCCCATATCTCGCGAACGGATTGACGAACTCGAGAACTTCCGGTTGCAACTGAAAGTAGAAACTCGCCCGATTACAAAGCTATGTGAATTTTTCCCCTAGGCCTTTGGAGTTATTTGTTTCGAGTATCAGACTTGCGAAAATTTTGATGGTTCCTCAACGATTCCTTAACTTCAAACTCCCATACCTCGCGAACGGATTGGCGAACTGGAGAAATTCCTGATGCATCTGAAAGTGGAAACTCGCCCGATTACATTGGTGTGTGTACTTTTTCCCTAGGCCATTCCAGTTATAGGTTTCGAGTATCAGACTTGCGAAAATTTTGATGGTTTCTCAACCATTCCTTAACTTCAAACTGTCTTATCTCGCGAACGGATTGACGAACTCGAGAAATTCCTGTTGCATCTGAAAGTAGAAACTCGCCCGATTACAACCGTATGTGTATTTTTCCCCTAGGCCATTGTAGTTATTGGTTTCGAGTATCAGACTTACGAAAATTTTGATGGTTTCTCAACCATTCCTTAACTTCAAACTCCCATATCTCGCGAACGGATTGACGAACTCGAGAAATTCCTGTTGCATCTGCAAGTAGAAACTCGCCCGATTACAATGGTGTGTGTACTTTTCCCCTAGGCCATTCCAGTTATTGGTTTCGAGTATCAGACCAGCGAAAATTTTGATGGTTTCTCAACCATTCCTTAACTTCAAACTGTCTTATCTCGCGAACGGATTGACGAACTCGAGAAATTCCTGTTGCATCTGAAAGTAGAAACTCGCCCGATTACAACCGTATGTGTATTTTTCCTATAGGCCATTGTAGTTATTGGTTTCGAGTATCAGACTTACGAAAATTTTGATGGTTTCTCAACCATTCCTTAACTTCAAACTCCCATATCTCGCGAACGGATTGACGAACTCGAGAAATTCCTGTTGCATCTGCAAGTAGAAACTCGCCCGATTACAAAGCTATGTGTATTTTTCCCCTAGGCCTCTGTAGTTATTGGTTTCGAGTATCAGACTTGCGAAAATTTTGATGGTTTCTCAACGATTCCTTAACTTGAAACTCCCATACCTCGCGAACGGATTGGCGAACTCGAGAAATTCCTGTTGCATCTGAAAGTGGCAACTCGCCGGTTACAATGGTGTGTGTACTCTTCCCCTAGGCCATTCCAGTTATTGGTTTCGAGTATCACACCAGCGAAAATTTTGATGGTTTCTCAATCATTCCTTAACTCCAAACTCCCATATCTCGCGAACGGAATGACGAACTCGAGACATTCCTGTTGCATATGAAAGTAGAAACTCGCCCGATAACAAAGGTGTGTGTACTTTTCCCCTAGGCCATTCCAGTTATAGGTTTCGAGTATCAGACCAGCGAAAATTT
This sequence comes from Ptiloglossa arizonensis, assembly GCF_051014685.1. Lineage (NCBI taxonomy): Eukaryota > Metazoa > Arthropoda > Insecta > Hymenoptera > Colletidae > Ptiloglossa > Ptiloglossa arizonensis. The sequence continues at coordinate 512,113 of NW_027478484.1, read as the reverse complement.
TGATGGTTTCTCAAACATTCCGTAACTTCCAACTCCCATATCTCGCGAACGGAATGACGAACTCTAGAAATTCCTGTTGCATCTGAAAGTAGAAACTCGCCCGATTACAATGGAGTGTGTACTTTTCCCCTAGGCCATTCCAGTTATTGGTTGCGAGTATCAGACCAGCGAAAGTCTTGATGGTTTCTCAACCATTCCTTAACTTCAAACTCCGATACCTCGCGAACGGATTGACGAACTGGAGAAATTCCTGTTGCATCTGAAAGTAGAAACTCGCCCGATTACAAAGCTATGTGTATTTTTCCCCTAGGCCTCTGTAGTTATTGGTTTCGAGTATCAGACTTGCGAAAATTTTGATGGTTTCTCAACGATTCCTTAACTTGAAACTCCCATACCTCGCGAACGGATTGGCGAACTCGAGAAATTCCTGTTGCACCTGAAAGTGGAACCTCGCCCGATTAGAATGGTGTGTGTACTTTTCCCCTAGGCCATTCCAGTTATAGGTTTCGAGTATCAGACCAGCGGAAATTTTGATGGCTTCTCAAACATTCCGTAACTTCAAACTCCCATATCTCGCGAACGGATTGACGAACTCGAGAAATTCCTGTTGCATCTGAAAGTAGAAACTCGCCCGATTACAAAGCTATGTGTATTTTTCCCCTAGGCCTCTGTAGTTATTGGTTTCGAGTATCAGACTTGCGAAAATTTTGATGGTTTCTCAACGATTCCTTAACTTGGAACTCCCATACCTCGCGAACGGATTGGCGAACTCGAGAAATTCCTGTTGCATCTGAAAGTGGAAACTCGCCGGTTACAATGGTGTGTGTACTCTTCCCCTAGGCCATTCCAGTTATTGGTTTTGAGTATCAGACTTGCGAAAATTTTGATGGTTTCTCAACCATTCCTTAACTTCAAACTCCCATATCTCTCGAACGGATTGACGAACTCGAGAATTTCCTGTTGCACCTGAAAGTGGAAACTCGCCCGATTACAATGGTGTGTGTACTTTTCCCCTAGGCCATTCCAGTTATAGGTTTGGAGTATCAGACCAGCGGAAATTTTGATGGCTTCTCAAACATTCCGTAACTTCAAACTCCCATATCTCGCGAACTGAATGACGAACTCGAGAAATTCCTGTTGCATCTGAAAGTAGAAACTCGCCCGATTACAATGGTATGTGTATTTCTGCCCTAGGCCATAGTAGTCATTGGTCTCGAATATCAGACTTGGGAAAATTTTGATGGTTTCTCAGCCACTCCATAAATTCAAACTCCCATATCTCGCGAACGGAATGACGAACTCGAGAAATTCCTGTTGCATCTGAAAGTAGAAAAACGCCCGATTACAGTGGTGTGTGTCCTTTTCCCCTAGGCCATTCCAGTTATTGGTTTCGAGTATCAGACTTGCGAAAATTTTGATGGTTTCTCAACCATTCCTTAACTTCAAACTCCCATATCTCGCGAACGGATTGACGAACTCGTGAACTTCCGGTTGCATCTGGTAGTAGGAACTCGCCCGATTACAGTGGTGTGTGTCCCTTTCCCCTAGGCCATTCCAGTTATTGGTTTCGAGTATCAGACCAGCGAAAATTTCGATGGTTTCTCAACCATTCCTTAACTTCAAACTCCCATATCTCGCGAACGGATTGGCGAACTCGAGAAATTCCTGTTGCATCTGAAAGTAGAAACTCGCCCGATTACAAAGGTGTGTGTACTTTTCCCCTAGGCCATTCCAGTTATAGGTTTCGAGTATCAGACCAGCGAAAATTTTGATGGTTTCTCAAACATTCCGTAACTTCAAACTCCCATATCTCGCGAACGGAATGAGGAACTCGAGAAATTCCTGTTGCATCTGAAAGTAGAAACTCGCCCGATTACAGTGGTGTGTGTCCCTTTCCCCTAGGCCATTCCAGTTATTGGTTTCGAGTATCAGACCAGCGAAAATTTCGATGGTTTCTCAACCATTCCTTAACTTCAAACTCCCATATCTCGCGAACGGATTGACGAATTCGTGAACTTCCGGTTGCATCTGGTAGTAGGAACTCGCCCGATTACAATGGTGTGTGTACTTTTCCCCTAGGCCATTCTAGTTATTGGTTTCGAGTATCAGAGCAGCGAAAATTTTGATGGTTTATCAATCATTCCTTAACTCCAAACTCCCATATCTCGCGAACGGGATGACGAACTAGAGACATTCCTGTTGCATCAGAAAGCAGAAACTCGCCCGATAACAAAGGTGTGTGTACTTTTCCCCTAGGCCATTCCAGTTATAGGTTTCGAGTATCAGACCAGCGAAAATTTTGATGGTTTCTCAAACATTCCGTAACTTCAAACACCCATATCTCGCGAACGGAATGACGAACTCGAGAATTTCCTATTGCATCTGAAAGCAGAAACACGCCCGATTACAACGGTATGTGTATTTCTGTCCTAGGCCATAGTAGCCATTGGTCTCGAATATCAGACTTGGGAAAATTATGATGGTTTCTCAACCACTCCTTAACTTCAAACTCCCATATATCGCGAACGGATTGACGAACTCGAGAACTTCCGGTTGCACCTGGAAGTGGAAACTCGCCCGATTTCAACGGTATGTGTATTTTTCCCTAGGCCATTGTAGTTATTGGTTTCGAGTATCAGACTTGCGAAAATTTTGATGGTTTCTCAACCACTCCTTAACTTCAAACTCCCATATCTCTCGAACGGATTGACGAACTCGAGAATTTCCTATTGCATCTGAAAGCAGAAACACGCCCGATTACAACGGTATGTGTATTTCTGTCCTAGGCCATAGTAGTCATTGGTCTCGAATATCAGACTTGGGAAAATTATGATGGTTTCTCAACCACTCCTTAACTTCAAACTCCCACATATCGCGACGGATTGACGAACTCGAGACATTCCTGTTGCATCTGAAAGTAGAAACTCGCCCGATTACAATGGAGTGTGTACTTTTCCCCTAGGCCATTGCAGATATTGGTTTCGAGTATCAGACCAGCGAAAATTTTGATGGTTTATCAATCATTCCTTAACTCCAAACTCCCATATCTCGCGAACGGAATGACTAACTCGAGACATTCCTGTTGCATCTAAAAGTAGAAACTCGCCCGATAGCAAAGGTGTGTGTACTTTTCCCCTAGGCCATTCCAGTTATAGATTTCGAGTATCAGACTAGCGAAAATTTTGATGGTTTTTCAAACATTCCGTAACTTCAAACTCCCATATCTCGCGAACGGAATGACGAACTCGAGAAATTCCTGTTGCATCTGAAAGTAGAAACTCGCCCGATTACAAAGGTGTGTGTACTTTTCCCCTAGGCCATTCCAGTTATAGGTTTCGAGTATCAGACCAGCGAAAATTTTGATGGTTTCTCAAACATTCCGTAACTTCAAACTCCCATATCTCGCGAACGGAATGACGAACTCGAGAAATTCCTGTTGCATCTGAAAGTAGAAACTCGCCCGATTACAAAGGTGTGTGTACTTTTCCCCTAGGCCATTCCAGTTATAGGTTTCGAGTATCAGACCAGCGAAAATTTTGATGGTTTCTCAAACATTCCGTAACTTCAAACTCCCATATCTCGCGAACGGAATGACGAACTCGAGAAATTCCTGTTGCATCTGAAAGTAGAAACTCGCCCGATTACAACGGTATGTGTATTTTTCCCCTAGGCCATTGTAGTTATTGGTTTGGAGTATCAGACTTGCGAAAATTTTGATGGTTTCTCAACCACTCCTTAAATTTAAACTCCCATATCTCGCGAACGGATTGACGAACTCGAGAAATTCCTGTTGCATCTGAAAGTAGGAACACGCCAGATTACAAAGGTATGTGTATTTTTCCCCTAGGCCATTGTAGTTATTGGTTTCGCGTATCAGACTTGCGAAAATTTTGATGGTTTCTCAAGCATTCCTTAACTTCAAACCCCCATATCTCGCGAACGGATTGACGAACTCGAGAACGTCCTGTTGCATCTGAAAGTAGAAACTCGCCCGATTACAACGCTATGTGTATTTTTCCCCTAGGCCATTGTAGTTATTGGTTTCGAGTGTCAGACTTGCGAAAATTTTAATGGTTTCTCAACCATTCCTTAACTTCAAACTCCCATATCTCGCGAACGAATTGACGAACTCGAGAAATTCCTGTTGCATCTGAAAGTAGGAACTCGCCCGATTACAAAGGTATGTGTATTTTTGCCCTAGGCCATTTCAGTTATTGGTTTCGAGTATCAGACCAGCGAAAATTTTGATGGTTTCTCATCCATTCCTTACCTTCATACACCCATATCTCGCGAACGAATTGACGAACTCGAGAAATTCCTGTTGCATCTGAATGCAGAAACTCTCCCGATTACAACGGTGTATGTATTTTTGCCCTAGGTAATAGTAGTTATTGGTTTCGGGTATCAGACTTGCGAAAATTTTGATGGATTCTCAACCATTCCTTAACTTCAAACTCCCATATCTAGCGAACGGATCGACGAACTCGAGAAATTCATGTTGCATCTCAAAGCAGAAACTCGCCCGAATACAACGGTATGTGATTTTTGCCCTAGGCTATAGTAGTTATTGGTTTCGAGTATCAGACTTGCGGAAATTTTGATGGTTTCTCAACCATTCCTTAACTTCAAGCTCCCAAATCTCACGAACGGATTGACGAACTCGAGAAATTCCTGTTGCATCTGAAAGTAGAAACTCGCCCGATTACAGTGGTGTGTGTACTTTTCCCCTAGGCCATTCCAGTTATAGGTTTTGAGTATCAGTCCACCGAATATTTTGATGGTTTCTCAAACATTCCGTAACGTCAAACACCCATATCTCGCGAGCGGAATGACGAACTCGAGAAATTCCTGCTGCATCTGAAAGTAGAAACTCGCCCGATTACAATGGTGTGTGTACTTTTCCCCTAGGCCATTCTAGTTATTGGTTTTGAGTATCAGGCCAGCGAAAATTTTGATGGTTTCTCAACCATTCCTTAATTCCAAACTCCCATATCTCGCGAACGGGATGACGAACTCGAGAAATTCCTGTTGCATCTGAAAGTGGAAACTCGCCCGATTACAAAGGTGTGTGTACTTTTCCCCTAGGCCATTCCAGTTATAGGTTTCGAGTATCAGACCAGCGAAAATTTTGATGGTTTCTCAAACATTCCGTAACTTCAAACACCCATATCTCGCGAACGGAATGATGAACTCGAGAAATTCCTGTTGCAGCTGAAAGTAGAAACTCCCCGATTACAGAGGTGTGTGTACTTTTCCCCTAGGCCATTCCAGTTATAGGTTTCGAGTATCAGACCAGCGAAAATTTTGATGGTTTCTCAAACATTCCCTAACTTCAAACACCCATATCTCGCGAACGGAATGACGAACTCGAGAAATTCCTGCTGCATCTGAAAGTAGAAACTCGCCCGATTACAATGGTGTGTGTACTTTTCCCCTAGGCCATTCTAGTTATTGGTTTTGAGTATCAGACCAGCGAAAATTTTGATGGTTTCTCAACCATACCTTAATTTCAAACTCCCATATCTCTCGAACGGATTGACGAACTCGAGAATTTCCTATTGCATCTGAAAGCAGAAACTCGCCCGATTACAACGGTATGTGTATTTTTGCCCTAGGCCACAGTAGTCATTGGTCTCGAATATCAGACTTGCGAAAATTTTGATGGTTTCTCAACCGCTCCTTAACTTCAAACTCCCATATCTCGCGAACCGATTGACGAACTCGAGAACTTCCGGTTGCATCTGGAAGTGGAAACTCGCCCGATTACAACGGTATGTGTATTTTCCCCTAGGCCATTGTAGTTATTGGTTTCGAGTTTCAGACTTGCGAAAATTTTGATGGTTTCTCAACCACTCCTTAACTCCGAACTCCCATATCTCGCGAACGGAATGATGAACTCGAGAAATTCCTGTTGCATCTGAAAGTGGAAACTCGCCCGATTACAAAGGTATGTGTACTCTTCCCCTAGGCCATTCCAGTTATGGGTTCCGAGTATCAGACCAGCGAAAATTTTGATGGTTTCTCAAACATTCCGTAACTTCAAACACCCATATCTCGCGAACGGAATGATGAACTCGAGAAATTCCTGTTGCATCTAAAAGTAGAAACTCGCCCGATTACAGTGGTGTGTGTACTTTTCCCCTGGGCCATTCCAGTTATTGGTTTCGAGTATCAGACCCGCGAAAATTTTGATGGTTTCTCAACCATTCCTTAACTTCAAACTGTCTTATCTCGCGAACGGATTGACGAACTCGAGAAAATCCTGTTGCATCTGAAAGTAGAAACTCGCCCGATTACAACGGTATGTGTATTTTTCCCCTAGGCCATTGTAGTTATTGGTTTCGAGTATCAGACTTACGAAAATTTGGATGGTTTCTCAACCATTCATTAGCTTCAAACTCCCATATCTCGCGAACGGATTGGCGAACTCGAGAAATTCCTGTTGTATCTGAAAGTAGAAACTCGCCCGATTACAAAGGTGTGTGTACTTTTCCCCTAGGCCATTCCAGTTATAGGTTTCGAGAATCAGACCAGCGAAAATTTTGATGGTTTCTCAAACATTCCGTAACTTTAAACTCCCATATCTCGCGAACGGAATGACGAACTCGAGAAATTCCTGTTGCATCTGAAAGTAGAAACTCGCCCGATTACAGTGGCGTGTGTACTTTTCCCCTACGCCATTCCAGTTATTGTTTTCGAGTATCAGATCAGCGAAAATTTTGATGGTTTCTCAACCATTCCTTAACTTCAAACTCCCATATCCCGCGAACGAATTGACGAACTCGAGAAATTCCTGTTGCATCTGAAAGTAGAAACTCGCCCGATTACAAAGTTGTGTGTACTTTTCCCCTAGGCCATTCCAGTTATAGGTTTCGAGTATCAGACCAGCGAAAATTTTGATGGTTCCTCAAACATTCCGTAACTTCAAACTCCCATATGTCGCGAAGGTAATGACGAACTCGAGAAATTCCTGTTGCATCTGAAAGTAGAAACTCGCCCGATTACAAAGGTGTGTGTACTTTTCCCCTAGGCCATTCCAGTTATAGGTTTCGAGAATCAGACCAGCGAAAATTTTGATGGTTTCTCAAACATTCCGTAACTTCAAACTCCCATATCTCGCGAACAGAATGACGAACTCGAGAAATTCCTGTTGCATCTGAAAGTAGAAACTCGCCCGATTACAGTGGTGTGTGTACTTTTCCCCTAGGCCATTCCAGTTATTGTTTTCGAGTATCAGATCCGCGAAAATTTTGATGGTTTCTCAACCATTCCTTAACTTCAAACTCCCGTATCTCGCGAACGAATTGACGAACTCGAGAAATTCCTGTTGCATCTCAAAGCAGAAACTCGCCCGAATACAACGGTATGTATATTTTTCCCCTAGGCCATTCTAGTTATTGGTTTCGAGTATCAGACTTACGATAATTATGATGGTTTCTCAACCACTCCTTAACTTCAAACTCCCATATCTCGCGAACGGATTGACGGACTCGAGAAATTCCTTTGCATCTGAAAGTAGAAACTCGCCCGATTACAAAGCTATGTGTATTTTTCCCCTAGGCCTTTATAGTTATTGGTTTCGAGTATCAGACCAGCGAAAATTTAGTTGGTTTCTCAATCATTCCTTAACTCCAAACTCCCATATCTCGCGAACGGAATGACGAACTCGAGAAATTCCTGTTGCATCTGAAAGTAGAAACTCGCCCGATTACAAATGTGTGTGTACTTTTCCCCAAGGCCATTCCAGTTATAGGTTTCGAGTATCAGACCAGCGAAAATTTTGATGGTCTCTCAAAGATTCCGTAACTTCAAACTCCCATATCTCGCGAACGGAATGACGAACTCGAGAAATTCCTGTTGCATCTGAACGTAGAAACTAGCCCGATTACAACGGTATGTGTGTTTTTCCCCTAGGCCGTTGTAGTTATTGGTTTCGTGTATCAGACTTACGAAAATTTTGATGGTTTCTCAACCATTCCTTAAATTCAAACTCTCATATCTCGCGAACGGATAGACGAACTGGAGAAATTCCTGTTGCATCTGAAAGTAGAAACTCGCCCGATTACAAAGCTATGTGAATTTTTACCCTAGGCCTTTGTAGTTATTGGTTTCGAGTATCAGACTTGCGAAAATTTTGATGGTTTCTCAACGATTCTTTAACTTCAAACTCCCATACATCGCGAACGGATTGGCGAACTCGAGAAATTCCTGTTGCATCTGAAAGTGCAAACTCGCCCGATTACAAAGCTATGTGAATTTTTACCCTAGGCCTTTGTAGTTATTGGTTTCGAGTTTCAGACTTGCGAAAATTTTGATGGTTTCTCAACCATTCCTTAACTTCAAACTTCCATATCTCGCGAACGAATTGACGAACTCGAGAACTTCCGGTTGCATCTGGTACTAGAAACTCGCCCGACTACAACGGTATGGGTACTTTTCCCCTAGGCCATTGTTGTTATTGGTTTCCAGTATCAGACTTGCGAAAATTTTGATGGTTTCTCAACCACTCCTTAGCTCCAAACTCCCATATCTCGCGAACGGAATGACGAACTCGAGAAGTTCCTGTTGCATCTAAAAGTAGAAACTCGCCCGATTACAAAGCTGTGTGTACTTTTCCCCTAGGCCATTCCAGTTATAGGTTTCGTGTATCAGACCAGCGAAAATTTTGATGGTTTCTCAAACATTCCGTAACTTCAAACTCCCTTATCTCGCGAACGGAATGACGAACTCGAGAAAATCCTGTTGCATCTGAAAGTAGAAACTCGCCCGATTACAACGGTGTTTGTACTTTTCCCCTAGGCCATTCCAGTTATTGGTTTCGAGTATCAGATCAGCGAAAATTTTGATGGTTTCTCAACCATTCCTTAACTTCAAACTGTCTCATCTCGCGAACGGATTGACGAACTCGAGAAATTGTTGTTGCATCTGAAAGTAGAAACTCGCCCGATTACAACGGTATGTGTATTTTGCCCCTAGGCCATTGTAGTTATTGGTTTCGAGTATCAGATTTACGAAAATTTTGATGGCTTCTCAACGATTCCTTAACTGCAAACTACCATACCTCGCGAACGGATTGACGAACTCGAGAAATTCCTGTTGCATCTGAAAGTGCAAACTCGCCCGATTACAATGGTGTGTGTACTTTTCCCCTAGGCCATTCCAGTTATTGGTTTCGAGTTTCAGACTTGCGAAAATTTTGATGGTTTCTCAACCATTCCTTAACTTCAAACTTCCATATCTCGCGAACGAATTGACGAACTCGAGAACTTCCGGTTGCATCTGGTACTAGAAACTCGCCCGACTACAACGGTATGGGTACTTTTCCCCTAGGCCATTGTTGTTATTGGTTTCCAGTATCAGACTTGCGAAAATTTTGATGGTTTCTCAACCACTCCTTAGCTCCAAACTCCCATATCTCGCGAACCGATTGACGAACTCGAGAACTTCCGGTTGCATCTGGAAGTGGAAACTCGCCCGATTACAACGGTATGTGTATTTTCCCCTAGGCCATTGTAGTTATTGGTTTCGAGTTTCAGACTTGCGAAAATTTTGATGGTTTCTCAACCACTCCTTAACTCCGAACTCCCATATCTCGCGAACGGAATGATGAACTCGAGAAATTCCTGTTGCATCTGAAAGTGGAAACTCGCCCGATTACAAAGGTATGTGTACTTTTCCCCTAGGCCATTCCAGTTATGGGTTCCGAGTATCAGACCAGCGAAAATTTTGATGGATTCTCAAACATTCCGTAACTTCAAACACCCATATCTCGCGAACGGAATGATGAACTCGAGAAATTCCTGTTGCATCTAAAAGTAGAAACTCGCCCGATTACAGTGGTGTGTGTACTTTTCCCCTGGGCCATTCCAGTTATTGGTTTCGAGTATCAGACCCGCGAAAATTTTGATGGTTTCTCAACCATTCCTTAACTTCAAACTGTCTTATCTCGCGAACGGATTGACGAACTCGAGAAAATCCTGTTGCATCTGAAAGTAGAAACTCGCCCGATTACGACGGTATGTGTATTTTTCCCCTAGGCCATTGTAGTTATTGGTTTCGAGTATCAGACTTACGAAAATTTGGATGGTTTCTCAACCATTCATTAGCTTCAAACTCCCATATCTCGCGAACGGATTGGCGAACTCGAGAAATTCCTGTTGTATCTGAAAGTAGAAACTCGCCCGATTACAAAGGTGTGTGTACTTTTCCCCTAGGCCATTCCAGTTATAGGTTTCGAGAATCAGACCAGCGAAAATTTTGATGGTTTCTCAAACATTCCGTAACTTTAAACTCCCATATCTCGCGAACGGAATGACGAACTCGAGAAATTCCTGTTGCATCTGAAAGTAGAAACTCGCCCGATTACAGTGGCGTGTGTACTTTTCCCCTACGCCATTCCAGTTATTGTTTTCGAGTATCAGATCAGCGAAAATTTTGATGGTTTCTCAACCATTCCTTAACTTCAAACTCCCATATCCCGCGAACGAATTGACGAACTCGAGAAATTCCTGTTGCATCTGAAAGTAGAAACTCGCCCGATTACAAAGTTGTGTGTACTTTTCCCCTAGGCCATTCCAGTTATAGGTTTCGAGTATCAGACCAGCGAAAATTTTGATGGTTCCTCAAACATTCCGTAACTTCAAACTCCCATATGTCGCGAAGGTAATGACGAACTCGAGAAATTCCTGTTGCATCTGAAAGTAGAAACTCGCCCGATTACAAAGGTGTGTGTACTTTTCCCCTAGGCCATTCCAGTTATAGGTTTCGAGAATCAGACCAGCGAAAATTTTGATGGTTTCTCAAACATTCCGTAACTTCAAACTCCCATATCTCGCGAACAGAATGACGAACTCGAGAAATTCCTGTTGCATCTGAAAGTAGAAACTCGCCCGATTACAGTGGTGTCTGTACTTTTCCCCTAGGCCATTCCAGTTATTGTTTTCGAGTATCAGACCAGCGAAAATTTTGATGGTTTCTCAAACATTCCGTAACTTCAAACTCCCATATCTCGCGAACAGAATGACGAACTCGAGAAATACCTGTTGCATCTCAAAGCAGAAACTCGCCCGAATACAACGGTATGTGTATTTTTCCCCTAGGCCATTCTAGTTATTGGTTTCGAGTATCAGACTTACGATAATTATGATGGTTTCTCAACCACTCCTTAACTTCAAACTCCCATATCTCGCGAACGGATTGACGGACTCGAGAAATTCCTTTGCATCTGAAAGTAGAAACTCGCCCGATTACAAAGTTATGTGTATCTTTCCCCTAGGCCTTTATAGTTATTGGTTTCGAGTATCAGACCAGCGAAAATTTAGTTGGTTTCTCAATCATTCCTTAACTCCAAACTCCCATATCTCGCGAACGGAATGACGAACTCGAGAAATTCCTGTTGCATCTGAAAGTAGAAACTCGCCCGATTACAAATGTGTGTGTACTTTTCCCCAAGGCCATTCCAGTTATAGGTTTCGAGTATCAGACCAGCGAAAATTTTGATGGTCTCTCAAAGATTCCGTAACTTCAAACTCCCATATCTCGCGAACGGAATGACGAACTCGAGAAATTCCTGTTGCATCTGAAATTAGAAACTCGCCCGATTACAAATGTGTGTGTACTTTTCCCCAAGGCCATTCCAGTTATTGGTTTCGAGTATCAGACAAGCGAAAATTTTAATGGTTTCTCAACCATTCCTTAACTTCAGACTGTCTTATCTCACGAACGGATTGACGAACTCGAGAAATTCCTGTTGCATCTGAAAGTAGAAACTAGCCCGATTACAACGGTATGTGTGTTTTTCCCCTAGGCCGTTGTAGTTATTGGTTTCGTGTATCAGACTTACGAAAATTTTGATGGTTTCTCAACCATTCCTTAAATTCAAACTCCCATATCTCGCGAACGGATAGACGAACTGGAGAAATTCCTGTTGCATCTGAAAGTAGAAACTCGCCCGATTACAAAGCTATGTGAATTTTTACCCTAGGCCTTTGTAGTTATTGGTTTCGAGTATCAGACTTGCGAAAATTTTGATTGTTTCTCAACGATTCTTTAACTTCAAACTCCCATACATCGCGAACGGATTGGCGAACTCGAGAAATTCCTGTTGCATCTGAAAGTGCAAACTCGCCCGATTACAATGGTGTGTGTACTTTTCCCCTAGGCCATTCCAGTTATTGGTTTCGAGTTTCAGACTTGCGAAAATTTTGATGGTTTCTCAACCATTCCTTAACTTCAAACTTCCATATCTCGCGAACGAATTGACGAACTCGAGAACTTCCGGTTGCATCTGGTACTAGAAACTCGCCCGACTACAACGGTATGGGTACTTTTCCCCTAGGCCATTGTTGTTATTGGTTTCCAGTATCCGACTTGCGAAAATTTTGATGGTTTCTCAACCACTCCTTAGCTCCAAACTCCCATATCTCGCGAACGGAATGACGAACTCGAGAAGTTCCTGTTGCATCTAAAAGTAGAAACTCGCCCGATTACAAAGCTGTGTGTACTTTTCCCCTAGGCCATTCCAGTTATAGGTTTCGTGTATCAGACCAGCGAAAATTTTGATGGTTTCTCAAACATTCCGTAACTTCAAACTCCCTTATCTCGCGAACGGAATGACGAACTCGAGAAAATCCTGTTGCATCTGAAAGTAGAAACTCGCCCGATTAGAACGGTGTTTGTACTTTTCCCCTAGGCCATTCCAGTTATTGGTTTCGAGTATCAGATCAGCGAAAATTTTGATGGTTTCTCAACCATTCCTTAACTTCAAACTGTCTCATCTCGCGAACGGATTGACGAACTCGAGAAATTGTTGTTGCATCTGAAAGTAGAAACTCGCCCGATTACAACGGTATGTGTATTTTGCCCCTAGGCCATTGTAGTTATTGGTTTCGAGTATCAGATTTACGAAAATTTTGATGGCTTCTCAACGATTCCTTAACTGCAAACTACCATACCTCGCGAACGGATTGACGAACTCGAGAAATTCCTGTTGCATCTGAAAGTGGAAACTCGCCCGATTACAATGGTGTATGTACTTTTCCCCTAGGCCATTCCAGTTATTGGTTTCGAGTATCCGACTTGCGAAAATTTTGATGGGGTCTCAACCATTCCTTAACTTCAATCTCCCATATCTCTCGAACGGATTGACGAACTCGAGAATTTCCGATTGCATCTGGAAGTGGAAACTCGCCCGATTACAAAGCTATGTGTATTTTTTTCGCTAGGGCTTTGTAGTTATTGGTTTCGAGTATCACACTTGCGAAAATTTTGATGGTTTCTCAACCACTGCTTAACTTCAAACTCCCATATCTCGGGAACGGATTGACGAACTCGAGAAATTCCTTATGCATCTGAAAGTAGAAACATGCCCGATTACAAAGGTATGTGTATTTTTCCCCTAGGCCATTGTAGTTATTGGTTTCGCGTATCAGAATTGCGAAAATTTTGATGGTTTCTCAACCGTTCCTTAACTTCAAACTCCCATATCTCGCGAACAGATTGACGAACTCGAGAAATTTCTGTTCCATCTGAAAGCAGAAACTCGCCCGATTACAACGGTATGTGTATTTTTGCCCCAGGCCATAGTAGTTATTGGTTTCGGGTATCAGACTTGCGAAAATTGTGATAGTTTCTCAACCGTTCCTTAACTTCAAACTCCCATATCTCGCGAACAGATTGACGAACTCGAGAAATTCCTGTTCCATCTGAAAGTAGAAACTCGCCCGATTACAGTGGTTCGTGTACTTTTCCCCTAGGCCATTCCAGTTATTGTTTTCGAGTATCAGATCAGCGAAAATTTTGATGGTTTCTCAACCATTCCTTAACTTCAAACTCCCGTATCTCGCGAACGAATTGACGAACTCGAGAAATTCCTGTTGCACCTCAAAGCAGAAACTCGCCCGAATACAACGGTATGTGTATTTTTGCCCTAGGCTATAGTAGTTATTGGTTTCGAGTATCAGACTTGCGAAAATTTTGATGGTTTCTCAACCATTCCTTAACTTCAAGCTCCCATATCTCGCGAACGGATTGACGAACTCGAGAAATTCCTGTTGCATCTGAAAGTATAAACTCGCCCGATTACAATGGTGTGTGTACTTTTCCCCTAGGCCATTCCAGTTATAGGTTTCGAGTATCAGACCAGCGAAAATTTTGATGGTTTCTCAAACATTCTGTAACTTCAAACTCCCATACCTCGCGAACGGATTGGCGAACTCGTGAAATTCCTGTTGCATCTGAAAGTACAAACTCTCCCTATTACAATGGTGTGTGTACTTTTCCCCTAGGCCATTCCTGTTATTGGTTTCGAGTATCAGAATTGCGAAAATTTTGGTGGTTTCTCCACCATTCCTTAACTACAAACTACCATATCTCGGGAACGGATTGTCGAACTCGAGAATTTCCTGTTGCTTCTGAAAGTAGAAACTCGCCCGATTACAAAGGTGTGTGTACTTTTCCCCTAGGCCATTCCAGTTATAGGTATCGAGTATCAGACCAGCGAAAATTTTGATGGTTTCTCAAACATTCCGTAACTTCAAACTCCCATATCTCGCGAACGGAATGACGAACTCGAGAGATTCCTGTTGCATCTGAAAGTAGAAACTCGCCCGATTACAGTGGTTCCTGTACTTTTCCCCTAGGCCATTCCAGTTATTGTTTTCGAGTATCAGATCAGCGAAAATTTTGATGGTTTCTCAACCATTCCTTAACTTCAAACTCCCGTATCTCGCGAACGAATTGACGAACTCGAGAAATTCCTGTTGCATCTCAAAGCAGAAACTCGCCCGAATACAACGGTATGTGTATTTTTGCCCCAGGCTATAGTAGTTATTGGTTTCGAGTATCAGACTTGCGAAAATTTTGATGGTTTCTCAACCATTCCTTAACTTCAAGCTCCCTTATCTCGCGAACGGATTGACGAACTCGAGAAATTCCTGTTGCATCTGAAAGTAGAAACTCGCCCGATTACAATGGTGTGTGCACTTTTCCCCTAGGCCATTCCAGTTATAGGTTTCGAGTATCAGACCAGCGAAAATTTTGATGGTTTCTCAAACATTCTGTAACTTCAAACTCCCATATCTCGCGAACGGAATGACGAACTCGAGAAATTCCTGCTGCATCTGAAAGTAGAAACTCGCCCGATTACAAAGGTGTGTGTACTTTTCCCCTAGGCCATTCCAGTTATAGGTTTCGAGTATCAGACCAGCGAAAATTTTGATGGTTTCTCAAACATTCCGTAACTTCAAACTCCCATATCTCGCGAACGAATTGACGAACTCGAGAAATTCCTGTTGCATCTGAATGTAGAAACTCGCCCGATTACAAAGCTATGTGTATTTTTCCCCTAGGCCTTTGTAGTTATTGGGTTCGAGTATCAGACTTGCGAAAATTTTGATGGTTTCTCAAAGATTCCTTAACTTCAAACTCCCATACCTCGCGAACGGATTGGCGAACTCGAGAAATTCCTGTTGCATCTGAATGTACAAACTCTCCCTATTACAATGGTGTGTGTACTTTTCCCCTAGGCCATTCCAGTTATAGGTTTCGAGTATCAGACCAGCGAAAATTTTGATGGTTTCTCAAACATTCTGTAACTTCAAACTCCCATACCTCGCGAACGGATTGGCGAACTCGTGAAATTCCTGTTGCATCTGAAAGTACAAACTCTCCCTATTACAATGGTGTGTGTACTTTTCCCCTAGGCCATTCCTGTTATTGGTTTCGAGTATCAGAATTGCGAAAATTTTGGTGGTTTCTCCACCATTCCTTAACTACAAACTACCATATCTCGGGAACGGATTGTCGAACTCGAGAATTTCCTGTTGCTTCTGAAAGTAGAAACTCGCCCGATTACAAAGGTGTGTGTACCTTTCCCCTAGGCCATTCCAGTTATAGGTATCGAGTATCAGACCAGCGAAAATTTTGATGGTTTCTCAAACATTCCGTAACTTCAAACTCCCATATCTCGCGAACGGAATGACGAACTCGAGAGATTCCTGTTGCATCTGAAAGTAGAAACTCGCCCGATTACAGTGGTTCCTGTACTTTTCCCCTAGGCCATTCCAGTTATTGTTTTCGAGTATCAGATCAGCGAAAATTTTGATGGTTTCTCAACCATTCCTTAACTTCAAACTCCCGTATCTCGCGAACGAATTGACGAACTCGAGAAATTCCTGTTGCATCTCAAAGCAGAAACTCGCCCGAATACAACGGTATGTGTATTTTTGCCCCAGGCTATAGTAGTTATTGGTTTCGAGTATCAGACTTGCGAAAATTTTGATGGTTTCTCAACCATTCCTTAACTTCAAGCTCCCTTATCTCGCGAACGGATTGACGAACTCGAGAAATTCCTGTTGCATCTGAAAGTAGAAACTCGCCCGATTACAATGGTGTGTGCACTTTTCCCCTAGGCCATTCCAGTTATAGGTTTCGAGTATCAGACCAGCGAAAATTTTGATGGTTTCTCAAACATTCTGTAACTTCAAACTCCCATATCTCGCGAACGGAATGACGAACTCGAGAAATTCCTGCTGCATCTGAAAGTAGAAACTCGCCCGATTACAAAGGTGTGTGTACTTTTCCCCTAGGCCATTCCAGTTATAGGTTTCGAGTATCAGACCAGCGAAAATTTTGATGGTTTCTCAAACATTCCGTAACTTCAAACTCCCATTTCTCGCGAACGGAATGACGAACTCGAGAAATTTCTGTTGCATCTGAAAGTAGAAACTCGCCCGATTACAGTGGTGTGTGTACTTTCCCCCTAGGCTATTCCAGTTATTCGTTTCGAGTATCAGATCAGCGAAAATTTTGATGGTTTCTCAACCATTCCTTAACTTCAAACTCCCATATCTCGCGAACGAATTGACGAACTCGAGAAATTCCTGTTGCATCTGAATGTAGAAACTCGCCCGATTACAAAGCTATGTGTATTTTTCCCCTAGGCCTTTGTAGTTATTGGGTTCGAGTATCAGACTTGCGAAAATTTTGATGGTTTCTCAAAGATTCCTTAACTTCAAACTCCCATACCTCGCGAACGGATTGGCGAACTCGAGAAATTCCTGTTGCATCTGAATGTACAAACTCTCCCTATTACAATGGTGTGTGTACTTTTCCCCTAGGCCATTCCAGTTATTGGTTTCGTGTATCAGAAGTGCGAAAATTTTGGTGGTTTCTCCACCATTCCTTAACTACAAACTACCATATCTCGGGAACGGATTGTCGAACTCGAGAAATTCCTGTTGCTTCTGAAAGTAGAAACAAGCCGGATTACAAAGGTGTGTGTACTTTTCCCCTAGGCCATTCCAGTTATAGGTTTCGAGTATCAGACCAGCGAAAATTTTGATGGTTTCTCAAACATTCCGTAACTTCAAACTCCAATATCTCGCGAACGGAATGACGAACTCGAGAAATTCCTGTTGCATCTGAAAGTAGAAACTCGCCCGATTACAATGGTGTGTGTACTTTTCCCCTAGGCCATTCTAGTTATTGGTTTTGAGTATCAGACCAGCGAAAATTGTGATGGTTTCTCAACCATTCCTTAACTCCAAACTCCCATATCTCGCGAACGGGATGACGAACTCGAGAAATTCCTGTTGCATCTGAAAGTAGAAACTCGCCCGATTACAAAGGTGTGTGTACTTTTCCCCTAGGCCATTCCAGTTATAGGTTTCTAGTATCAGACAAGCGAAAATTTTGATGGTTTCTCAAACAGTCCGTAACTTCAAACTCCCATATCTCGCGAACGGAATGACGAACTCGAGAAATTCCTATTGCATCTGAAGGTAGAAACTCGCCCGATTACAAAGGTATGTGTATTTTTCCCCTATGCCTCTGTAGTTATTGGTTTCGAGTATCAGACTTGCGAAAATTTTGATGGTTTCTCAACGATTCCTTAATTTCAAACTCCCATACCTCGCGAACGGATTGGCGAACTCGAGAAATTCCTGTTGCATCTGAAAGTGGAAACTCGCCCGATTACAATGGTGTGTGTACTTTTCCCCTAGGCCATTCCAGTTGTTGGTTTCGAGTATCAGACTTGCGAAAATTTTGATGGTTTCTCAACCATTCCTTAACTTCAAACTCCCATATCTCTCGAACGGATTGGCGAACTCGAGAATTTCCTATTGCATCTGAAAGCAGAAACTCGCCCGATTACAACGGTATGTGTGTTTTTGCCCTAGGCCATAGTAGTCATTGGTCTCGAATATCAGACTTGCGAAAATTTTAATGGTTTCTCAACCACTCCTTAACTCCAAACTCCCATATCTCGCGAACGGAATGACGAACTCGAGAAATTCCTGTTGGATCTGAAAGTAGAAACTCGCCCTCTTACAAAGGTGTGTCTACTTTTCCCCTAGGCCATTCCATTTATAGGTTTCGAGTATCAGACAAGCGAAAATTTTGATGGTTTCTCAAACATTCCGTAACTTCAAACTCCCATATCTCGCGAACGGATTGACGAACTCGAGAAATTCCTGTTGCATCTGAAACAGAAACTCGTCCGATTACAATGGTATGTGAATTTTTGCCCTAGGCCGTAGTAGTTATTGGTTTCGAGTATCAGACTTGCGAAAATTTTGTTGGTTTCTCAACCATTCCTTAACTTCAAACTCCCATATCTCGCGAACGGAATGACGAACTCGAGAAATTCCTGTTGCATCTGAAAGTAGAAACTCGCCCGATTACCATGGTGTGTGTACTTTTCCCCTAGGCCATTCCAGTTATTGGTTTCGAGTATCAGACCAGCGAAAATTTTGATGGTTTCTCAACGAAACCTTAACTTCAAACTCCCATACCTCGCGAACGGATTGGCGAACTCGAGAAATTCCTGTTGCATCTGAAAGTAGAAACTCGCCCGATTACAATGGTGTGTGTACTTTTCCCCTAAGCCACTCCAGTTATTGGTTTCGAGTATCAGACTTGCGAAAATTTTGATGGTTTCTCAACCACTCCTTAACTTCAAACTCCCATATCTCGCGAACGGATTGACGAACTCGAGAAATTCCTGTTGCATCTGAAACAGAAGCTCGTCCGATTACAATGGTATGTGAATTTTTGCCCTAGGCCGTAGTAGTTATTGGTTTCGAGTATCAGACTTGCGAAAATTTTGTTGGCTTCTCATCCATTCCTTAACTTCAAACTCCCATATCTCGCGAACGGAATTACGAACTCGAGAAATTCCTGTTGCATCTGAAAGTGGAAACTCGCCCGATTACAATGGTGTGTGTACTTTTCCCCTAGGCCATTCCAGTTGTTGGTTTCGAGTATCAGACTTGCGAAAATTTTGATGGTTTCTCAACCATTCCTTAACTTCAAACTCCCATATCTCTCGAACGGATTGGCGAACTCGAGAATTTCCTATTGCATCTGAAAGCAGAAACTCGCCCGATTACAACGGTATGTGTATTTTTGCCCTAGGCCATAGTAGTCATTGGTCTCGAATATCAGACTTGCGAAAATTTTGATGGTTTCTCAACCACTCCTTAACTCCAAACTCCCATATCTCGCGAACGGAATGACGAACTCGAGAAATTCCTGTTGGATCTGAAAGTAGAAACTCGCCCTCTTACAAAGGTGTGTCTACTTTTCCCCTAGGCCATTCCATTTATAGGTTTCGAGTATCACACCAGCGAAAATTTTGATGGTTTCTCAAACATTCCGTAACTTCAAACTCCCATATCTCGCGAACGGATTGACGAACTCGAGAAATTCCTGTTGCATCTGAAACAGAAACTCGTCCGATTACAATGGTATGTGAATTTTTGCCCTAGGCCGTAGTAGTTATTGGTTTCGAGTATCAGACTTGCGAAAATTTTGTTGGTTTCTCAACCATTCCTTAACTTCAAACTCCCATATCTCGCGAACGGAATGACGAACTCGAGAAATTCCTGTTGCATCTGAAAGTAGAAACTCGCCCGATTACCATGGTGTGTGTACTTTTCCCCTAGGCCATTCCAGTTATTGGTTTCGAGTATCAGACCAGCGAAAATTTTGATGGTTTCTCAACGAAACCTTAACTTCAAACTCCCATACCTCGCGAACGGATTGGCGAACTCGAGAAATTCCTGTTGCATCTGAAAGTAGAAACTCGCCCGATTACAATGGTGTGTGTGTACTTTTCCCCTAAGCCACTCCAGTTATTGGTTTCGAGTATCAGACTTGCGAAAATTTTGATGGTTTCTCAACCACTCCTTAACTTCAAACTCCCATATCTCGCGAACGGATTGACGAACTCGAGAAATTCCTGTTGCATCTGAAACAGAAACTCGTCCGATTACAATGGTATGTGTATTTTTGCCCTAGGCCTTTGTAGTTATTTGTTTCGAGTATCAGACTTGCGAAAATTTTGTTGGTTTCTCAACCATTCCTTAACTTCAAACTCCCATATCTCGCGAACGGAATGACGAACTCGAGAAATTCCTGTTGCATCTGAGAGTAGAAACTCGCCCGATTACAATGGTGTGTGTACTTTTCCCCTAGGCCATTCCAGTTATTGGTTTCGAGTATCAGACTTGCGAAAATTTTGTTGGTTTCTCAACCATTCCTTAACTTCAAACTCCCATATCTCGCGAACGGATTGACGAACTCGAGAAATTCCTGTTGCATCTGAAAGTAGAAACTCGCCCGATTACAATGGTGTGTGTACTTTTCCCCTAGGCCATTCCAGTTATTGGTTTCGAGTATCAGACCAGCGAAAATTTTGATGGTTTCTCAACGAAACCTTAACTTCAAACTCCCATACCTCGCGAACGGATTGGCGAACTCGAGAAATTCCTGTTGCATCTGAAAGTAGAAACTCGCCCGATTACAATGGTGTGTGTGTACTTTTCCCCTAAGCCACTCCAGTTATTGGTTTCGAGTATCAGACCAGCGAAAATTTTGATGGTTTCTCAACCGTTCCTTAACTTCAAACTCCCATATCTCGCGAACAGATTGACGAACTCGAGAAATTCCTGTTCCATCTGAAAGCAGAAACTCGCCCGATTACAACGGTATGTGTATTTTTGCCCTAGGCCATAGTAGTTATTCGTTTCGGGTATCAGACTTGCGAAAATTTTTATGGTTTCTCAACCATTCTTTACTTTCAAACTCCCATACCTCGCGAACGGATTGGCGAACTCGAGAAATTCCTGTTGCATCTGAAAGTAGAAACTCGCCCGATTACAATGGTGTGTGTACTTTTCCCCTAGGCCACTCCAGTTATTGGTTTCGAGTATCAGACTTGCGAAAATTTTGATGGTTTCTCAACCATTCCTTAACTTCAAACTCCCATATCTCTCGAACGGAATGACGAACTCGAGAATTTCCTATTGCATCTGAAAGCAGAAACTCTCCCAATTACAACGGTATGTGTATTTTTGCCCTAGGCCTTAGTAGTTATTGGTTTCGAGTATCAGACTTGCGAAAATTTTGATGGTTTCTCAATGATTCCTTAACTTCAAACTCCCATACCTCGCGAACGGATTGGCGAACTCGAGAAATTCCTGTTGCATCTGAAAGTAGAAACTCGCCCGATTACAATGGTGTGTGTACTTTTCCCCTAGGCCATTCCAGTTATTGGTTTCGAGTATCAGACTTGCGAAAATTTTGATGGTTTCTCAAGCATTCCTTAACTTCAAACCCCCATATCTCGCGAACGGATTGACGAACTGGAGAAATTCCTGTTGCATCTGAAAGTAGAAACTCGCCCGATTACAATGGTGTGTGTACTTTACCCATAGGCCATTCCAGTTATTCGTTTCTAGCATCAGAATTGCGAAAATTTTGATGGTTTCACAACCATTCCTTAACCCCAAATTCCCATATCTCTCGAACGGATTGGCGAACTCGAGAATTTCCTATTGCATCTGAAAGCAGAAACTCTCCCGATTACAACGGTATGTGTATTTTTGCCCTTGGCCTTGGTAGTTATTGCTTTCGAGTATCAGACTTGCGAAAATTTTGATGGTTTCTCAACGATTCCTTAACTTCAAACTCCCATACCTCGCGAACGGATTGGCGAACTCGAGAAATTCCTGTTGCATCTGAAAGTAGAAACTCGCCCGATTACAATGGTGTGTGTACTTTTCCCCTAGGCCTTAGTAGTTATTGGTTTCGAGTATCAGACTTGCGAAAATTTTGAAGGTTTCTCAACGATTCCTTAACTTCAAACTCCCATACCTCGCGAACGGATTGGCGAACTCGAGAAATTCCTGTTGCATCTGAAAGTAGAAACTCGCCCGATTACAATGGTGTGTGTACTTTTCCCCTAGGCCTTAGTAGTTATTGGTTTCAAGTATCAGACTTGCGAAAATTTTGAAGGTTTCTCAACGATTCCTTAACTTCAAACTCCCATACCTCGCGAACGGATTGGCGAACTCGAGAAGTTCCTCTCGCCTCTGAAAGTAGAAACTTGCCCGATTACAATGGTGTGTGAACTTTTCCCCTGGGTCATTCGAGTTATTCGTTTCTAGCATCAGAATTGCGAAAATTTTGATGGTTTCCCAACCATTCCTTAATTTCAAACTCCCATGTCTCGCGAACGGATTGACGAACTCGAGAATTTCCTATTGCATCTGAAAGCAGAAACTCGCCCGATTACAACGGTATGTGTATTTTTCCCCTAGGCCATTCCAGTTATTCTTTTCTAGCATCAGAATTGCGAAAATTTTGATGGTTTCTCAACCATTCCTTAACTTCAAACTCCCATATATCGCGAACGGTTTGACGAACTCGAGAAATTCCTGTTGCATCTGAAAGCAGAAACTCGTCCGATTACAACGGTATGTGTATTTTTGCCCTAGGCCATAGTAGTTATTGGTTTCGAGTATCAGACTTGCGAAAATTGTGATGGTCTCTCAACCATACCTTAATTTCAAACTCCCACATCTAGCGAACGGATTGACGAACTCGAGGAATTCCTGTTGCATCTGAAAGTAGAGACTCGCCCCATTACAGTGGTGTGCGTACTTTTCCCCTAGGCCATTCCAGTTATTGGTTTCGAGTATCAGACTTGCGAAAATTTTGATGGTTTCTCTACCGTTCCTTAAATTCAAACTCCCATATCTCGCGAACGAATTGACGTACTCGAGAAATTCCTGTTGCATCTGAAAGCAGAAACTCGCCCGATTACAACGGTATGTGTATTTTTCCCCTAGGCCATTCCAGTTATTCTTTTCTAGCATCAGAATTGCGAAAATTTTGATGGTTTCTCAGCCATTCCTTAACTTCAAACTCCCATATATCGCGAACGGTTTGACGAACTCGAGAAATTCCTGTTGCATCTGAAAGTAGAGACTCGCCCCATTACAGTGGTGTGCGTACATTTCCCCTAGGCCATTCCAGTTATTGGTTTCGAGTATCAGTTTTGAGAAAATTTTGATGGTTTCTCAACCGTTCCTTAATTTCAAACTCCCATATCTCGCGAACGAATTGACGAACTCGAGATATTTCTGTTGCATCTGAATGCAGAAACTCGTCCGATTACAACGGTATGTGTATTTTTGCCCTAGGCCTTTGTAGTTATTTGTTTCGAGTATCAGACTTGCGAAAATTGTGACGGTTTCTCAACCATTCCTTAACTTCAAACTCCCATATCTCGCGAACGGATTGCCGAACTCGATTATTTCCTGTTGCATCTGAAAGTAGAAAGTCGGCCGCTTACAATGGTGTGCGTACTTTTCCCCTAGGTCATTCCAGTTATTCTTTTCTAGCATCAGAATTGCGAAAATTTTGATGGTTTCTCAACCATTCCTTAACTTCAAACGCCGATACCTCGCGAACGGATTGGCGAACTCGAGAAGTTCCTGTCGCCTCTGATAGTAGAAACTTGCCCGATTACAATGGTGTGTGTACTTTTCCCCAAGGTCATTCGAGTTACTCGTTTCTAGCATCAGAATTGCGAAAATTTTGATGGTTTCTCAACCATTCCTTAATTTCAAACTCCCATGTCTCGCGAACGGATTGACGAACTCGAGAAATTCCTGTTGCATCTAAATGCAGAAACTCGCCCGATTACAACGGTATTTGTATTTTTGCCCTAGGCCATAGCAGTTATTGGTTTCGAGTATCAGACTTGCGAAAATTTTGATGTTTTCTCTACCGTTCCTTAATTTCAAACTCCCATATCTCGCGAACGAATTGACGTACTCGAGAAGTTCCTGTTGCATCTGAAAGCAGAAACGCGTCCGATTACAACGGTATGTGTAATTTTGCCCTAGGCCATAGTAGTTATTGGTTTCGAGTATCAGACTTGCGAAAATTGTGATGGTCTCTCAAGCATTCCTTAACTTCAAACTCCCATATCTCGCGAACGGATTGCCAAACTCGATTATTTCCTGTTGCATCTGAAAGTAGAAAGTCGACCGATTTCAATGGTGTGTGTACTTTTCCCCTAGGTCATACCAGTTATTCTTTTCTAGCATCAGAATTGCGAAAATTTTGATGGTTTCTCAACCATTCCTTAACTTCAAACTCCCATATCTCGCGAACGAATTGACGAACTCGAGAAATTTCTGTTGCATCTGAATGCAGAAACTCGTCCGATTACAACGGTATGTGTATTTTTGCCTTAGGCCATTGTAGTTATTGTTTTCGAGTCTCAGACTTGCGAAAATTTTGATGGTTTCTCAACCATTCCCTAACTTCAAACGCCGATACCTCGCGAACGGATTGGCGAACTCGAGAAGTTCCTGTCGCCTCTGAAAGTAGAAACTTGCCCGATTACAACGGTGTGTGTACTTTTCCCCTAGGCCGTTCCAGTTATTGGTTTCGAGTATCAGACTTGCGAAAATTGTGACGGTTTCTCAACCATTCCTTAACTTCAAACTCCCATATCTCGGGAACGGATTGACGAACTCGAGAAATTCCTGTTGCATCTAAATGCAGAAACTCGCCCGATTACAACGGTATTTGTATTTTTGCCCTAGGCCATAGCAGTTATTGGTTTCGAGTATCAGACTTGCGAAAATTTTGATGTTTTCTCTACCGTTCCTTAATTTCAAACTCCCATATCTCGCGAACGAATTGACGTACTCGAGAAATTCCTGTTGCATCTGAAAGCAGAAACTCGTCCGATTACAACGGTATGTGTATTTTTGCCCTAGGCCATAGCAGTTATTGGTTTCGAGTATCAGACTTCCGAATATTGTGATGGTCTCACAACCATTCCTTAACTTCAAACTCCCACATCTCGCGAACGGATTGACGAACTCGAGGAATTCCTGTTGCATCTGAAAGTAGAAACTCGCCCCATTACAATGGTGTTCGTACTTTTCCCCTAGGCCATTCCAGTTATTGGTTTCGAGTATCAGACTTGCGAAAATTTTGATGTTTTCTCTACCGTTCCTTAATTTCAAACTCCCATATCTCGCGAACGAATTGACGAACTCGACAAATTCCTCTTGCATCTGAAAGTAGAGACTCGCCCGATTACAAAGGTAAGTGTATTTTTCCCCTGGGCCATAGTAGTTATTGGTTTCGAGTATCAGACTTGCGAAAATTGTGACGGTTTCTCAAACATTCCTTAACTTCGAACTCCCATATGTCGCGAACGGAGTGACGAACTCGAGAATTTCCTATTGCATCTGAAAGCAGAAACTCGCCCGATTACAACGGTATGTGTATTTTTCCCCTAGGCCATTGTAGTTATTGGTTTCGAGTATCAGACTTGCGAAAATTTTGATGATTTCTCAGCCATTCCTTAACATCAAACTCCCATATCTCGCGAACGGATTGACGAACTCGAGAAATTCCTGTTGCATCTGAAAGAAGAAACTCGCCCGATTACAACGGTATGTGTATTTTTCCCCTAGGCCATTGTAGTTATTGGTTTCGTGTATCAGACTTGCGAAAATTGTGATGGTTTCTCAACCATTCCTTAACTTCAAACTCCGATACCTCGCGCACGGATTGGCGAACTCGAGAAGTTCCTATCGCCTCTGAAAGTAGAAACTTGCCCGTTTACAATGGTGTGTGTACTTTTCCCCTAGGTCATTCGAGTTATTCGTTTCTAGCTACAGAATTGCGAAAATTGTGATGGTTTCTCAACCATTCCTTAATTTCAAACTCCCATGTCTCGCGAACGGATTGACGAACTCGAGAAATTCCTGTTGCATCTAAAAGCAGAAACTCGCCCGATTACAACGGTATGTGTATTTTTGCCCTAGGCCATAGCAGTTATTGGTTTCGAGTATCAGACTTGCGAAAATTTTGATGGTTTCTCAACCATTCCTTAAATTCAAATTCCCATACCTCGCGAACGGATTGGCGAACTCGAGAAATTCCTGTTGCATCTGAAAGTAGAAACTCGCCCGATTACAACGGTATTTGTATTTTTGCCCTAGACCATAGTAATTTTTGGTTTCGAGTATTAGACTTGCGAAAATTGTGATGGTCTCTCAACCATTCCTTAACTTCAAACTCCCATATCTCGCGAACGGATTGACGAACTCCAGGAATTCCTGTTGCATCTGAAAGTAGAAACTCGCCCCATTACAATGGTGTGTGTATTTTTCCCCTAGGCCATTCCAGTTATTGGTTTCGAGTATCAGACTTGCGAAAATTTTGATGGTTTCTCAACCGTTCCTTTATTTCAAACTCCCATTTCTCGCGAACGGATTGACGACCTCGAGAAATTCCTGTTGCATCTGAAAGTAGAAAGTCGCCCGTTTACATAGGTATGTGTATTTTTCCCCTAGGCCATAGTAGTTATTGGTTTCGAGTATCAGACTTGAGAAAATTGTGATGGTTTCTCAACCATTCCTTTACTTCATACTCCCATATCTCGCGAACGGATTGACGAACACGAGAAATTCCTGTTGCATCTGAAAGCAGAGACTCGTCCGATTACAAAGGTATGTGTATTTTTGCCCTAGGCCATAGTAGTTATTGGTTTCGAGTATCAGACTTGCGAAAATTGTGATGGTTTCTCAACCATTCCTTAACTTCAAACTCCCATATCTCGCGAACGGATTGGCGAACTCGATTATTTTTTGTTGCATCTGAAAGTAGAATCTCTACCGATTACAATGGTGTGTGTACTTTTCCCCTCGGTCATTCCAGTTATTCGTTTCTAGCGTCAGAATTGCGAAAATTTGGATGGTTTCTCAATCATTCCTTAACTTCAAACTCACATATCTCGCGAACGGATTGACGAACTCGAGAAATTCCGGTTGAATCTGGAAGCAGAAACTGTCCCGAATACAACGGCATGTGTATTTTTCCCCCAAGCCTTTGTTGTTATTGGTTTCGAGTATCAGACTTGCGAAAATTTTGATGGTTTGTCAACCGTTCCTTAAATTCAAACTCCCATATCTCGCGAACGGATTGACGAACTCGAGAAATTCCTGTTGCATCTGAAAGCAGAAACACGTCCGATTACAACGGTATGTGTATTTTTGCCCTAGGCCATTGTAGTTATTGGTTTCGAGTATCAGAATTGCGAAAATTTTTATGGTTTCTCAACCATTCCTTCACTTCAAACTCCCATATCTCGCGAACGGATTGGCGAACTCGATTATTTACTGTTG
Organism: Ptiloglossa arizonensis; assembly: GCF_051014685.1. Taxonomy (NCBI): domain Eukaryota; kingdom Metazoa; phylum Arthropoda; class Insecta; order Hymenoptera; family Colletidae; genus Ptiloglossa; species Ptiloglossa arizonensis. The sequence continues at coordinate 484,607 of NW_027478484.1, read as the reverse complement.
CATCTGAAAGTAGAAACTCCACCGATTACAATGGTGTGTGTACTTTTCCCCTAGGCCATTCCAGTTATGCGTTTCTAGCATGAGAATTGCGAACGTTTTGTTGGTTTCTAAACCATTCCTTAACTTCAAACTCCCATATCTCGCGAACGGATTGACGAACTCGAGAAATTCCTGTTGCATCTGAAAGTAGAAACTCGCCCGATTACAACGGTATGTGTATTTTTCCCCTAGGCCATTGTAGTTATTGGTTTCGAGCATCAGACTTGCGAAAATTTTGATGGTTTCTCAACCATTCCTTAACTTCAAACTCCCATTTCTCGCGAATGGATTGACGAACTCGAGAAATTCCTGTTGCATCTGAAAGTAGAAACTCGCCCGATTACAATGGTATATGTATTTTTCCCCTAGCCCATTGTTGTTATTGGTTTCGAGTATCAGACTTGCGAAAATTTTGATGGTTTCTCAACCATTCCTTAACTTCACACTTCCATATCTCGCGAACGGATTGACGAACTCGAGAATTTCCTATTGCATCTGAAAGCAGAAACTCGCGCGATTACAAAGGTATGTGTATTTTTCCCCTAGGCCATTGTAGTTATTGGTTTCGAGTATCAGACTTGCGAAAATTTTGATGGTTTCTCAACCATTCCTTAACTTCACACTTACATATCTCGCGAACGGATTGACGAACACGAGAATTTCCTATTGCATCTGAAAGCAAAAACTCGCCCGATTACAACGGTATGTGTATTTTTCCCCTAGGCCATTGTAGTTATTGGTTTCGAGTATCACACTTGCGAAAATTTTGATGGTTTCTCAACCATTCCTTAAGATCAAACTCCCATATCTCGCGAACGGATTGACGAACTCGAGAAATTCCTGTTGCATCTGAAAGTAGAAACTCGCCCGATTACAACGGTATGTGTATTTTTCCCCTAGGCCATTGTAGTTATTGGTTTCGTGTATCAAACTTGCGAAAATTTTGATGGTTTCTCAACCATTCCTTAACTTCAAACTCCCTTATCTCGCGAACGGATTGACGAACTCGAGAAATTCCTGTTGCATTTGAAAGTAGAAACTCGCCCGATTACAACGGTATGTGTATTTTTCCCCAAGGCCACTGTAGTTATTGGTTTCGAGTATCAGACTCGCGAAAATTTTGATGGTTTCTCAACCATTCGTTAACTCCACACTTACATATCTCGCGAACGGATTGCCGAACTCGAGAATATCCTATTGCATCTGAAAGCAGAAACTCGCCCGATTACAATGGTGTGTGTACTTTTCCCCTAGGCCATTCCAGTTATTGGTTTCGAGTATCAGACTTGAGAAAATTTTGATGGTTTCTCAACCTTTCGTTAACTTCAAACTCCCATATCTCGCGAACGGCTTGACGAACTCTAGAAATTCCTGTTGCATCTGAAAGTAGAAACTCGCCCCATTACAATGGTGTGTGTTCTTTTCCCCTACGCCATTCCAGTTATTGGTTTCGAGTATCAGAATTGCGAAAACTTTGATGGTTCCTCAAGCATTCCTTAACTTCAAACTCCCATATCTCGCGAACGGATTGACGAACTCGAGAAATTCCTGTTGCATTTGAAAGTAGAAACTTGCCCGATTACAATGGTGTGTGTACTTTTCCCCTAGGCCATTCCTGTTATTGGTTTCGAGTATCACACTTGCGAAAACTTTGATGGTTCCTCAAGCATTCCTTAACTTCAAACTCCCATATCCTGCGAACGAATTGGCGAACTCGAGAAATTCCTGTTTCATCTGAAAGCAAAAACTCGCTGGATTACAATGGTATGTGTATTTTTGCCCTAGGCCACAGTAGTTATTGGTTTCGAGTATCAGACTTGAGAAAATTTTGATGGTTTCTCAACCGTTCCTTAACTTCAAACTCCCATACCTCGCGAACGGATTGACGAACTCGAGAAATTCCTGTTTCATCTGAAAGCAAAAACTCGCTGGATTACAATGGTATGTGTATTTTTCCCCTAGGCCATAGAAGTTATTGGTTTCGAGTATCAGACTTGCGATAATTGTGATGGTTTCTCAACCATTCCTTAACTTCAAACTCCCATATGTCGCGAACAGATTGACGAACACGGGATATTCCGGTTGCATCTGGAAGAAGAAACTCTCCCGATTACAACGGTATGTGTATTTTTCCCCTAGGCCATTGTAGTTATTGGTTTCGAGTATCAGACTTGCGAAAATTTTGATGCTTTCTCAACCATTCCTTATCTTCAAACTCCCATATCTCGCGAACGGATTGACGAACCCGAGATATTCCGGTTGCATCTGGAAGAAGAAACTCTCCCGATTACAACGGTATGTGTATTTTTCCCCTAAGCCTTTGTAGTTATTGGTTTCGAGTATCAGACTTGCGAAAATTTTGATGGTTTCTCAACCGTTCCTTAACTTCAAACTCCCATATCTCGCGAACGGACTGACGAACTCGAGAAATTCCTGTTGCATCTGAAAGTAGAAACTCGCCCGATTACAACGGTATGTGTATTTTTCCCCTAGGCCATTGTAGTTATTGGTTTCGAGTATCAGACTTGCGAAAATTTTGATGGTTTCTCAACCATTCCTTAACTTCAAACTCCCATATCTCGCGAGCGGACTGACGAACTCGAGAAATTCCTGTTGCATCTGAAAGTAGAAACTCGCCCGATTACAAGGGTATGTGTATTTTTCCCCTAAGCCTTTGTAGTTATTGGTTTCGAGTATCAGAATTGCGAAAATTTTGATGGTTCTCAACCGTTCTTTAATTTCAAACTCCCATGTCTCGCGAACGGATTGATGAACTCGAGAAATTCCTGCTGCACCTAAAATCAGAAACTCGCCCGATTACAATGGTGTGTGTACTTTTCCCCTAGGTCATTCCAGTTATTGGTTTCGAGTATCACACTTGCGAAAATTGTGATGGTTTCTCAACCATTCCTTAACTTCAAACTCCCATATCTCGCGAACGGATTGACGAACTCGAGAAATTCCTGTTGCATCTGAAAGTAGAAACTCGCCCGATTACAAAGGTATGTGTATTTTTGCCCTAGGTCATAGTAGTTATTGGTTTCGAGTATCAGACTTGCGAAAATTTTGATGGTTTCTCAAGCATTCCTTAACTTCAAACTACCATATCTCGGGAACGGATTGACGAACTCGATCATTTCCTGTTGCATCTGAAAGTAGAAACTCGACCGATTACAATGGTGTGTGTACTTTTCCCCCAGATCATTCCAGTTATTCGTTTCTTGCATCGGAATTGCCAAAAATTTTGATGGTTTCTCGGCCATTCCTTAAATTCAAACTCCCATATCTCGCGAACGGATTGACGAACTCGAGAAATTCCTGTTGCATCTGAAAGTAGAAACTCGCCCGATTTCAATGGCATGTGTACTATTCCCCTAGGCCATAGTAGTTATTTGTTTCGAGTATCAGACTTGCGAAAATTTTGATGGTTTCTCAAGCATTCCTTAACTTCAAACTCCCATTTCTCGCGAACGGATTGACGAGCTCGAGAAATTCCTGTTGCAACTGAAAGTAGAAACTCTCCCGATAACAAAGGTATGTGTATTTTTCCCCTAGGCCGTTCCAGTTATTGGTTTCGAGTATCAGACCAGCGAAAATTTTGATGGTTTCTCAACCATTCCTTACATTCAAACTCCCATATCTCGCGAACGGATTGACGAGCTCGAGAAATTCCTGTTGCACCTGAAAGTATAAACTCGCCCGATTACAAAGGTAAGTGTATTTTTCCCCTAGGGCTTTGTAGTTATTGGATTCGAGTATCAGACTTGCGAAAATTTTGATGATTTCTCAGCCATTCCTTAACTTCAAACTCCCATATCTCGCGAACGCATTGACGAACTCGAGAAAATCCTGTTGTATCTGAAAGTAGAAACCCGCCCGATTACAATGGTGTTTGTACTTTTCCCCTTGGCCATTCCAGTTATTGGTTTTGAGTATTCGACCAGCGAAAATTTTGATGGTTTCCCAACCATTTCTTAACTTCAAACACCCATATCTCGCGAACGGATAGACGAACTCGAGAAATTCCTGTTGCATGTGAAAGTAGAAACTCGCCCGATAACAACGGTATGTGTATTTTTCCGCTAGGCCTTTGTAGTTATTGGTTTCGAGTATCAGACTTGCGAAAATTTTGATGGTTTCACAACCATTTCTTAACTTCAAACTCTCATATCTCGCGAACGGATTGACGAACTCGAGAAATTCCTGTTGCATGTGGAAGCAGAAACTCGCGCGATTACAACGGTATGTGTATTTTTCCCCTAGGCCGTTGTAGTTATTGGTTTCGAGTATCAGACTTGCGAAAATTTTGATGGTTTCTCAACCATTCCTTAACTTGAAACTCCCATATCTCGCGAACGGATTGACGAACTCGAGAAATTCCTGTTGCATCTGAAAGTAGAAACTCGCCCGATTACAATCGTATGTGTACCTTTCCCGTAGGCCATTCCAGTTGTTGGTTTCGAGTATCAGACTTGCGATAATTTTGATGGTTTCTCAACTATTCCTTAACTTCACACTTACATATCTCGCGGACGGATTGACGAACTCGAGAATTTCCTATTGCATCTGAAAGCAGAAACTCGCCCGGTTACAACGGTATGTGTATTTTTCCCCTAGGCCATAGTAGTTATTTGTTTCGAGTATCAGACTTGCGAAAATTTTGATGGTTTCTCAAGCATTCCTTAACTTAAAACTCCCATTTCTCGCGAACGGATTGACGAACTCGAGAAATTCTTGTTGCATATGAAAGTAGAAACTCGCGCGATTACAATGGTATGTGTACTATTCCCCTAGGCCATTCCAGTTATTGGTTTCGAGTATCAGACTTGCGATAATTTTGATGGTTTCTCAACCATTCCTTAACTTCACACTTACATATCTCGCGAACGGATTGACGAACTCGAGAATTTCCTATTGCATCTGAAAGCAGAAACTCGCCCGGTTACAACGGTATGTGCATTTTTGCCCTAGGCCATAGTAGTTATTGGATTCGAGTATCAGACTTGCGAAAATTTTGATGGTTTCTCAAGCATTCCTTAACTTCAAACTCCCATATCTCGCGAACGGATAGACGAACTCGAGAAATTCCTGTTGCATGTGAAAGTAGAAACTCGCCCGAGTACAACGGTATGTGTATTTTTCCGCTAGGCCTTTGTAGTTATTGGTTTCGAGTATCAGACTTGCGAAAATTTTGATGGTTTCTCAAGCATTCCTTAGCTTCAAACTCCCATATCTCGCGAACTGATAGACGAACTCGATTATTTCCTGTCGCATCTGAAAGTAGAAAGTCTACCGATTACAATGGTGTGTGCATTTTTGCCCTAGGACATAGTAGTTATTGGATTCGAGTATCAGACTTGTGAAAATTTTGATGATTTCTCAGCCATTCCTTAACTTCAAACTCCCATATCTCGCGAACGCATTGAAGAACTCGAGAAATTCCTGTTGTATCTGAAACAGAAACCCGCCCGATTACAATGGTGTTTGTACTTTTCCCCTTGGCCATTCCAGTTATTGGTTTCGAGTATCAGACCAGCGAAAATTTTGATGGTTTCTCAAGCATTCCTTAACTTAAAACTCCCATTTCTCGCGAACGGATTGACGAACTCGAGAAATTCTTGTTGCATATGAAAGTAGAAACTCGCGCGATTACAATGGTATGTGTACTATTCCCCTAGGCCATTCCAGTTATTGGTTTCGAGTATCAGACTTGCGATAATTTTGATGGTTTCTCAACCATTCCTTAACTTCACACTTACATATCTCGCGAACGGATTGACGAACTCGAGAATTTCCTATTGTATCTGAAAGCAGAAACTCGCCCGGTTACAACGGTATGTGCATTTTTGCCCTAGGCCATAGTAGTTATTGGATTCGAGTATCAGACTTGCGAAAATTTTGATGGTTTCTCAAGCATTCCTTAACTTCAAACTCCCATATCTCGCGAACGGATAGACGAACTCGAGAAATTCCTGTTGCATCTGAAAGTAGAAACTAGCCCGATTACAACGGTATGTGTATTTTTCCGCTAGGCCTTTGTAGTTATTGGTATCGAGTTTCAGACTTGTGAAAATTTTTATGGATTCTCAATCATTCCTTAACTTCAAACTTCCACATCTCGCGAACTGATTGACGAACTCGAGAATTTCCTATTGCATCTGAAAGCAGAAACTCGCCCGATTACAACGGTATGTGTATTTTTGCCCTAGGCCATAGTAGTTATTGGATTCGAGTATCAGACATGTGAAAATTTTGATGATTTCTCAGCCATTCCTTAACTTCAAACACCCATATCTCGCGAACGCATTGACGAACTCGAGAAATTCCTGTTGTATCTGAAACAGAAACCCGCCCGATTACAATGGTGTTTGTACTTTTCCCCTTGGCCATTCCAGTTATTTGTTTCGAGTATCAGACCAGCGAAAATTTTGATGGATTCTCAACCATTCCTTAACTCCAAACTCCCATATCTCGCGAACGGATTGACGAACTCGAGAAATTCCCGTTGCACTGAAAGTAGATACTCGCTCGATTACAATGGTATGTGTACTTTTCCCCTAGGCCATTCCAGTTATTGGTTTCGAGTATCAGACTTGCGATAATTTTGATGGTTTCTCAACCATTCCTTAACTTCACACTTACATGTCTCGCGAACGGATTGACGAACTCGAGAAATTCCTGTTGCATGTGAAAGTAGAAACTCGCCCGAGTACAACGGTATGTGTATTTTTCCGCTAGGCCTTTGTAGTTATTGGTTTCGAGTATCAGACTTGCGAAAATTTTGATGGTTTCTCAAGCATTCCTTAGCTTCAAACTCCCATATCTCGCGAACTGATAGACGAACTCGATTATTTCCTGTCGCATCTGAAAGTAGAAAGTATACCGATTACAATGGTGTGTGCATTTTTGCCCTAGGACATAGTAGTTATTGGATTCGAGTATCAGATTTGCGAAAATTTTGATGGTTTCTCAACTATTCCTTAACTTCACACTTACATATCTCGCGGACGGATTGACGAACTCGAGAATTTCCTATTGCATCTGAAAGCAGAAACTCGCCCGGTTACAACGGTATGTGTATTTTTCCCCTAGGCCATAGTAGTTATTTGTTTCGAGTATCAGACTTGCGAAAATTTTGATGGTTTCTCAAGCATTCCTTAACTTAAAACTCCCATATCTCGCGAACGGATAGACGAACTCGAGAAATTCCTGTTGCATCTGAAAGTAGAAACTAGCCCGATTACAACGGTATGTGTATTTTTCCGCTAGGCCTTTGTAGTTATTGGTATCGAGTATCAGACTTGCGAAAATTTTTATGGATTCTCAATCATTCCTTAACTTCAAACTTCCACATCTCGCGAACTGATTGACGAACTCGAGAATTTCCTATTGCATCTGAAAGCAGAAACTCGCCCGATTACAACGGTATGTGTATTTTTGCCCTAGGCCATAGTAGTTATTGGATTCGAGTATCAGTCTTGTGAAAATTTTGATGATTTCTCAGCCATTCCTTAACTTCAAACTCCCATATCTCGCGAACGCATTGACGAACTCGAGAAATTCCTGTTGTATCTGAAACAGAAACCCGCCCGATTACAATGGTGTTTGTACTTTTCCCCTTGGCCATTCCAGTTATTGGTTTCGAGTATCAGACCAGCGAAAATTTTGATGGATTCTCAACCATTCCTTAACTCCAAACTCCCATATCTCGCGAACGGATTGACGAACTCGAGAAATTCCCGTTGCACTGAAAGTAGATACTCGCTCGATTACAATGGTATGTGTACTTTTCCCCTAGGCCATTCCAGTTATTGGTTTCGAGTATCAGACTTGCGATAATTTTGATGGTTTCTCAACCATTCCTTAACTTCACACTTACATGTCTCGCGAACGGATTGACGAACTCGAGAAATTCCTGTTGCATGTGAAAGTAGAAACTCGCCCGAGTACAACGGTATGCGTATTTTTCCGCTAGGCCTTTGTAGTTATTGGTTTCGAGTATCAGACTTGCGAAAATTTTGATGGTTTCTCAAGCATTCCTTAGCTTCAAACTCCCATATCTCGCGAACTGATAGACGAACTCGATTATTTCCTGTCGCATCTGAAAGTAGAAAGTCTACCGATTACAATGGTGTGTGCATTTTTGCCCTAGGACATAGTAGTTATTGGATTCGAGTATCAGATTTGCGAAAATTTTGATGGTTTCTAAACCATTCCTTAACTTCAAACTCCCATATCTCGCGAACGGATTGACGAACTCGAGAAATTCCTGTTGCATCTGAAAGTAGAAACTCGCCCGATTACAAAGGTATGTGTATTTTTGCCCTAGGTCATAGTAGTTATTGGTTTCGAGTATCAGACTTGCGAAAATTTTGATGGTTTCTCAAGCATTCCTTAACTTCAAACTACCATATCTCGGGAACGGATTGACGAACTCGATCATTTCCTGTTGCATCTGAAAGTAGAAACTCGCCCGATTACAACGGTATGTGTATTTTTCCCCTAGGCCATTGCAGTTATTGGTTTCGAGTATCAGACTTGCGAAAATTTTGATGGTTTCTCAACCATTCCTTAACTTCAAACTCCCATTTCTCGCGAATGGATTGACGAACTCGAGAAATTCCTGTTGCATCTGAAAGTAGAAACTCGCCCGATTACAACGGTATGTGTATTTTTCCCCTAGCCCATTGTTGTTATGGGTTTCGAGTATCAGACTTGCGAAAATTTTGATGGTTTCTCAAACATTCCTTAACTTCACACTTCCATATCTCGCGAACGGATTGACGAACTCGAGAATTTCCTATTGCATCTGAATGCAGAAACTCGCGCGATTACAAAGGTATGTGTATTTTTCCCCTAGGCCATTGTAGTTATTGGTTTCGAGTATCAGACTTGCGAAAATTTTGATGGTTTCTCAACCATTCCTTAACTTCACACTTACATATCTCGCGAACGGATTGACGAACTCGAGAATTTCCTATTGCATCTGAAAGCAAAAACTCGCCCGATTACAACGGTATGTGTATTTTTCCCCTAGGCCATTGTAGTTATTGGTTTCGAGTATCACACTTGCGAAAATTTTGATGGTTTCTCAACCATTCCTTAAGATCAAACTCCCATATCTCGCGAACGGATTGACGAACTCGAGAAATTCCTGTTGCATCTGAAAGTAGAAACTCGCCCGATTACAACGGTATGTGTATTTTTCCCCTAGGCCATTGTAGTTATTGGTTTCGTGTATCAAACTTGCGAAAATTTTGATGGTTTCTCAACCATTCCTTAACTCCAAACTCCCATATCTCGCGAACGGATTGACGAACTCGAGAAATTCCCGTTGCGCTGAAAGTAGATACTCGCTCGATTACAATGGTATGTGTACTTTTCCCCTAGGCCATTCCAGTTATTGGTTTCGAGTATCAGACTTGCGATAATTTTGATGGTTTCTCAACCATTCCTTAACTTCACACTTACATGTCTCGCGAACGGATTGACGAACTCGAGAAATTCCTGTTGCATGTGAAAGTAGAAACTCGCCCGAGTACAACGGTATGTGTATTTTTCCGCTAGGCCTTTGTAGTTATTGGTTTCGAGTATCAGACTTGCGAAAATTTTGATGGTTTCTCAAGCATTCCTTAGCTTCAAACTCCCATATCTCGCGAACTGATAGACGAACTCGATTATTTCCTGTCGCATCTGAAAGTAGAAAGTATACCGATTACAATGGTGTGTGCATTTTTGCCCTAGGACATAGTAGTTATTGGATTCGAGTATCAGATTTGCGAAAATTTTGATGGTTTCTCAACTATTCCTTAACTTCACACTTACATATCTCGCGGACGGATTGACGAACTCGAGAATTTCCTATTGCATCTGAAAGCAGAAACTCGCCCGGTTACAACGGTATGTGTATTTTTCCCCTAGGCCATAGTAGTTATTTGTTTCGAGTATCAGACTTGCGAAAATTTTGATGGTTTCTCAAGCATTCCTTAACTTAAAACTCCCATATCTCGCGAACGGATAGACGAACTCGAGAAATTCCTGTTGCATCTGAAAGTAGAAACTAGCCCGATTACAACGGTATGTGTATTTTTCCGCTAGGCCTTTGTTGTTATTGGTATCGAGTATCAGACTTGCGAAAATTTTTATGGATTCTCAATCATTCCTTAACTTCAAACTTCCACATCTCGCGAACTGATTGACGAACTCGAGAATTTCCTATTGCATCTGAAAGCTGAAACTTGCCCGATTACAACGGTATGTGTATTTTTGCCCTAGGCCATAGTAGTTATTGGATTCGAGTATCAGTCTTGTGAAAATTTTGATGATTTCTCAGCCATTCCTTAACTTCAAACTCCCATATCTCGCGAACGCATTGACGAACTCGAGAAATCCTGTTGTATCTGAAACAGAAACCCGCCCGATTACAATGGTGTTTGTACTTTTCCCCTTGGCCATTCCAGTTATTGGTTTCGAGTATCAGACCAGCGAAAATTTTGATGGATTCTCAACCATTCCTTAACTCCAAACTCCCATATCTCGCGAACGGATTGACGAACTCGAGAAATTCCCGTTGCACTGAAAGTAGATACTCGCTCGATTACAATGGTATGTGTACTTTTCCCCTAGGCCATTCCAGTTATTGGTTTCGAGTATCAGACTTGCGATAATTTTGATGGTTTCTCAACCATTCCTTAACTTCACACTTACATGTCTCGCGAACGGATTGACGAACTCGAGAAATTCCTGTTGCATGTGAAAGTAGAAACTCGCCCGAGTACAACGGTATGCGTATTTTTCCGCTAGGCCTTTGTAGTTATTGGTTTCGAGTATCAGACTTGCGAAAATTTTGATGGTTTCTCAAGCATTCCTTAGCTTCAAACTCCCATATCTCGCGAACTGATAGACGAACTCGATTATTTCCTGTCGCATCTGAAAGTAGAAAGTCTACCGATTACAATGGTGTGTGCATTTTTGCCCTAGGACATAGTAGTTATTGGATTCGAGTATCAGATTTGCGAAAATTTTGATGGTTTCTAAACCATTCCTTAACTTCAAACTCCCATATCTCGCGAACGGATTGACGAACTCGAGAAATTCCTGTTGCATCTGAAAGTAGAAACTCGCCCGATTACAAAGGTATGTGTATTTTTGCCCTAGGTCATAGTAGTTATTGGTTTCGAGTATCAGACTTGCGAAAATTTTGATGGTTTCTCAAGCATTCCTTAACTTCAAACTACCATATCTCGGGAACGGATTGACGAACTCGATCATTTCCTGTTGCATCTGAAAGTAGAAACTCGCCCGATTACAACGGTATGTGTATTTTTCCCCTAGGCCATTGCAGTTATTGGTTTCGAGTATCAGACTTGCGAAAATTTTGATGGTTTCTCAACCATTCCTTAACTTCAAACTCCCATTTCTCGCGAATGGATTGACGAACTCGAGAAATTCCTGTTGCATCTGAAAGTAGAAACTCGCCCGATTACAACGGTATGTGTATTTTTCCCCTAGCCCATTGTTGTTATGGGTTTCGAGTATCAGACTTGCGAAAATTTTGATGGTTTCTCAAACATTCCTTAACTTCACACTTCCATATCTCGCGAACGGATTGACGAACTCGAGAATTTCCTATTGCATCTGAATGCAGAAACTCGCGCGATTACAAAGGTATGTGTATTTTTCCCCTAGGCCATTGTAGTTATTGGTTTCGAGTATCAGACTTGCGAAAATTTTGATGGTTTCTCAACCATTCCTTAACTTCACACTTACATATCTCGCGAACGGATTGACGAACTCGAGAATTTCCTATTGCATCTGAAAGCAAAAACTCGCCCGATTACAACGGTATGTGTATTTTTCCCCTAGGCCATTGTAGTTATTGGTTTCGAGTATCACACTTGCGAAAATTTTGATGGTTTCTCAACCATTCCTTAAGATCAAACTCCCATATCTCGCGAACGGATTGACGAACTCGAGAAATTCCTGTTGCATCTGAAAGTAGAAACTCGCCCGATTACAACGGTATGTGTATTTTTCCCCTAGGCCATTGTAGTTATTGGTTTCGTGTATCAAACTTGCGAAAATTTTGATGGTTTCTCAACCATTCCTTAACTCCAAACTCCCATATCTCGCGAACGGATTGACGAACTCGAGAAATTCCCGTTGCGCTGAAAGTAGATACTCGCTCGATTACAATGGTATGTGTACTTTTCCCCTAGGCCATTCCAGTTATTGGTTTCGAGTATCAGACTTGCGATAATTTTGATGGTTTCTCAACCATTCCTTAACTTCACACTTACATGTCTCGCGAACGGATTGACGAACTCGAGAAATTCCTGTTGCATGTGAAAGTAGAAACTCGCCCGAGTACAACGGTATGTGTATTTTTCCGCTAGGCCTTTGTAGTTATTGGTTTCGAGTATCAGACTTGCGAAAATTTTGATGGTTTCTCAAGCATTCCTTAGCTTCAAACTCCCATATCTCGCGAACTGATAGACGAACTCGATTATTTCCTGTCGCATCTGAAAGTAGAAAGTATACCGATTACAATGGTGTGTGCATTTTTGCCCTAGGACATAGTAGTTATTGGATTCGAGTATCAGATTTGCGAAAATTTTGATGGTTTCTCAACTATTCCTTAACTTCACACTTACATATCTCGCGGACGGATTGACGAACTCGAGAATTTCCTATTGCATCTGAAAGCAGAAACTCGCCCGGTTACAACGGTATGTGTATTTTTCCCCTAGGCCATAGTAGTTATTTGTTTCGAGTATCAGACTTGCGAAAATTTTGATGGTTTCTCAAGCATTCCTTAACTTAAAACTCCCATATCTCGCGAACGGATAGACGAACTCGAGAAATTCCTGTTGCATCTGAAAGTAGAAACTAGCCCGATTACAACGGTATGTGTATTTTTCCGCTAGGCCTTTGTTGTTATTGGTATCGAGTATCAGACTTGCGAAAATTTTTATGGATTCTCAATCATTCCTTAACTTCAAACTTCCACATCTCGCGAACTGATTGACGAACTCGAGAATTTCCTATTGCATCTGAAAGCTGAAACTCGCCCGATTACAACGGTATGTGTATTTTTGCCCTAGGCCATAGTAGTTATTGGATTCGAGTATCAGTCTTGTGAAAATTTTGATGATTTCTCAGCCATTCCTTAACTTCAAACTCCCATATCTCGCGAACGCATTGACGAACTCGAGAAATTCCTGTTGTATCTGAAACAGAAACCCGCCCGATTACAATGGTGTTTGTACTTTTCCCCTTGGCCATTCCAGTTATTGGTTTCGAGTATCAGACCAGCGAAAATTTTGATGGATTCTCAACCATTCCTTAACTCCAAACTCCCATATCTCGCGAACGGATTGACGAACTCGAGAAATTCCCGTTGCACTGAAAGTAGATACTCGCTCGATTACAATGGTATGTGTACTTTTCCCCTAGGCCATTCCAGTTATTGGTTTCGAGTATCAGACTTGCGATAATTTTGATGGTTTCTCAACCATTCCTTAATTTCACACTTACATGTCTCGCGAACGGACAGACGAACTCGAGAAATTCCTGTTGCATGTGAAAGTAGAAACTCGCCCGAGTACAACGGTATGTGTATTTTTCCGCTAGGCCTTTGTAGTTATTGGTTTCGAGTATCAGACTTGCGAAAATTTTGATGGTTTCTCAAGCATTCCTTAGCTTCAAACTCCCATATCTCGCGAACTGATAGACGAACTCGATTATTTCCTGTCGCATCTGAAAGTAGAAAGTCTACCGATTACAGTGGTGTGTGCATTTTTGCCCTAGGACATAGTAGTTATTGGATTCGAGTATCAGATTTGCGAAAATTTTGATGGTTTCTAAACCATTCCTTAACTTCAAACTCCCATATCTCGCGAACGGATTGACGAACTCGAGAAATTCCTGTTGCATCTGAAAGTAGAAACTCGCCCGATTACAAAGGTATGTGTATTTTTGCCCTAGGTCATAGTAGTTATTGGTTTCGAGTATCAGACTTGCGAAAATTTTGATGGTTTCTCAAGCATTCCTTAACTTCAAACTACCATATCTCGGGAACGGATTGACGAACTCGATCATTTCCTGTTGCATCTGAAAGTAGAAACTCGCCCGATTACAACGGTATGTGTATTTTTCCCCTAGGCCATTGCAGTTATTGGTTTCGAGTATCAGACTTGCGAAAATTTTGATGGTTTCTCAACCATTCCTTAACTTCAAACTCCCATTTCTCGCGAATGGATTGACGAACTCGAGAAATTCCTGTTGCATCTGAAAGTAGAAACTCGCCCGATTACAACGGTATGTGTATTTTTCCCCTAGCCCATTGTTGTTATGGGTTTCGAGTATCAGACTTGCGAAAATTTTGATGGTTTCTCAAACATTCCTTAACTTCACACTTCCATATCTCGCGAACGGATTGACGAACTCGAGAATTTCCTATTGCATCTGAAAGCAGAAACTCGCGCGATTACAAAGGTATGTGTATTTTTCCCCTAGGCCATTGTAGTTATTGGTTTCGAGTATCAGACTTGCGAAAATTTTGATGGTTTCTCAACCATTCCTTAACTTCACACTTACATATCTCGCGAACGGATTGACGAACTCGAGAATTTCCTATTGCACCTGAAAGCAGAAACTCGCCCGGTTACAACGGTATGTGTATTTTTCCCCTAGGCCTTTGTAGTTATTTGTTTCGAGTATCAGAATTGCGAAAATTTTGATGGTTTCTCAACCGTTCTTTAATTTCAAACTCCCATGTCTCGCGAACGGATTGATGAACTCGAGAAATTCCTGCTGCATCTAAAAGCAGAAAATCGCCCGATTACAATGGTGTGTGTACTTTTCCCCTAGGTCATTCCAGTTATTGGTTTCGAGTATCACACTTGCGAAAATTTTGATGGTTTCTCCACCATTCCTTAACTTCAAACTCCCATATCTCGCGAACGGATTGACGAACTCGAGAAATTCCTGTTGCATCTGAAAGCAAAAACTCGCTGGATTACAATGGTATGTGTATTTTTCCCCTTGGCCATAGAAGTTATTGGTTTCGAGTATCAGACTTGCGATAATTGTGATGGTTTCTCAACCGTTCCTTAACTTCAAACTCCCATACCTCGCGAACGGATTGACGAACTCGAGAAATTCCTGTTTCATCTGAAAGCAAAAACTCGCTGGATTACAATGGTATGTGTATTTTTCCCCTAGGCCATAGAAGTTATTGGTTTCGAGTATCAGACTTGCGATAATTGTGATGGTTTCTCAACCATTCCTTAACTTCAAACTCCCATATCTCGCGAACAGATTGACGAACTCGAGAAATTCCTGTTGCATCTGAAAGCAGAGACTCTTCCGATTACAACGGTGTGTGTATTTTTCCCCTAGGCCATTCCCGTTATTGGTTTCGAGTATCAGACTTTCGAAAATTTTGATGGTTTCTCAACCGTTCCTTAATTTCAAACTCCCATATCTCGCGAACGGATTGACGAACTCTAGAAATTCCTGTTGCATCTGAAAGTAGAAACTCGCCCCATTACAATGGTGTGTGTACTTTTCCCCTACGCCATTCCAGTTATTGGTTTCGAGTATCAGAATTGCGAAAATTTTGACGGTTCCTCAAGCATTCCTTAACTTCAAACTCCCATATCTCGCGAACGGATTGACGAACTCGAGAAATTCCTGTTGCATTTGAAAGTAGAAACTTGCCCGATTACAATGGTGTGTGTACTTTTCCCCTAGGCCATTCCAGTTATTGGTTTCGAGTATCACACTTGCGAAAATTTTGATGGTTTCTCAAGCATTCCTTAACTTCAAACTCCCATATCTCGGGAACGGATTGACGAACTCGATTATTTCCAGTTGCATCTGAAAGTAGAAACTCGACCGATTACAATGGTGTGTGTACTTTTCCCCTAGGTCATTCCAGTTATTCGTTTCTAGCATCGGAATTGCGAAAATTTTGATGGTTTCTCAACCGTTCCTTAATTTCAAACTCTCATATCTCGCGAACGGATTGACGAGCTCGAGAAATTCCTGTTGCATCTGAAAGTATAAACTCGCCCGATTACAAAGGTGTGTGTATTTCTCCCCCAGGGCTTTGTAGTTATTGGTTTCGAGTACCAGACTTGCGAAAATTTTGATGGTTTCTCAAGCATTCCTTAACTTCAAACTCCCATATCTCGCGAACGGATTGACGAGCTCGAGAAATTCCTGTTGCATCTGAAAGTATAAACTCGGCCGATTACAAAGGTATGTGTATTTTTCCCCTAGGGCTTTGTAGTTATTGGTTTCGAGCATCAGACTTCCGAAAATTGTGATGGTCTCACAACCATTCCTTAACTTCAAACTCCCATATCTCGCGAACGGATTGACGAACTCGAGGAATTCCTGTTGCATGTGAAAGTAGAAACTCGCCCCATTAGAATGGTGTGTGTACTTTTCCCCTAGGCCATTCCAGTTATTGGTTTCGAGTACCAGACCAGCGAAAATTTTGATGGATTCTCAACCATTCCTTAACTCCAAACTCCCATATCTCGCGAACGGATTGACGAACTCGAGAAATTCCCGTTGCACTGAAAGTAGATACTCGCTCGATTACAATGGTATGTGTACTTTTCCCCTAGGCCATTCCAGTTATTGGTTTCGAGTATCAGACTTGCGATAATTTTGATGGTTTCTCAACCATTCCTTAACTTCACACTTACATGTCTCGCGAACGGATTGACGAACTCGAGAAATTCCTGTTGCATGTGAAAGTAGAAACTCGCCCGAATACAACGGTATGTGTATTTTTCCGCTAGGCCTTTGTAGTTATTGGTTTCGAGTATCAGACTTGCGAAAATTTTGATGGTTTCTCAAGCATTCCTTAGCTTCAAACTCCCATATCTCGCGAACTGATAGACGAACTCGATTATTTCCTGTCGCATCTGATAGTAGAAAGTCTACCGATTACAATGGTCTGTGCATTTTTGCCCTAGGACATAGTAGTTATTGGATTCGAGTATCAGATTTGCGAAAATTTTGATGGTTTCTAAACCATTCCTTAACTTCAAACTCCCATATCTCGCGAACGGATTGACGAACTCGAGAAATTCCTGTTGCATCTGAAAGTAGAAACTCGCCCGATTACAAAGTTATGTGTATTTTTGCCCTAGGTCATAGTAGTTATTGGTTTCGAGTATCAGACTTGCGAAAATTTTGATGGTTTCTCAAGCATTCCTTAACTTCAAACTACCATATCTCGGGAACGGATTGACGAACTCGATCATTTCCTGTTGCATCTGAAAGTAGAAACTCGCCCGATTACAACGGTATGTGTATTTTTCCCCTAGGCCATTGTAGTTATTGGTTTCGAGTATCAGACTTGCGAAAATTTTGATGGTTTCTCAAGCATTCCTTAGCTTCAAACTCCCATATCTCGCGAACTGATAGACGAACTCGATTATTTCCTGTCGCATCTGATAGTAGAAAGTCTACCGATTACAATGGTCTGTGCATTTTTGCCCTAGGACATAGTAGTTATTGGATTCGAGTATCAGATTTGCGAAAATTTTGATGGTTTCTAAACCATTCCTTAACTTCAAACTCCCATATCTCGCGAACGGATTGACGAACTCGAGAAATTCCTGTTGCATCTGAAAGTAGAAACTCGCCCGATTACAAAGTTATGTGTATTTTTCCCCTAGGCCATTGTAGTTATTGGTTTCGAGTATCAGACTTGCGAAAATTTTGATGGTTTCTCAACCATTCCTTAACTTCACACTTACATATCTCGCGAACGGATTGACGAACTCGAGAATTTCCTATTGCATCTGAAAGCAAAAACTCGCCCGATTACAACGGTATGTGTATTTTTCCCCTAGGCCATTGTAGTTATTGGTTTCGAGTATCACACTTGCGAAAATTTTGATGGTTTCTCAACCATTCCTTAAGATCAAACTCCCATATCTCGCGAACGGATTGACGAACTCGAGAAATTCCTGTTGCATCTGAAAGTAGAAACTCGCCCGATTACAACGGTATGTGTATTTTTCCCATAGGCCATTGTAGTTATTGGTTTCGTGTATCAAACTTGCGAAAATTTTGATGGTTTCTCAACCATTCCTTAACTTCAAACTCCCTTATCTCGCGAACGGATTGACGAACTCGAGAAATTCCTGTTGCATTTGAAAGTAGAAACTCGCCCGATTACAACGGTATGTGTATTTTTCCCCAAGGCCACTGTAGTTATTGGTTTCGAGTATCAGACTTGCGAAAATTTTGATGGTTTCTCAACAATTCGTTAACTCCACACTTACATATCTCGCGAACGGATTGCCGAACTCGAGAATTTCCTATTGCATCTGAAAGCAAAAACTCGCCCGATTACAACGGTATGTGTATTTTTCCCCTAGGCCATTGTAGTTATTGGTTTCGAGTATCACACTTGCGAAAATTTTGATGGTTTCTCAACCATTCCTTAAGATCAAACTCCCATATCTCGCGAACGGATTGACGAACTCGAGAAATTCCTGTTGCATCTGAAAGTAGAAACTCGCCCGATTACAACGGTATGTGTATTTTTCCCCTAGGCCATTGTAGTTATTGGTTTCGTGTATCAAACTTGCGAAAATTTTGATGGTTTCTCAACCATTCCTTAACTCCAAACTCCCATATCTCGCGAACGGATTGACGAACTCGAGAAATTCCCGTTGCGCTGAAAGTAGATACTCGCTCGATTACAATGGTATGTGTACTTTTCCCCTAGGCCATTCCAGTTATTGGTTTCGAGTATCAGACTTGCGATAATTTTGATGGTTTCTCAACCATTCCTTAACTTCACACTTACATGTCTCGCGAACGGATTGACGAACTCGAGAAATTCCTGTTGCATGTGAAAGTAGAAACTCGCCCGAGTACAACGGTATGTGTATTTTTCCGCTAGGCCTTTGTAGTTATTGGTTTCGAGTATCAGACTTGCGAAAATTTTGATGGTTTCTCAAGCATTCCTTAGCTTCAAACTCCCATATCTCGCGAACTGGTAGACGAACTCGATTATTTCCTGTCGCATCTGAAAGTAGAAAGTATACCGATTACAATGGTGTGTGAATTTTTGCCCTAGGACATAGTAGTTATTGGATTCGAGTATCAGATTTGCGAAAATTTTGATGGTTTCTCAACTATTCCTTAACTTCACACTTACATATCTCGCGGACGGATTGACGAACTCGAGAATTTCCTATTGCATCTGAAAGCAGAAACTCGCCCGGTTACAACGGTATGTGTATTTTTCCCCTAGGCCATAGTAGTTATTTGTTTCGAGTATCAGACTTGCGAAAATTTTGATGGTTTCTCAAGCATTCCTTAACTTAAAACTCCCATATCTCGCGAACGGATAGACGAACTCGAGAAATTCCTGTTGCATCTGAAAGTAGAAACTAGCCCGATTACAACGGTATGTGTATTTTTCCGCTAGGCCTTTGTAGTTATTGGTATCGAGTATCAGACTTGCGAAAATTTTTATGGATTCTCAATCATTCCTTAACTTCAAACTTCCACATCTCGCGAACTGATTGACGAACTCGAGAATTTCCTATTGCATCTGAAAGCTGAAACTCGCCCGATTACAACGGTATGTGTATTTTTGCCCTAGGCCATAGTAGTTATTGGATTCGAGTATCAGTCTTGTGAAAATTTTGATGATTTCTCAGCCATTCCTTAACTTCAAACTCCCATATCTCGCGAACGCATTGACGAACTCGAGAAATTCCTGTTGTATCTGAAACAGAAACCCGCCCGATTACAATGGTGTTTGTACTTTTCCCCTTGGCCATTCCAGTTATTGGTTTCGAGTATCAGACCAGCGAAAATTTTGATGGATTCTCAACCATTCCTTAACTCCAAACTCCCATATCTCGCGAACGGATTGACGAACTCGAGAAATTCCCGTTGCACTGAAAGTAGATACTCGCTCGATTACAATGGTATGTGTACTTTTCCCCTAGGCCATTCCAGTTATTGGTTTCGAGTATCAGACTTGCGATAATTTTGATGGTTTCTCAACCATTCCTTAACTTCACACTTACATGTCTCGCGAACGGACAGACGAACTCGAGAAATTCCTGTTGCATGTGAAAGTAGAAACTCGCCCGAGTACAACGGTATGTGTATTTTTCCGCTAGGCCTTTGTAGTTATTGGTTTCGAGTATCAGACTTGCGAAAATTTTGATGGTTTCTCAAGCATTCCTTAGCTTCAAACTCCCATATCTCGCGAACTGATAGACGAACTCGATTATTTCCTGTCGCATCTGAAAGTAGAAAGTCTACCGATTACAATGGTGTGTGCATTTTTGCCCTAGGACATAGTAGTTATTGGATTCGAGTATCAGATTTGCGAAAATTTTGATGGTTTCTAAACCATTCCTTAACTTCAAACTCCCATATCTCGCGAACGGATTGACGAACTCGAGAAATTCCTGTTGCATCTGAAAGTAGAAACTCGCCCGATTACAAAGGTATGTGTATTTTTGCCCTAGGTCATAGTAGTTATTGGTTTCGAGTATCAGACTTGCGAAAATTTTGATGGTTTCTCAAGCATTCCTTAACTTCAAACTACCATATCTCGGGAACGGATTGACGAACTCGATCATTTCCTGTTGCATCTGAAAGTAGAAACTCGCCCGATTACAACGGTATGTGTATTTTTCCCCTAGGCCATTGCAGTTATTGGTTTCGAGTATCAGACTTGCGAAAATTTTGATGGTTTCTCAACCATTCCTTAACTTCAAACTCCCATTTCTCGCGAATGGATTGACGAACTCGAGAAATTCCTGTTGCATCTGAAAGTAGAAACTCGCCCGATTACAACGGTATGTGTATTTTTCCCCTAGCCCATTGTTGTTATGGGTTTCGAGTATCAGACTTGCGAAAATTTTGATGGTTTCTCAAACATTCCTTAACTTCACACTTCCATATCTCGCGAACGGATTGACGAACTCGAGAATTTCCTATTGCATCTGAAAGCAGAAACTCGCGCGATTACAAAGGTATGTGTATTTTTCCCCTAGGCCATTGTAGTTATTGGTTTCGAGTATCAGACTTGCGAAAATTTTGATGGTTTCTCAACCATTCCTTAACTTCACACTTACATATCTCGCGAACGGATTGACGAACTCGAGAATTTCCTATTGCATCTGAAAGCAAAAACTCGCCCGATTACAACGGTATGTGTATTTTTCCCCTAGGCCATTGTAGTTATTGGTTTCGAGTATCACACTTGCGAAAATTTTGATGGTTTCTCAACCATTCCTTAAGATCAAACTCCCATATCTCGCGAACGGATTGACGAACTCGAGAAATTCCTGTTGCATCTGAAAGTAGAAACTCGCCCGATTACAACGGTATGTGTATTTTTCCCCTAGGCCATTGTAGTTATTGGTTTCGTGTATCAAACTTGCGAAAATTTTGATGGTTTCTCAACCATTCCTTAACTTCAAACTCCCTTATCTCGCGAACGGATTGACGAACTCGAGAAATTCCTGTTGCAGTTGAAAGTAGAAACTCGCCCGATTACAACGGTATGTGTATTTTTCCCCTAGGCCATTGCAGTTATTGGTTTCGAGAATCAGACTTGCGAAAATTTTGATGGTTTCTCAACCATTCCTTAACTTCAAACTCCCATTTCTCGCGAACGGATTGACGAACTCGAGAAATTCCTGTTGCATCTGAAAGTAGAAACTCGCCCGATTACAACGGTATGTGTATTTTTCCCCTAGCCCATTGTTGTTATGGGTTTCGAGTATCAGACTTGCGAAAATTTTGATGGTTTCTCAAACATTCCTTAACTTCACACTTCCATATCTCGCGAACGGATTGACGAACTCGAGAATTTCCTATTGCATCTGAAAGCAGAAACTCGCGCGATTACAAAGGTATGTGTATTTTTCCCCTAGGCCATTGTAGTTATTGGTTTCGAGTATCAGACTTGCGAAAATTTTGATGGTTTCTCAACCATTCCTTAACTTCACACTTACATATCTCGCGAACGGATTGACGAACTCGAGAATTTCCTATTGCATCTGAAAGCAAAAACTCGCCCGATTACAACGGTATGTGTATTTTTCCCCTAGGCCATTGTAGTTATTGGTTTCGAGTATCACACTTGCGAAAATTTTGATGGTTTCTCAACCATTCCTTAAGATCAAACTCCCATATCTCGCGAACGGATTGACGAACTCGAGAAATTCCTGTTGCATCTGAAAGTAGAAACTCGCCCGATTACAACGGTATGTGTATTTTTCCCCTAGGCCATTGTAGTTATTGGTTTCGTGTATCAAACTTGCGAAAATTTTGATGGTTTCTCAACCATTCCTTAACTTCAAACTCCCTTACCTCGCGAACGGATTGACGAACTCGAGAAATTCCTGTTGCAGTTGAAAGTAGAAACTCGCCCGATTACAACGGTATGTGTATTTTTCCCCAAGGCCACTGTAGTTATTGGTTTCGAGTATCAGACTTGCGAAAATTTTGATGGTTTCTCAACCATTCGTTAACTCCACACTTACATATCTCGCGAACGGATTGCCGAACTCGAGAATATCCTATTGCATCTGAAAGCAGAAACTCGCCCGATTACAATGGTGTGTGTACTTTTCCCCTAGGCCATTCCAGTTACTGGTTTCGAGTATCAGACTTGAGAAAATTTTGATGGTTTCTCAACCGTTCCTTAACTTCAAACTCCCATACCTCGCGAACGGATTGACGAACTCGAGAAACTCCTGTTTCATCTGAAAGCAAAAACTCGCTGGATTACAATGGTATGTGTATTTTTCCCCTAGGCCATAGAAGTTATTGGTTTCGAGTATCAGACTTGCGATAATTGTGATGGTTTCTCAACCATTCCTTAACTTCAAACTCCCATATCTCGCGAACAGATTGACGAACTCGAGAAATTCCTGTTGCATCTGAAAGCAGAGACTCTTCCGATTACAACGGTGTGTGTATTTTTCCCCTAGGCCATTCCCGTTATTGGTTTCGAGTATCTGACTTTCGAAAATTTTGATGGTTTCTCAACCGTTCCTTAATTTCAAACTCCCATATCTCGCGAACGGATTGACGAACTCTAGAAATTCCTGTTGCATCTGAAAGTAGAAACTCGCCCCATTACAATGGTGTGTGTACTTTTCCCCTACGCCATTCCAGTTATTGGTTTCGAGTATCAGAATTGCGAAAATTTTGATGGTTCCTCAAGCATTCCTTAACTTCAAACTCCCATATCTCGCGAACGGATTGACGAACTCGAGAAATTCCTGTTGCATTTGAAAGTAGAAACTTGCCCGATTACAATGGTGTGTGTACTTTTCCCCTAGGCCATTCCAGTTATTGGTTTCGAGTATCACACTTGCGAAAATTTTGATGGTTTCTCAAGCATTCCTTAACTTCAAACTCCCATATCTCGGGAACGGATTGACGAACTCGATTATTTCCAGTTGCATCTGAAAGTAGAAACTCGACCGATTACAATGGTGTGTGTACTTTTCCCCTAGGTCATTCCAGTTATTCGTTTCTAGCATCGGAATTGCGAAAATTTTGATGGTTTCTCAACCGTTCCTTAATTTCAAACTCTCATATCTCGCGAACGGATTGACGAGCTCGAGAAATTCCTGTTGCATCTGAAAGTATAAACTCGCCCGATTACAAAGGTGTGTGTATTTCTCCCCCAGGGCTTTGTAGTTATTGGTTTCGAGTACCAGACTTGCGAAAATTTTGATGGTTTCTCAAGCATTCCTTAACTTCAAACTCCCATATCTCGCGAACGGATTGACGAGCTCGAGAAATTCCTGTTGCATCTGAAAGTATAAACTCGGCCGATTACAAAGCTATGTGTATTTTTCCCCTAGGGCTTTGTAGTTATTGGTTTCGAGCATCAGACTTCCGAAAATTGTGATGGTCTCACAACCATTCCTTAACTTCAAACTCCCATATCTCGCGAACGGATTGACGAACTCGAGGAATTCCTGTTGCATGTGAAAGTAGAAACTCGCCCCATTAGAATGGTGTGTGTACTTTTCCCCTAGGCCATTCCAGTTATTGGTTTCGAGTACCAGACTTGCGAAAATTTTGATGGTTTCACAACCATTCCTTAACTTCAAGCTCCCATATCTCGCGAACGGATTGACGAACTCGAGAAGTTCCTATTGCATCTGAAAGAAAAAACTCGCCCGATTTCAAAGGTATGTGCATTTTTGCCCTAGGCCATAGAAGTTATTGGTTTCGAGTATCAGACTTGCGAAAATTGTGATGGTTTCTCAACCATTCCTTAACTTCAAACTCCCATATCTCGCGAACAGATTGACGAACACGAGATATTCCGGTTGCATCTGGAAGAAGAAACTCTCCCGATTACAACGGTATGTGTATTTTTCCCCTAGGCCATTCCCGTTATTGGTTTCGAGTATCAGACTTGCGAAAATTTTGATGGTTTCTCAACCGTTCCTTAATTTCAAACTCCCATATCTCGCGAACGGATTGACGAACTGGAGAAATTCCTATTGCATCTGAAAGCAGAGACTCTTCCGATTACAAAGGTGTGTGTATTTTTCCCCTAAGCCTTTGTAGTTGTTGGTTTCGAGTGTCAGACTTGCCGAAATTTTGATGGTTTCTCAAGCATTCCTTAATTTCAAACTCCCATATCTCGCGAACGGATTGACGAACTCGAGAAATTCCTCTTGCAACTGAAAGCATAGACTCTTCCGATTACAACGGTATGTGTATTTTTGCCCTAGGCCATAGTAGTTATTGGTTTCGAGTATCAGACTTGCGAAAATTTTGATGGTTTCTCAAGCATTCCTTAACTTCAAACTCCCATATCTCGGGAACGGATTGTCGAACTCGAGAAATTCCTGTTGCATCTGAAACCGGAAACTCGTCCGATTATAACGGTATGCGTATTTTTGCCCAAGGCCATAGTAGTTATTCGTTTCGAGTATCAGATTTGCGAAAATTTTGATGGTTTCTCAAGCATTCCTTAACTTCAAACTCCCATATCTCGGGAACGGATTGACGAACTCGATTATTTCCTGTTGCATCTGAAAGTAGAAACTCGACCGATTACAATGGTGTGTGTACTTTTCCCCTAGGTCATTCCAGTTATTCGTTTCTAGCATCGGAATTGCCAAAATTTTGATGGTTTCTCAACCATTCCTTAACTTCAAACTCCCATATCTCGCGAACGGATTGACGAACACGAGAAATTCCTGCTGCATCTGAAAGTAGAAAGTCGCCCGTTTACATAGGTATGTGTATTTTTCCCCTAGGCCATAGTAGTTATTGGTTTCGAGTATCAGACTTGCGAAAATTGTGATGGTTTCTCAACCATTCCTTAACTTCAAACTCCCATATCTCGCGAACGGATTGACGAACACGAGATATTCCGGTTGCATCTGGAGGAAGAAACTCTCCCGATTACAACGGTATGTGTATTTTTCCCCTAAGCCTTTGTAGTTATTGGTTTCGAGTACCAGACTTGCGAAAATTTTGATGGTTTCTCAACCGTTCCTTAATTTCAAACTCCCATATCTCGCGAACGGATTGACGAACTCGAGAAATTCCTGTTGCATCTGAAACCGGAAACTCGTCCGATTGTAACGGTATGCGTATTTTTGCCCAAGGCCATAGTAGTTATTCGTTTCGAGTATCAGATTTGCGAAAATTTTGATGGTTTCTCAAGCATTCCTTAACTTCAAACTCCCATATCTCGGGAACGGATTGACGAACTCGATTATTTCCAGTTGCATCTGAAAGTAGAAACTCGACCGATTACAATGGTGTGTGTACTTTTCCCCTAGGTCATTCCAGTTATTCGTTTCTAGCATCGGAATTGCGAAAATTTTGATGGTTTCGCAACCATTCCTTAATTTCAAACTCTCATATCTCGCGAACGGATTGACGAACTCGATTATTTCCTGCTGCATCTGAAAGTAGAAAGTCTACCGATTACAAAGGTATGTGTATTTTTCCCCTAGGCCTTTGTAGTTATTGGTTTCGAGTATCAGACTTGCGAAAATTTTGATGGTTTCTCAAGCATTCCTTAACTTCAAACTCCCATATCTCGCGAACGGATTGACGAGCTCGAGAAATTCCTGTTGCATCTGAAAGTATAAACTCGCCCGATTACAAAGGTATGTGTATTTTTCCCCTAGGGCTTTGTAGTTATTGGTTTCGAGCATCAGACTTCCGAAAATTGTGATGGTCTCACAACCATTCCTTAACTTCAAACTCCCATATCTCGCGAACCGATTGACGAACTCGAGAATTTCCTATTGCATCTGAAAGCAGAAACTCGCCCGGTTACAACGGTATGTGTATTTTTCCCCTAGGCCTTTGTAGTTATTTGTTTCGAGTATCAGAATTGCGAAAATTTTGATGGTTTCTCAACCGTTCTTTAATTTCAAACTCCCATGTCTCGCGAACGGATTGATGAACTCGAGAAATTCCTGCTGCATCTAAAAGCAGAAAATCGCCCGATTACAATGGTGTGTGTACTTTTCCCCTAGGTCATTCCAGTTATTGGTTTCGAGTATCACACTTGCGAAAATTTTGATGGTTTCTCCACCATTCCTTAACTTCAAACTCCCATATCTCGCGAACGGATTGACGAACTCGAGAAATTCCTGTTGCATCTGAAAGCAAAAACTCGCTGGATTACAATGGTATGTGTATTTTTCCCCTTGGCCATAGAAGTTATTGGTTTCGAGTATCAGACTTGCGATAATTGTGATGGTTTCTCAACCGTTCCTTAACTTCAAACTCCCATACCTCGCGAACGGATTGACGAACTCGAGAAATTCCTGTTTCATCTGAAAGCAAAAACTCGCTGGATTACAATGGTATGTGTATTTTTCCCCTAGGCCATAGAAGTTATTGGTTTCGAGTATCAGACTTGCGATAATTGTGATGGTTTCTCAACCATTCCTTAACTTCAAACTCCCATATCTCGCGAACAGATTGACGAACTCGAGAAATTCCTGTTGCATCTGAAAGCAGAGACTCTTCCGATTACAACGGTGTGTGTATTTTTCCCCTAGGCCATTCCCGTTATTGGTTTCGAGTATCAGACTTTCGAAAATTTTGATGGTTTCTCAACCGTTCCTTAATTTCAAACTCCCATATCTCGCGAACGGATTGACGAACTCTAGAAATTCCTGTTGCATCTGAAAGTAGAAACTCGCCCCATTACAATGGTGTGTGTACTTTTCCCCTACGCCATTCCAGTTATTGGTTTCGAGTATCAGAATTGCGAAAATTTTGATGGTTCCTCAAGCATTCCTTAACTTCAAACTCCCATATCTCGCGAACGGATTGACGAACTCGAGAAATTCCTGTTGCATTTGAAAGTAGAAACTTGCCCGATTACAATGGTGTGTGTACTTTTCCCCTAGGCCATTCCAGTTATTGGTTTCGAGTATCACACTTGCGAAAATTTTGATGGTTTCTCAAGCATTCCTTAACTTCAAACTCCCATATCTCGGGAACGGATTGACGAACTCGATTATTTCCAGTTGCATCTGAAAGTAGAAACTCGACCGATTACAATGGTGTGTGTACTTTTCCCCTAGGTCATTCCAGTTATTCGTTTCTAGCATCGGAATTGCGAAAATTTTGATGGTTTCTCAACCGTTCCTTAATTTCAAACTCTCATATCTCGCGAACGGATTGACGAGCTCGAGAAATTCCTGTTGCATCTGAAAGTATAAACTCGCCCGATTACAAAGGTGTGTGTATTTCTCCCCCAGGGCTTTGTAGTTATTGGTTTCGAGTACCAGACTTGCGAAAATTTTGATGGTTTCTCAAGCATTCCTTAACTTCAAACTCCCATATCTCGCGAACGGATTGACGAGCTCGAGAAATTCCTGTTGCATCTGAAAGTATAAACTCGGCCGATTACAAAGGTATGTGTATTTTTCCCCTAGGGCTTTGTAGTTATTGGTTTCGAGCATCAGACTTCCGAAAATTGTGATGGTCTCACAACCATTCCTTAACTTCAAACTCCCATATCTCGCGAACGGATTGACGAACTCGAGGAATTCCTGTTGCATGTGAAAGTAGAAACTCGCCCCATTAGAATGGTGTGTGTACTTTTCCCCTAGGCCATTCCAGTTATTGGTTTCGAGTACCAGACCAGCGAAAATTTTGATGGATTCTCAACCATTCCTTAACTCCAAACTCCCATATCTCGCGAACGGATTGACGAACTCGAGAAATTCCCGTTGCACTGAAAGTAGATACTCGCTCGATTACAATGGTATGTGTACTTTTCCCCTAGGCCATTCCAGTTATTGGTTTCGAGTATCAGACTTGCGATAATTTTGATGGTTTCTCAACCATTCCTTAACTTCACACTTACATGTCTCGCGAACGGATTGACGAACTCGAGAAATTTCTGTTGCATGTGAAAGTAGAAACTCGCCCGAGTACAACGGTATGTGTATTTTTCCGCTAGGCCTTTGTAGTTATTGGTTTCGAGTATCAGACTTGCGAAAATTTTGATGGTTTCTCAAGCATTCCTTAGCTTCAAACTCCCATATCTCGCGAACTGATAGACGAACTCGATTATTTCCTGTCGCATCTGATAGTAGAAAGTCTACCGATTACAATGGTCTGTGCATTTTTGCCCTAGGACATAGTAGTTATTGGATTCGAGTATCAGATTTGCGAAAATTTTGATGGTTTCTAAACCATTCCTTAACTTCAAACTCCCATATCTCGCGAACGGATTGACGAACTCGAGAAATTCCTGTTGCATCTGAAAGTAGAAACTCGCCCGATTACAAAGTTATGTGTATTTTTGCCCTAGGTCATAGTAGTTATTGGTTTCGAGTATCAGACTTGCGAAAATTTTGATGGTTTCTCAAGCATTCCTTAACTTCAAACTACCATATCTCGGGAACGGATTGACGAACTCGATCATTTCCTGTTGCATCTGAAAGTAGAAACTCGCCCGATTACAACGGTATGTGTATTTTTCCCCTAGGCCATTGTAGTTATTGGTTTCGAGTATCAGACTTGCGAAAATTTTGATGGTTTCTCAACCATTCCTTAACTTCAAACTCCCATTTCTCGCGAATGGATTGACGAACTCGAGAAATTCCTGTTGCATCTGAAAGTAGAAACTCGCCCGATTACAACGGTATGTGTATTTTTCCCCTAGCCCATTGTTGTTATGGGTTTCGAGTATCAGACTTGCGAAAATTTTGATGGTTTCTCAAACATTCCTTAACTTCACACTTCCATATCTCGCGAACGGATTGACGAACTCGAGAATTTCCTATTGCATCTGAAAGCAGAAACTCGCGCGATTACAAAGGTATGTGTATTTTTCCCCTAGGCCATTGTAGTTATTGGTTTCGAGTATCAGACTTGCGAAAATTTTGATGGTTTCTCAACCATTCCTTAACTTCACACTTACATATCTCGCGAACGGATTGACGAACTCGAGAATTTCCTATTGCATCTGAAAGCAAAAACTCGCCCGATTACAACGGTATGTGTATTTTTCCCCTAGGCCATTGTAGTTATTGGTTTCGAGTATCACACTTGCGAAAATTTTGATGGTTTCTCAACCATTCCTTAAGATCAAACTCCCATATCTCGCGAACGGATTGACGAACTCGAGAAATTCCTGTTGCATCTGAAAGTAGAAACTCGCCCGATTACAACGGTATGTGTATTTTTCCCATAGGCCATTGTAGTTATTGGTTTCGTGTATCAAACTTGCGAAAATTTTGATGGTTTCTCAACCATTCCTTAACTTCAAACTCCCTTATCTCGCGAACGGATTGACGAACTCGAGAAATTCCTGTTGCATTTGAAAGTAGAAACTCGCCCGATTACAACGGTATGTGTATTTTTCCCCAAGGCCACTGTAGTTATTGGTTTCGAGTATCAGACTTGCGAAAATTTTGATGGTTTCTCAACAATTCGTTAACTCCACACTTACATATCTCGCGAACGGATTGCCGAACTCGAGAATATCCTATTGCATCTGAAAGCAGAAACTCGCCCGATTACAATGGTGTGTGTACTTTTCCCCTAGGCCATTCCAGTTATTGGTTTCGAGTATCAGACTTGAGAAAATTTTGATGGTTTCTCAACCGTTCCTTAACTTCAAACTCCCATACCTCGCGAACGGATTGACGAACTCGAGAAATTCCTGTTTCATCTGAAAGCAAAAACTCGCTGGATTACAATGGTATGTGTATTTTTCCCCTAGGCCATAGAAGTTATTGGTTTCGAGTATCAGACTTGCGATAATTGTGATGGTTTCTCAACCATTCCTTAACTTCAAACTCCCATATCTCGCGAACAGATTGACGAACTCGAGAAATTCCTGTTGCATCTGAAAGCAGAGACTCTTCCGATTACAACGGTGTGTGTATTTTTCCCCTAGGCCATTCCCGTTATTGGTTTCGAGTATCAGACTTTCGAAAATTTTGATGGTTTCTCAACCGTTCCTTAATTTCAAACTCCCATATCTCGCGAACGGATTGACGAACTCTAGAAATTCCTGTTGCATCTGAAAGTAGAAACTCGCCCCATTACAATGGTGTGTGTACTTTTCCCCTACGCCATTCCAGTTATTGGTTTCGAGTATCAGAATTGCGAAAATTTTGATGGTTCCTCAAGCATTCCTTAACTTCAAACTCCCATATCTCGCGAACGGATTGACGAACTCGAGAAATTGCTGTTGCATTTGAAAGTAGAAACTTGCCCGATTACAATGGTGTGTGTACTTTTCCCCTAGGCCATTCCAGTTATTGATTTCGAGTATCACACTTGCGAAAATTTTGATGGTTTCTCAAGCATTCCTTAACTTCAAACTCCCATATCTCGGGAACGGATTGACGAACTCGATTATTTCCAGTTGCATCTGAAAGTAGAAACTCGACCGATTACAATGGTGTGTGTACTTTTCCCCTAGGTCATTCCAGTTATTCGTTTCTAGCATCGGAATTGCGAAAATTTTGTTGGTTTCTCAACCGTTCCTTAATTTCAAACTCTCATATCTCGCGAACGGATTGACGAGCTCGAGAAATTCCTGTTGCATCTGAAAGTATAAACTCGCCCGATTACAAAGGTGTGTGTATTTCTCCCCCAGGGCTTTGTAGTTATTGGTTTCGAGTACCAGACTTGCGAAAATTTTGATGGTTTCTTAAGCATTCCTTAACTTCAAACTCCCATATCTCGCGAACGGATTGACGAGCTCGAGAAATTCCTGTTGCATCTGAAAGTATAAACTCGGCCGATTACAAAGCTATGTGTATTTTTCCCCTAGGGCTTTGTAGTTATTGGTTTCGAGCATCAGACTTCCGAAAATTGTGATGGTCTCACAACCATTCCTTAACTTCAAACTCCCATATCTCGCGAACGGATTGACGAACTCGAGGAATTCCTGTTGCATGTGAAAGTAGAAACTCGCCCCATTAGAATGGTGTGTGTACTTTTCCCCTAGGCCATTCCAGTTATTGGTTTCGAGTACCAGACTTGCGAAAATTTTGATGGTTTCACAACCATTCCTTAACTTCAAGCTCCCATATCTCGCGAACGGATTGACGAACTCGAGAAGTTCCAATTGCATCTGAAAGTAAAAACTCGCCCGATTTCAAAGGTATGTGCATTTTTGCCCTAGGCCATAGAAGTTATTGGTTTCGAGTATCAGACTTGCGAAAATTGTGATGGTTTCTCAACCATTCCTTAACTTCAAACTCCCATATCTCGCGAACAGATTGACGAACACGAGATATTCCGGTTGCATCTGGAAGAAGAAACTCTCCCGATTACAACGGTATGTGTATTTTTCCCCTAGGCCATTCCCGTTATTGGTTTCGAGTATCAGACTTGCGAAAATTTTGATGGTTTCTCAACCGTTCCTTAATTTCAAACTCCCATATCTCGCGAACGGATTGACGAACTGGAGAAATTCCTATTGCATCTGAAAGCAGAGACTCTTCCGATTACAAAGGTGTGTGTATTTTTCCCCTAAGCCTTTGTAGTTGTTGGTTTCGAGTATCAGACTTGCCGAAATTTTGATGGTTTCTCAAGCATTCCTTAATTTCAAACTCCCATATCTCGCGAACGGATTGACGAACTCGAGAAATTCCTCTTGCAACTGAAAGCATAGACTCTTCCGATTACAACGGTATGTGTATTTTTGCCCTAGGCCATAGTAGTTATTGGTTTCGAGTATCAGACTTGCGAAAATTTTGATGGTTTCTCAAGCATTCCTTAACTTCAAACTCCCATATCTCGGGAACGGATTGTCGAACTCGATCATTTCCTGTTGCATCTGAAAGTAGAAACTCGACCGATTACAATGGTGTGTGTACTTTTCCCCTAGGTCATTCCAGTTATTCGTTTCTAGCATCGGAATTGCCAAAATTTTGATGGTTTCTCAACCATTCCTTAACTTCAAACTCCCATATCTCGCGAACGGATTGACGAACTCGAGAAATTCCTGCTGCATCTGAAAGTAGAAAGTCGCCCGTTTACATAGGTATGTGTATTTTTCCCCTAGGCCATAGTATTTATTGGTTTCGAGTATCAGACTTGCAAAAATTGTGATGGTTTCTCAACCATTCCTTAACTTCAAACTCCCATATCTCGCGAACGGATTGACGAACACGAGATATTCCGGTTGCATCTGGAGGAAGAAACTCTCCCGATTACAACGGTATGTGTATTTTTCCCCTAAGCCTTTGTAGTTATTGGTTTCGAGTACCAGACTTGCGAAAATTTTGATGGTTTCTCAACCGTTCCTTAATTTCAAACTCCCATATCTCGCGAACGGATTGACGAACTCGAGAAATTCCTGTTGCTTCTGAAACCGGAAACTCGTCCGATTATAACGGTATGCGTATTTTTGCCCAAGGCCATAGTAGTTATTCGTTTCGAGTATCAGATTTGCGAAAATTTTGATGGTTTCTCAAGCATTCCTTAACTTCAAACTCCCATATCTCGGGAACGGATTGACGAACTCGATTATTTCCAGTTGCATCTGAAAGTAGAAACTCGACCGATTACAATGGTGTGTGTACTTTTCCCCTAGGTCATTCGAGTTATTGGTTTCGAGTATCAGAATTGCGAAAATTTTGATGGTATCTCAACCATTCCTTAACTTCAAACTCCCTTATCTCGCAAACGGACTGACGAACTCGAGAATTTCCTGTTGCATCTGAAAGAAGAAACTCGCCCGATTACATCGGTATGTGTATTTTTCCCCTAGGCCAATGTAGTTATTGGTTTCGAGTATCAGACTTGTGAAAATTTTGATGCTTTCTCAACCATTCCTTAGCTTCAAACTCCCATATCTCGCGAACGGACTGACGAACTCGAGAAATTCCTGTTGCATCTGAAAGTAGAAACTCGCCCGATTACAAGGGTATGTGTATTTTTCTCCTAGGCCTTTGTAGTTATTGGTTTCGAGTATCAGAATTGCGAAAATTTTGATGGTTTTCAACCGTTCTTTAATTTCAAACTCCCTTATCTCGCAAACGGACTGACGAACTCGAGAATTTCCTGTTGCATCTGAAAGAAGAAACTCGCCCGATTACAAAGATATGTGCATTTTTGCCCTGAGCCATAGTAGTTATTGGTTTCGAGTATCAGACTTGCGAAAATTTTGATGGTTTCTCAACAGTTCCTTAATTTCAAACTCCCATATTTGGCGAACGGATTGGCGAACTCGATTATTTCCTGTTGCACCTTAAAGTAGAAACTCGACCGATTACAATGGTGTGTGTACTTTTCCCCTAGCTCATACCAGTTATTCGTTTCTAGCATCAGAATTGCGAAAATTTTGATGGTTTCTCAAGCATTCCTTAACTTCAAACTACCATATCTCGGGAACGGATTGACGAACTCGATCATTTCCTGTTGCATCTGAAAGTAGAAACTCGACCGATTACAATGGTGTGTGTACTTTTCCCCCAGATAATTCCAGTTATTCGTTTCTTGCATCGGAATTGCCAAAAATTTTGATGGTTTCTCAGCCATTCCTTAAATTCAAACTCCCATATCTCGCGAACGGATTGACGAACTCGAGAAATTCCTGTTGCATCTGAAAGTAGAAACTCTCCCGATTACAAAGGTATGTCTATTTTTCCCCTAGGCCATTCCAGTTATTGGTTTCGAGTATCAGACTTGCGAAGATTTTGGTGGTATCTCAAGCATTCCTTAACTTCAAACTCCCATATCTCGCGAACGGATTGACGAACTCGATTATTTCCTGTTGCATCTGAAAGTAGAAAATCTACCGATTACAATGGTGTGTGTACTTTTCCCCTAGGTCATTCCAGTTATTGGTTTCGAGTATCAGAATTGCGAAAATTTTGATGGTTTCTCAGCCATTCCTTAACTTCAAACTCCCTTATCTCGCAAACGGACTGACGAACTCGAGAATTTCCTGTTGCATCTGAAAGAAGAAACTCGCCCGATTACATCGGTATGTGTATTTTTCCCCTAGGCCATTGTAGTTATTGGTTTCGAGTATCAGACTTGCGAAAATTTTGTTGCTTTCTCAACCATTCCTTAGCTTCAAACACCCATATCTCGCGAACGGACTGACGAACACGAGAATTTCCTGTTGCATCTGAAAGAAGAAACTCGCCCGATTACATCGGTATGTGTATTTTTCCCCTAGGCCATTGTAGTTATTGGTTTCGAGTATCAGACTTGCGAAAATTTTGATGCTTTCTCAACCATTCCTTATCTTCAAACTCCCATATCTCGCGAACGGATTGACGAACACGAGATATTCCGGTTGCATCTGGAAGAAGAAACTCTCCTGATTACAACGGTATGTGTATTTTTCCCCTAAGCCTTTGTAGTTATTGGTTTCGAGTATCAGACTTGCGAAAATTTTGATGGTTTCTCAACCGTTCCTTAACTTCAAACTCCCATATCTCGCGAACGGATTGACGAACTCGAGAAATTCCTGTTGCATCTGAAAGTAGAAACTCGCCCGATTACAAAGGTATGTGTATTTTTGCCCTAGGTCATAGTAGTTATTGGTTTCGAGTATCAGACTTGCGAAAATTTTGATGGTTTCTCAAGCATTCCTTAACTTCAAACTACCATATCTCGGGAACGGATTGACGAACTCGATCATTTCCTGTTGCATCTGAAAGTAGAAACTCGACCGATTACAATGGTGTGTGTACTTTTCCCCCAGATCATTCCAGTTATTCGTTTCTTGCATCGGAATTGCCAAAAATTTTGATGGTTTCTCAGCCGTTCCTTAAATTCAAACTCCCATATCTCGCGAACGGATTGACGAACTCGAGAAATTCCTGTTGCATCTGAAAGTAGAAACTCCCCCCGATTACAAAGGTATGTCTATTTTTCCCCTAGGCCATTCCAGTTATTGGTTTCGAGTATCAGACTTGCGAAGATTTTGGTGGTATCTCAAGCATTCCTTAACTTCAAACTCCCATATCTCGCGAACGGATTGACGAACTCGATTATTTCCTGTTGCATCTGAAAGTAGAAAATCTACCGATTACAATGGTGTGTGTACTTTTCCCCTAGGTCATTCCAGTTATTGGTTTCGAGTATCAGAATTGCGAAAATTTTGATGGTTTCTCAAACATTCCTTAACTTCAAACTCCTTATCTCGCAAACGGACTGACGAACTCGAGAATTTCCTGTTGCATCTGAAAGAAGAAGCTCGCCCGATTACAACGGTATGTGTATTATTCCCCTAGGCCATTGTAGTTATTGGTTTCGAGTATCAGACTTGCGAAAATTTTGATGGTTTCTCAACCATTCCTTCAATTCAAACTCCTATATCTCGCGAACGGATTGAGGAAATCGAGAAATTCCTGTTGCATCTGAAAGCAGAAACTCGCCCGATTACAACGGTATGTGTATTTTTGCCCTAGGCAATAGTAGTTATTGGTTTCGAGTATCAGAATTGCGAAAATATTGATGGTTTCTCAACCATTCCTTAATTTCAAACTACAATACCTCGCGAACGGATTGACGAACTCGAGAAATTCCTGTTGCATCTGAAAGCAGAAACCCGCCCGATTACAATGGTGTGTGTACTTTTCCCCAAGGTCATTGCAGTTATTCATTTCTAGCATCAGAATTGCGAAAATTTTGATGGTTTCTTAACCATCTCTTAACTCCAAACTCCGATATTTCGCGAACGGTTTGACAAATCCGAAAAATTTCCGTGAATCTGAAAGTACAAACTCTCCGAATTACAACGGTATGTGTATTTTTACCGTAGGCCATTGAAGTTAATGGTTTCGAGTATCAGACTTTTGAAGATTTTGATGGTTTCTCAACCATTCCTTAATTTCAAACTCCCATATCTCGCGAACGAATTGACGAACTCGAGAAATTCCTGTTGCATCTGAAAGGAGAAACTCGCACGATTACAATGGTGTGCGTACTTTTCCCCTAGGCGATTCCAGTTATTGGTTTCGAGTATCAGACATGCGAAAATTTTGATGGTTTCTCAACCATTCCTTAACTTCAAACTCCCATATCTCGCGAACGGATCGACGAACTCCAGAAATTCCTGTTGCATCTGAAAGGAGAAACTCGACCGATTACAATGGTGTGTGTACTTTCCCCCTAGGCCGTTCCAGTTAATAGTTTCGAGTATCAGACTTGCGAAAATTTTGATGGATTCTCAACCATTCCTTAACTTCAAACTCCCATATCTCACGAATGGATTGACGAACTCGAGAAATTCCTATTGCATCTGAATGCAGAAACTCGCCCGATTACAACGGTGTATGTGCTTTTCCCCTAGTCCATTCCAGTTATACGTTTCTAGCATCAGAATTGCGAAAATTTTGATGGTTTCTCAACCATCTCTTAACTCCAAACTCCGATATTTCGCGAACGGATTGACGAATCCGAAAAATTTCTGTTGCATCTGAAAGTAGAAACTCTCCCGATTACAAAGGTATGTGTTCTTTTCCCCTAGGCCATTCCAGTTATTCGTTTCTAGCATCAGAATTGCGAAAATTTTGATGGTTTCTGAACCGTCTCTTAACTCCAAACTCCCATATCTCGCGAACGGATTGACGAACAAGAGAAATTCCTCTTGCATCTGAAAGTAGAAACTCGCCCGATTGCAACGGTATGTGTTGTTTTCCCCTAGGCTATTCCAGTTATTCGTTTCTAGCATCAGAATTGCGAAAATTTTGATGGCTTCTGAACCGTCTCTTAAATCCGAACTCCCATATCTCGCGAACGGATTGACGAACTCGAGAAATTCCTGTTGCATCTGAAACTAGAAACTCGCCCGATTGCAACGGTATGTGTTCTTTTCCCCTAGGCCATTCCAGTTATTCGTTTCTAGCATCAGAATTGCGAAAATTTTGATGGTTTCTCAACCGTCTCTTAAGTCCAAACTCCCATATCTCGCGAACGGATTGACGAACTCAAGAAATTCCTGTTGCATCTGAAAGTAGAAACTCGCCCGATTACAATGGTCTGTGTACTTTTCCCCTAGGCCATTGTAGTTATTGGTTTCGAGTATCAGACTTGCGAAAATTTTGATGGTTCCTCAACCATTCCTTAACTTCAATCTCCCATATCTCGCGAACGGATCGACGAACTCGAGATAT
The DNA here is from genome assembly GCF_051014685.1 of Ptiloglossa arizonensis. Classification (NCBI taxonomy): domain Eukaryota; kingdom Metazoa; phylum Arthropoda; class Insecta; order Hymenoptera; family Colletidae; genus Ptiloglossa; species Ptiloglossa arizonensis. Next base: position 446,931 of record NW_027478484.1, on the reverse strand, counting down.
TCCTGTTGCATCTGAAAGTAGAAACTCGCCCGATTACAATGGTGTGTGTTCTTTTCCCCTAGGCCATTCCAGTTATTTGTTTCGAGTATCAGACTTGCGAAAATTTTGATGTTTTCTCAACCAATCCGTAACTTCAAACTCCCATATCTCGCGAACGGATTGACGAACTCGAGATATTCCTGTTGCAGCTGAAAGTAGAAACTCGCCCGATTACAACGGAATGTGTATTTTTGCCCTAGACCATAGTGGTTATTGTTTTGAGTATCAGACTTGCGAAAATTTTGATGGTTTCTCAACCATTCCTTAACTTCACACTCCCATATCTCGCGAACGGATTGACGATCTCGAGCAGTTCCTGTTGCATCTGAAAGCAGATACACGCCCGATTACAACGGTCTGTGTATTTTTCCCTAGGTCATTGTAGTTATTGGTTTCGGGTATCAGACTTGCGAAAATTTTGATGGTTACTCATCCATTCCTTAACTTCAAACTCCCACATCTCGCGAACGGATTGACTAACTGGAGCAATTCCTGTTGCATCTGAAAGTAGGGACTCGCCCGATTACAATGGTGTGTGTACTTTTCCCCTAGGCCATTCTAGTTATTGGTTTCGAGTATCAGACTTGTGAAAATTTTGATGGTTTCTCAACCATTCCTGAACTTCAAAATCCCATATCTCGCGAACGGATTAACGAACTCGAGAAGTTCCTGTTGCATCTGAAAGTAGAAACGCGCCCGATTACAATGGTGTGTGTACTTTTCCCCTAGGTCGTTCCTGTTAATAGTTTCGAGTATCAGACTTGCGAAAATTTTGATGGATTCTTAACCATTCCTTAACTTCAAACTCCCATATCTCACGAACGGATTGACGTACTCGAGAAATTCCTATTGCATCTGAATGCAGAAACTCGCCCGATTACAACGGTGTAAGTGCTTTTCCCCTAGTCCATTCCAGTTATACGTTTCTAGCATCAGAATTGCGAAAATTTTGATGGTTTCTCAACCATTCCTTAATTTCAAACTCCCATATCTCGCGAACGGATTGACGTACTCGAGAAATTCCTGTTGCATCTGAAAGGAGAAACTCGCACGATTACAATGGTGTGTGTACCTCTCCCCTAGGCGATTCCAGTTATTGGTTTCGAGAATCAGACATGCGAAAATTTTGATGGTTTCTCAACCATTCCTTAACTTCAAACTGCCATATCTCGCGAACGGATCGACGAACTCCAGAAATTCCTGTTGCATCTGAAAGGAGAAACTCGCCCGATTACAATGGTGTGTGTACTTTTCCCCTAGGCTTGTCCAGTTATTGGTTTCGAGTGTCAGACATGTGAAAATTTTGATGGTTTCTCAACCACTCCTTAACTTCAAACTCCCATACCTCGCGAACGGATTGACGAACTTGAGAAATTCCTGTTGCATCTGAAAGTAGAATCTAGCCCGACTACAATGGTGTGTGTACTTTTCCCCTAGGCCATTCCTGTTATTGGTTTCGAGTATCAGACTTGCGAAAATTTTGATGGTTTCTCAAGCATTCCTTAACTTCAAACTACCATATCTCGGGAACGGATTGACGAACTCGATCATTTCCTGTTGCATCTGAAAGTAGAAACTCGACCGATTACAATGGTGTGTGTACTTTTCCCCCAGATCATTCCAGTTATTCGTTTCTTTCATCGGAATTGCCAAAAATTTTGATGGTTTCTCAGCCGTTCCTTAAATTCAAACTCCCATATCTCGCGAACGGATTGACGAACTCGAGAAATTCCTGTTGCATCTGAAAGTAGAAACTCCCCCGATTACAAAGGTATGCCTATTTTTCCCCTAGGCCATTCCAGTTATTGGTTTCGAGTATCAGACTTGCGAAGATTTTGGTGGTATCTCAAGCATTCCTTAACTTCAAACTCCCATATCTCGCGAACGGATTGACGAACTCGATTATTTCCTGTTGCATCTGAAAGTAGAAAATCTACCGATTACAATGGTGTGTGTACTTTTCCCCTAGGTCATTCCAGTTATTGGTTTCGAGTATCAGAATTGCGAAAATTTTGATGGTTTCTCAAACATTCCTTAACTTCAAACTCCTTATCTCGCAAACGGACTGACGAACTCGAGAATTTCCTGTTGCATCTGAAAGAAGAAACTCGCCCGATTACAACGGTATGTGTATTTTTCCCCTAGGCCATTGTAGTTATTGGTTTCGAGTATCACACTTGCGAAAATTTTGATGGTTTCTCAACCATTCCTTCAATTCAAACTCCTATATCTCGCGAACGGATTGAGGAAATCGAGAAATTCCTGTTGCATCTGAAAGCAGAAACTCGCCCGATTACAACGGTATGTGTATTTTTGCCCTAGGCAATAGTAGTTATTGGTTTCGAGTATCAGAATTGCGAAAATATTGATGGTTTCTCAACCATTCCTTAATTTCAAACTACAATACCTCGCGAACGGATTGACGAACTCGAGAAATTCCTGTTGCATCTGAAAGCAGAAACCCGCCCGATTACAATGGTGTGTGTACTTTTCCCCAAGGTCATTGCAGTTATTCATTTCTAGCATCAGAATTGCGAAAATTTTGATGGTTTCTTAACCATCTCTTAACTCCAAACTCCGATATTTCGCGAACGGTTTGACAAATCCGAAAAATTTCCGTGAATCTGAAAGTACAAACTCTCCGAATTACAACGGTATGTGTATTTTTACCGTCGGCCATTGAAGTTAATGGTTTCGAGTATCAGACTTTTGAAGATTTTGATGGTTTCTCAACCATTCCTTAATTTCAAACTCCCATATCTCGCGAACGAATTGACGAACTCGAGAAATTCCTGTTGCATCTGAAAGGAGAAACTCGCACGATTACAATGGTGTGTGTACTTTTCCCCTAGGCGATTCCAGTTATTGGTTTCGAGTATCAGACATGCGAAAATTTTGATGGTTTCTCAACCATTCCTTAACTTCAAACTCCCATATCTCGCGAACGGATCGACGAACTCCAGAAATTCCTGTTGCATCTGAAAGGAGAAACTCGACCGATTACATTGGTGTGTGTACTTTCCCCCTAGGCCGTTCCAGTTAATAGTTTCGAGTATCAGACTTGCGAAAATTTTGATGGATTCTCAACCATTCCTTAACTTCAAACTCCCATATCTCACGAATGGATTGACGAACTCGAGAAATTCCTATTGCATCTGAATGCAGAAACTCGCCCGATTACAACGGTGTATGTGCTTTTCCCCTAGTCCATTCCAGTTATACGTTTCTAGCATCAGAATTGCGAAAATTTTGATGGTTTCTCAACCATCTCTTAACTCCAAACTCCGATATTTCGCGAACGGATTGACGAATCCGAAAAATTTCTGTTGCATCTGAAAGTAGAAACTCTCCCGATTACAAAGGTATGTGTTCTTTTCCCCTAGGCCATTCCAGTTATTCGTTTCTAGCATTAGAATTGCGAAAATTTTGATGGTTTCTGAACCGTCTCTTAACTCCAAACTCCCATATCTCGCGAACGGATTGACGAACAAGAGAAATTCCTGTTGCATCTGAAAGTAGAAACTCGCCCGATTGCAACGGTATGTGTTGTTTTCCCCTAGGCTATTCCAGTTATTCGTTTCTAGCATCAGAATTGCGAAAATTTTGATGGCTTCTGAACCGTCTCTTAAATCCGAACTCCCATATCTCGCGAACGGATTGACGAACTCGAGAAATTCCTGTTGCATCTGAAACTAGAAACTCGCCCGATTGCAACGGTATGTGTTCTTTTCCCCTAGGCCATTCCAGTTATTCGTTTCTAGCATCAGAATTGCGAAAATTTTGATGGTTTCTCAACCGTCTCTTAAGTCCAAACTCCCATATCTCGCGAACGGATTGACGAACTCAAGAAATTCCTGTTGCATCTGAAAGTAGAAACTCGCCCGATTACAATTGTCTGTGTACTTTTCCCCTAGGCCATTGTAGTTATTGGTTTCGAGTATCAGACTTGCGAAAATTTTGATGGTTCCTCAACCATTCCTTAACTTCAAACTCCCATATCTCACGAACGGATTGACGTACTCGAGAAATTCCTATTGCATCTGAATGCAGAAACTCGCCCGATTACAACGGTGTAAGTGCTTTTCCCCTAGTCCATTCCAGTTATACGTTTCTAGCATCAGAATTGCGAAAATTTTGATGGTTTCTCAACCATTCCTTAATTTCAAACTCCCATATCTCGCGAACGGATTGACGTACTCGAGAAATTCCTGTTGCATCTGAAAGGAGAAACTCGCACGATTACAATGGTGTGTGTACCTCTCCCCTAGGCGATTCCAGTTATTGGTTTCGAGAATCAGACATGCGAAAATTTTGATGGTTTCTCAACCATTCCTTAACTTCAAACTGCCATATCTCGCGAACGGATCGACGAACTCCAGAAATTCCTGTTGCATCTGAAAGGAGAAACTCGCCCGATTACAATGGTGTGTGTACTTTTCCCCTAGGCTTGTCCAGTTATTGGTTTCGAGTGTCAGACATGTGAAAATTTTGATGGTTTCTCAACCACTCCTTAACTTCAAACTCCCATACCTCGCGAACGGATTGACGAACTTGAGAAATTCCTGTTGCATCTGAAAGTAGAATCTAGCCCGACTACAATGGTGTGTGTACTTTTCCCCTAGGCCATTCCTGTTATTGGTTTCGAGTATCAGACTTGCGAAAATTTTGATGGTTTCTCAAGCATTCCTTAACTTCAAACTACCATATCTCGGGAACGGATTGACGAACTCGATCATTTCCTGTTGCATCTGAAAGTAGAAACTCGACCGATTACAATGGTGTGTGTACTTTTCCCCCAGATCATTCCAGTTATTCGTTTCTTTCATCGGAATTGCCAAAAATTTTGATGGTTTCTCAGCCGTTCCTTAAATTCAAACTCCCATATCTCGCGAACGGATTGACGAACTCGAGAAATTCCTGTTGCATCTGAAAGTAGAAACTCCCCCGATTACAAAGGTATGCCTATTTTTCCCCTAGGCCATTCCAGTTATTGGTTTCGAGTATCAGACTTGCGAAGATTTTGGTGGTATCTCAAGCATTCCTTAACTTCAAACTCCCATATCTCGCGAACGGATTGACGAACTCGATTATTTCCTGTTGCATCTGAAAGTAGAAAATCTACCGATTACAATGGTGTGTGTACTTTTCCCCTAGGTAATTCCAGTTATTGGTTTCGAGTATCAGAATTGCGAAAATTTTGATGGTTTCTCAAACATTCCTTAACTTCAAACTCCTTATCTCGCAAACGGACTGACGAACTCGAGAATTTCCTGTTGCATCTGAAAGAAGAAACTCGCCCGATTACAACGGTATGTGTATTTTTCCCCTAGGCCATTGTAGTTATTGGTTTCGAGTATCAGACTTGCGAAAATTTTGATGGTTTCTCAACCATTCCTTCAATTCAAACTCCTATATCTCGCGAACGGATTGAGGAAATCGAGAAATTCCTGTTGCATCTGAAAGCAGAAACTCGCCCGATTACAACGGTATGTGTATTTTTGCCCTAGGCAATAGTAGTTATTGGTTTCGAGTATCAGAATTGCGAAAATATTGATGGTTTCTCAACCATTCCTTAATTTCAAACTACAATACCTCGCGAACGGATTGACGAACTCGAGAAATTCCTGTTGCATCTGAAAGCAGAAACCCGCCCGATTACAATGGTGTGTGTACTTTTCCCCTAGGCCATTCCTGTTATTGGTTTCGAGTATCAGACTTGCGAAAATTTTGATGGTTTCTCAACCATTCCTTAACTTCAAACTGCCATATCTCGCGAACGGATCGACGAACTCCAGAAATTCCTATTGCATCTGAAAGGAGAAACTCGCCCGATTACAATGGTGTGTGTACTTTTCCCCTAGGCTTGTCCAGTTATTGGTTTCGAGTATCAGGCTTGCGAAAATTTTGACGGTTTCTCAACCAATCCTTAACTTCAAACTCCCATATCTCGCGAACGGATCGACTAACTCGAGAAATTCCTTTTGCATCTGAAAGGAGAAACTCGCCCGATTACAATGGTGTGTGTACTTTTCCCCTAGGCCGGTCCAGTTATTGGTTTCGAGTATCAGACTTGTGAAAATTTTGATGGTTTCTCAACCATTCCTGAACTTCAAAATCCCATATCTCGCGAACGGATTAACGAACTCGAGAAGTTCCTGTTGCATCTGAAAGTAGAAACGCGCCCGATTACAATGGTGTGTGTACTTTTCCCCTAGGCCGTTCCAGTTAATAGTTTCGGGTATCAGACTTGCGAAAATTTTGATGGATTCTCAACCATTCCTTAACTTCAAACTCCCATATCTCACGAACGGATTGACGAACTCGAAAAATTTCTGTTGCATCTGAAAGTAGAAACTCTCCCGAATACAAAGGTATGTGTTCTTTTGCCCTAGGCCATTCCAGTTATTCGTTTCTAGTATCAGAATTGCGAAAATTTTAATGGATTCTCAACCATTCCTTAACTTCAAACTCCCATATCTCACGAACGGATTGACGAACTCGAGAAATTCCTATTGCATCTGAATGCAGAAACTCGCCCGATTACAAAGGTGTATGTGCTTTTCCCCTAGTCCATTCCAGTTATACGTTTCTAGCATCAGAATTGCGAAAATTTTGATGGTTTCTCAACCATCTCTTAACTCCAAACTCCGATATTTCGCGAACGGATTGACGAATCCGAAAAATTTCTGTTGCATCTGAAAGTAGAAACTCTCCCGATTACAAAGGTATGTGTTCTTTTCCCCTAGGCCATTCCAGTTATTCGTTTCTAGCATCAGAATTGCGAAAATTTTGATGGTTTCTGAACCGTCTCTTAACTCCAAACTCCCATATCTCGCGAACGGATTGACGAACAAGAGAAATTCCTGTTGCATCTGAAAGTAGAAACTCGCCCGATTGCAACGGTATGTGTTGTTTTCCCCTAGGCCATTCCAGTTATTCGTTTCTAGCATCAGAATTGCGAAAATTTTGATGGCTTCTGAACCGTCTCTTAAATCCAAACTCCCATATCTCGCGAACGGATTGACGAACTCGAGAAATTCCTGTTGCACCTGAAACTAGAAACTCGCCCGATTGCAACGGTATGTGTTCTTTTCCCCTAGGCCATTCCAGTTATTCGTTTCTAGCATCAGAATTGCGAAAATTTTGATGGTTTCTCAACCGTCTCTTAAGTCCAAACTCCCATATCTCGCGAACGGATTGACGAACTCGAGAAATTCCTGTTGCATCTGAAAGTAGAAACTCGCCCGATTACAATGGTCTGTGTACTTTTCCCCTAGGCCATTGTAGTTATTGGTTTCGAGTATCAGACTTGCGAAAATTTTGATGGTTCCTCAACCATTCCTTAACTTCAATCTCCCATATCTCGCGAACGGATCGACGAACTCGAGATATTCCTGTTGCATCTGAAAGTAGAAACTCGCCCGATTACAATGGTGTGTGTTCTTTTCCCCTAGGCCATTCCAGTTATTTGTTTCGAGTATCAGAATTGCGAAAATTTTGATGGCATCTCGACCATTCCTTAATTTCAAACCACCATATCTCGCGAACAGATTGACGAACTCGAGAAATTCCTGTTGCATCTGAAAGCAGAAACTCGTCCGATTACAATGGTATGTGTATCTTTGCCCTAGGCCATAGTAGTTATTGGTTTCGAGAATCAGACTTGCGCAAATTTTGATGGTTTCTCATCCATTCCTTAACTTCAAACTCCCATATCTCGCGAAAGGAATGACGAACTCGAGAAATTCCTGTTGCATCTGAAAGTAGAAAGTCGCCCGATTACAATGGTGTGTGTACTTTTCCCCTAGGCTTGTCCAGTTATTGGTTTCGAGTGTCAGACATGTGAAAATTTTGATGGTTTCTCAACCACTCCTTAACTTCAAACTCCCATACCTCGCGAACGGATTGACGAACTTGAGAAATTCCTGTTGCATCTGAAAGTAGAATCTAGCCCGACTACAATGGTGTGTGTACTTTTCCCCTAGGCCATTCCTGTGATTGGTTTCGAGTATCAGACTTGCGAAAATTTTGATGGTTTCTCAACCATTCCTTAACTTCAAACTGCCATATCTCGCGAACGGATCGACGAACTCCAGAAATTCCTGTTGCATCTGAAAGGAGAAACTCGCCCGATTACAATGGTGTGTGTACTTTTCCCCTAGGCTTGTCCAGTTATTGGTTTCGAGTATCAGGCTTGCGAAAATTTTGATGGTTTCTCAACCATTCCTTAACTTCAAACTCCCATATCTCGCGAACGGATCGACTAACTCGAGAAATTCCTTTTGCATCTGAAAGGAGAAACTCGCCCGATTACAATGGTGTGTGTACTTTTCCCCTAGGCCGGTCCAGTTATTGGTTTCGAGTATCAGACTTGTGAAAATTTTGATGGTTTCTCAACCATTCCTGAACTTCAAAATCCCATATCTCGCGAACGGATTAACGAACTCGAGAAGTTCCTGTTGCATCTGAAAGTAGAAACGCGCCCGATTACAATGGTGTGTGTACTTTTCCCCTAGGCCGTTCCAGTTAATAGTTTCAAGTATCAGACTTGCGAAAATTTTGATGGATTCTCAACCATTCCTTAACTTCAAACTCCCATATCTCACGAACGGATTGACGAACTCGAAAAATTTCTGTTGCATCTGAAAGTAGAAACTCTCCCGAATACAAAGGTATGTGTTCTTTTGCCCTATGCCATTCCAGTTATTCGTTTCTAGTATCAGAATTGCGAAAATTTTGATGGTTCTTCAACCATTCCTTAACTTCAAACTCCCACATCTCGCGAACGGGTTGACGAACTGGAGAAATTCCTGTTGCATCTGAAAGTAGAAACTCGCCCGATTACAACGCTGTGTGTGCTTTTCCCCTAGTCCATTCCAGTTATTCGTTTTTAGCATCAGAATTGCGAAAATTTTGATGGTTTCTCAACCATCTCTTAACTCCAAACTCCGATATTTCGCGAACGGATTGACGAATACCAAAAATTTCTGTTGCATCTGAAAGTAGAAACTCACCCGATTACAAAGGTATGTGTTCTTTTCGCCTAGGCCATTCCAGTTATTCGTTTCTAGCATCAGAATTGCGAAAATTTTGATGGTTTCTCAACCGTCTCTTAATTCCAAACTCCCATATCTCGCGAACGGATTGACGAACAAGAGAAATTCCTGTTGCATCTGAAAGCAGAAACTCGCACGATTACAACGGTATGTGTATTTTTCTCCTAGGCCATTGTAGTTATTGGTTGCGAGTATCAGACTTGCGGAACTTTTTATGTTTCCACAACAATTCCGTAACTTCAAACTCCCATATCTCGCGAACGGACTGACGAACTCGAGATATTCCTGTTGCATCTGAAAGTAGAAGCTCGCCCGATTACAATGGTGTGTGTACTTTTCCCTTAGGCCATTCCAGTTATTGGTTTCGAGAATCAGACATGCGAAAATTTTGATGGTTTCTCAACCATTCCTTAACTTCAAACTCCCACATCTCGCGAACGGATTGACGAACTGGAGAAATTCCTGTTGCATCTGAAAGTAGAAACTCGCCCGATTACAACGGTGTGTGTGCTTTTCCCCTAGTCCGTTCCAGTTATACGTTTCTAGCATCAGAATTGCGAAAATTTTGATGGTTTCTCAACCATCTCTTAACTCCAAACTCCGATATTTCGCGAACGGAATGACGAATCCGAAAAGTTTCTGTTGCATCTGAAAGTAGAAACTCTCCCGATTACAAAGGTATGTGTTCTTTTGCCCTAGGCCATTCCAGTTATTCGTTTCTAGCATCAGAATTGCGAAAATTTTGATGGTTTCTCAACCATTCCTTAACTTCAAACTCCCACATCTCGCGAACGGATTGACGAACTGGAGAAATTCCTGATGCATCTGAAAATAGAATCTAGCCCGATTACAATGGTCTGTGTGCTTTTCCCCTAATCCATTCCAGTTATTCGTTTTTAGCATCAGAATTGCGAAAATTTTGATGGCTTCTCAACCATCTCTTAACTCCGAACTCCGATATTTCGCGAACGAATTGACGAATACGAAAAATTTCTGTTGCATCTGAAAGTAGAAACTCTCCCGATTACAAAGGTATGTGTTCTTTTCCCCTAGGCCATTCCAGTTATTCGTTTCTAGCATCAGAATTGCGAAAATTTTAATGGTTTCTCAACCGTCTCTTAACTCCAAACTCCCATATCTCGCGAACGGATTGACGAACAAGTGAAATTCCTGCTGCATCTGAAAGCAGAATGTCGCCCGATTACAACGGTATGTGTATTTTTCACCTAGGCCATTGTAGTTACTGGTTTCGAGTATCAGACTTGCGAAAATTTTGATGGTTTCTCAACCATTCCTTAACTTCAAACTCCCATATCTCGCGAACGGATTGACGTACTCGAGAAATTCCTGTTGCATCCGAAAGTAGAAACTCGCCAGATTACAATGGTGTGTGTGCTTTTCCCCTAGGCCATTCCGGTTATAGGTTTCGAGTATCAGACCAGCGAAAATTTTGACGGTTTCTCATCCTTTAGTTAACTTCGAACTCCCATATCTAGCGAACGGATTGTCGAACTCGAGATATTCCTGTTGCATCTGAATGTAGAAACTCGCCTGATTGCAACGGTATGTGTTCTTTTCCCCTAGGCCATTCCAGTTATTCGTTTCTAGCATCAGAATTGCGAAAATTTTGATGGTTTCTCAACCGTCTCTTAAATCGAGACTCCCATATCTCGCGAACGGATTGACGAACTCGAGAAATTCCTGTTGCATCTGAAAGTAGAAACTCGCCCGATAACAACGGTATGTGTATTTTTGCCCTAGGCAATAGTAGTTATTGGTTTCGAGTATCAGAATTGCGAAAATTTTGATGGTTTCTCAACCATTCCTTAACTTCAAACTACCATACCTCGCGAACGGATTGACGAACTCGAGAAATTCCTGTTGCATCTGAAAGCAGAAACTCGCCCGATTACAATGGTGTGTGTACTTTTCCCCAAGGTCATTGCAGTTATTCATTTCTAGCATCAGAATTGCGAAAATTTTGATGGTTTCTTAACCATCTCTTAACTCCAAACTCCGATATTTCGCGAACGGTTTGACAAATCCGAAAAATTTCCGTGAATCTGAAAGTACAAACTCTCCCGATTACAACGGTATGTGTATTTTTACCGTAGGCCATTGAAGTTAATGGTTTCGAGTATCAGACTTTTGAAGATTTTGATGGTTTCTCAACCATTCCTTAATTTCAAACTCCCATATCTCGCGAACGGATTGACGAACTCGAGAAATTCCTGTTGCATCTGAAAGGAGAAACTCGCACGATTACAATGGTGTGTTTACTTTTCCCCTAGGCGATTCCAGTTATTGGTTTCGAGTATCAGACATGCGAAAATTTTGATGGTTTCTCAACCATTCCTTAATTTCACACTCCCATATCTCGCGAACGGATTGACGATCTCGAGCAGTTCCTGTTGCATCTGAAAGCAGATACACGCCCGATTACAACGGTCTGTGTATTATACCCCTAGGTCATTGTAGTTATTGGTTTCGAGTATCAGACCAGCGAAAATTTTGATGGTTTCTCAACCATTCCTTAACTTCAAACTGTCTTATCTCGCGAACGGATTGACTAACCGGAGCAATTCCTGTTGCATCTGAAAGTAGAAACTCGCCCGATTACAATGGTGTGTGTACTTTTCCCCTAGGCCGGTCCAGTTATTGGTATCGAGTATCAGACTTGTGAAAATTTTGATGGTTTCTCAACCATTCCTGAACTTCAAAATCCCATATCTCGCGAACGGATTAACGAACTGGAGAAGATCCTGTTGCATGTGAAAGTAGAAACGCGCCCGATTACAATGGTGTGTGTACTTTTCCCCTAGGCCGTTCCAGTTAATAGTTTCGAGTATCAGAATTGCGAAAGTTTTGATGGTTTCTCATCCATTCGTTAACTTCTAACTCCCATATCTCGCGAAAGGAATGACGAACTCGAGAAGTTCCTGTTGCATCTGAAAGTAGAAAGTCGCCCGATTACAACGGTCTGTGTATTTTTGCCCTAGGCCATAGTGATTATTGTTTTCGAGTATCAGACTTGCGAAAATTTTGATGGTTTCTCAACCATTCCTTAACTTCACACTCCCATATCTCGCGAACGGATTGACGATCTCGAGCAGTTCCTGTTGCATCTGAAAGAAGATACACGCCCGATTACAACGGTCTGTGTATTTTTCCCCTAGGTCATTGTAGTTATTGGTTTCGAGTATCAGACTTGCGAAAATTTTGATGGTTACTCATCCATTCCTTAACTTCAAACTCCCACATCTCGCGAACGGATTGACTAACAGGAGCAATTCCTGTTGCATCTGAAAGTAGAAACTCGCCCGATTACAATGGTGTGTGTACTTTTCCGCTAGGCCGTTCCAGTTAATAGTTTCGAGTATCAGACTTGCGAAAATTTTGATGGATTCTCAACCATTCCTTAACATCAAACTCCCATATCTCACGAACGGATTGACGAACTCGAAAAATTTCTGTTGCATCTGAAAGTAGAAACTCTCCCGAATACAAAGGTATGTGTTCTTTTGCCCTAGGCCATTCCAGTTATTCGTTTCTAGAATCAGAATTGCGAAAATTTTGATGGTTCTTCAACCATTCCTTAACTTGAAACTCCCACATCTCGCGAACGGGTTGACGAACTGGAGAAATTCCTGTTGCATCTGAAAGTAGAAACTCGCCCGATTACAACGGTGTGTGTGCTTTTCCCCTAGTCCATTCCAGTTATTCGTTTTTAGTATCAGAATTGCGAAAATTTTGATGGTTTCTCAACCATCTCTTAACTCCAAACTCCGATATTTCGCGAACGGATTGACGAATAGCAAAAATTTCTGTTGCATCTGAAAGTAGAAACTCACCCGATTACAAAGGTATGTGTTCTTTTCCCCTAGGCCATTCCAGTTATTCGTTTCTAGCATCAGAATTGCGGCAATTTTGATGGTTTCTCAACAATCTCTTAACTCCAAACTCCCATATCTCGCGAACGCAATGACGAACTCGAGACATTCCTGTTGCATCTGAATGTAGAAACTCGCCCGATAACAAAGGTGTGTGTACCTTTCCCCTAGGCCAGTCCAGTTATAGGTTTCGAGTATCAGACCAGCGAAAATTTTGATGGTTTCTCAATCATTCCTTAACTTCAAACTGTCTTATCTCGCGAACGGATTGACGAACTCGAGAAATTCCTGTTGCATCTGAAAGTAGAAACTCGCCCGATTACAATGGTGTGTGTACTTTTCCCCTAGGCCTTTCTAGTTATTGGTTTCGAGTATCAGACCAGCGAAAATTTTGATGGCTTCTCAACCATTCCTTAATTTCAAACTCCCATATCTCGCGAACGGATTGACGAACTCGAGAAATTCCTGTTGCATCTGAGAGTAGAAACTGGCCTGATTATAAAGCTATGTGTATTTTTCCCCTAGGCCGTTGTAGTTATTGGTTTCGAGTATCAGACTTGCGAAAATTTTGATGGTTCCTCAACGATTCCTTAACTTCAAACTCCCATACCTCGCGAACGGAATGACGAACTCGAGAAATTCCTGATGCATCTGAAAGTAGAAACTCGCCCGATTACAATGGTGTGTGTACTTTTCCCCTAGGCCTTTCTAGTTATTGGTTTCGAGTATCAGACCAGCGAAAATTTTGATGGTTTCTCAATCATTCCTTAACTCCAAACTCCCATATCTCGCGAACGGAATGACGAACTCGAGACATGCCTGTTGCATCTGAAAGTAGAAACTCGCCCGATAACAAAGGTGTGTGTACTTTTCCCCTAGGCCAGTCCAGTTATAGGTTTCGAGTATCAGACCAGCGAAAATTTTGATGGTTTCTCAAACATTCCGTAACTTCAAACTCCAATATCTCGCGAACGGATTGACGAACTCGAGAAATTCCTGTTGCATCTGAAAGTAGAAACTCGCCCGATTACAACGGTATGTGTATTTTTCACTAGGCCCTTGTAGTTATTGGTTTCGAGTATCAGACTTGGGAAAATTTTGATGGTTTCTCAACCACTCCTTAACTCCAAACTCCCATATCTCGCGAACGGAATGACGAACTCGAGACATTCCTGTTGCATCTGAAAGTAGATGCTCGCCCGATAACAAAGGTGTGTGTACCTTTCCCCTAGGCCAGTCCAGTTATAGGTTTCGAGTATCAGACCAGCGAAAATTTTGATGGTTTCTCAATCATTCCTTAACTTCAAACTGTCTTATCTCGCGAACGGATTGACGAACTCGAGAAATTCCTGTTGCATCTGAAAGTAGAAACTCGCCCGATTACAGTGGTGTGTGTCCTTTTCCCCTAGGCCATTCCAGTTATTGGTTTCGAGTATCAGACCAGCGAATATTTTGATGGTTTCTCAACCATTCCTTAACTTCAAACTCCCATATCTCGCGAACGGATTGACGAACTGGAGAAATTCCTGTTGCATCTGAAAGTAGAAACTCGCCCGATTACAAAGCTATGTGAATTTTTCCCCTAGGCCTTTGGAGTTATTGGTTTCGAGTATCAGAATTGCGAAAATTTTAATGGTTTCTCAACCATTCCTTAACTTCAAACTCCCATATCTCGCGAACGGATTGACGAACTCGAGAAATTCCTGTTGCATCTGAAAGTAGAAACTCGCCCAATTACAATGGTGAGTGTACTTTTCCCATAGGCCATTCCAGTTATTGGTTTCGAGTATCAGACCAGCGAAAATTTTGATGGTTTCCCAACCATTCCTTAACTTCAAACTGTCTTATCTCGCGAACGGATTGACGAACTCGAGAAATTCCTGTTGCATCTGAAAGTAGAAACTCGCCCGATTACAAAGGTGTGTGTACTTTTCACCTAGGGCATTCCAGTTATTGGTTTCGAGTATCAGACTTGCGAAAATTTTGATTGTTTCTCAACCATTCCTTAACTTCAAACTCCCATATCTCGCGAACGGATTGACGAACTCGAGAGCTTCCGGTTGCACCTGGAAGTGGAAACTCGCCCGATTACAACGGTATGTGTATTTTTCACTAGGCCCTTGTAGTTATTGGTTTCGAGTATCAGACTTGGGAAAATTTTGATGGT
The DNA here is from genome assembly GCF_051014685.1 of Ptiloglossa arizonensis. Classification (NCBI taxonomy): domain Eukaryota; kingdom Metazoa; phylum Arthropoda; class Insecta; order Hymenoptera; family Colletidae; genus Ptiloglossa; species Ptiloglossa arizonensis. The sequence goes on along the minus strand of NW_027478484.1, from coordinate 431,779 downwards.
TTCTCAACCACTCCTTAACTCCAAACTCCCATATCTCGCGAACGGAATGACGAACTCGAGACATTCCTGTTGCATCTGAAAGTAGATGCTCGCCCGATAACAAAGGTGTGTGTACTTTTCCCCTAGGCCATTCCAGTTATAGGTTTCGAGTATCAGACCAACGAAAATTTTGATGGTTTCTCAACCATTCCTTAACTTCAAACTCCCATATCTCGCGAACGGATTGACGAACTGGAGAAATTCCTGTTGCATCTGAAAGTAGAAACTCGCCCGATTACAAAGCTATGTGAATTTTTCCCCTAGGCCTTTGGAGTTATTGGTTTCGAGTATCAGAATTGCGAAAATTTTAATGGTTTCTCAACCATTCCTTAACTTCAAACTCCCATATCTCGCGAACGGATTGACGAACTCGAGAAATTCCTGTTGCATCTGAAAGTAGAAACTCGCCCAATTACAATGGTGTGTGTACTTTTCCCATAGGCCATTCCAGTTATTGGTTTCCAGTATCAGACCAGCGAAAATTTTGATGGTTTCTCAACCATTCCTTAACTTCAAACTGTCTTATCTCGCGAACGGATTGACGAACTCGAGAAATTCCTGTTGCATCTGAAAGTAGAAACTCGCCCGATTACAAAGGTGTGTGTACTTTTCCCCTAGGGGATTCCAGTTATTGGTTTCGAGTATCAGACTTGCGAAAATTTTGATTGTTTCTCAACCATTCCTTAACTTCAAACTCCCATATCTCGCGAACGGATTGACGAACTCGAGAACTTCCGGTTGCACCTGGAAGTGGAAACTCGCCCGATTACAACGGTATGTGTATTTTTCACTAGGCCCTTGTAGTTATTGGTTTCGAGTATCAGACTTGCGAAAATTTTGATGGTTTCTCAACCACTCCTTAACTCCAAACTCCCATATCTCGCGAACGGAATGACGAACTCGAGAAATTCCTGTTGCATCTGAAAGTAGAAACTCGCCCGATTACAAAGGTGTGTGTACTTTTCCCCTAGGGCATTCCAGTTATAGGTTTCGAGTATCAGACCAGCGAAAATTTTGATGGTTTCTCAAACATTCCGTAACTTCAAACTCCCATATCTCGCGAACGGAATGACGAACTCGAGAAATTCCTGTTGCATCTGAAAGTAGAAACTCGCCCGATTACAGTGGTGTGTGTCGTTTTCCCCTAGGCCATTCCAGTTATTGGTTTCGAGTATCAGACCAGCGAAAATCTTGATGGTTTCTCAACCATTCCTTAACTTCAAACTGTCTTCTCTCGCGAACGGATTGACGAACACGAGAAATTCCTTTTGCATCTGAAAGTAGAAACTAGCCCGATTACAACGGTATTTGTATTTTTCCCCTAGGCCATTGTAGTTATTGGTTTCGAGTATCAGACTTACGAAAATTTTGATGGTTTCTCAACCACTCCTTAACTCCAAACTCCCATATCTCGCGAACGGAATGACGAACTCGAGAAATTCCTGTTGCATCTGAAAGTAGAAACTCGCCCGATTACAAAGGTGTGTGTACTTTTCCCCTAGGGCATTCCAGTTATAGGTTTCGAGTATCAGACCAGCGAAAATTTTGATGGTTTCTCAAACATTCCGTAACTTCAAACTCCCATATCTCGCGAACGGAATGACGAACTCGAGAAATTCCTGTTGCATCTGAAAGTAGAAACTCGCCCGATTACAGTGGTGTGTGTCCTTTTCCCCTAGGCCATTCCAGTTATTGGTTTCGGGTATCAGACCAGCGAATATTTTGATGGTTTATCAACCATTCCTTAACTTCAAACTGTCTGATCTCGCGAACGGATTGACGAACTCGAGAAATTCCTGTTGCATCTGAAAGTAGAAACTCGCCCGATTGCAACGGTATTTGTATTTTTCCCCTAGGCCATTGTAGTTATTGATTTCGAGTATCAGACTTACGAAAATTTTGATGGTTTCTCAATCATTCCTTAACTTCAAACTCCCATATCTCGCGAACGGATTGACGAACTGGAGAAATTCCTGTTGCATCTGAAAGTAGAAGCTCGCCCGATAACAAAGGTGTGTGTACTTTTCCCCTAGGCCATTCCAGTTATAGGTTTCGAGTATCAGACCAACGAAAATTTTGATGGTTCCTCAACCATTCCTTAAATTCAAACTCCCACATCTCGCGAACGGATTGACGAACTGGAGAAATTCCTATTGCATCTGAAAGTAGAAACTCGCCCGATTACAAAGCTATGTGAATTTTTCCCCTAGGCCTTTGGAGTTATTGGTTTCGAGTATCAGAATTGCGAAAATTTTGATGGTTCCTCAACGATTCCTTAACTTCAAACTCCCATACCTCGCGAACGGATTGTCGAACTCGAGAAATTCCTGTTGCATCTGAAAGTGGAAACTCGCCCGATTACAATGGTGTTTGTACTTTTCCCCTAGGCCGTTCCATTTATTGGTTTCGAGTATCAGACTTGCGAAAATTTTGATGGTTTCTCAACGATTCCTTAACTTCAAACTCCCATACCTCGCGAACGGATTGGCGAACTCGAGAAATTCCTGTTGCATCTGAAAGTTGAAACTCGCCCGATTACAATGGTGTGTGTACTCTTCCCCTAGGCCGTTCCAGTTTTTGGTTTCGAGTATCAGACTTGCGAAAATTTTGATGGTTTCTCAACCACTCCTTAACTCCAAACACCCATATCTCGCGAACGGAATGACGAACTCGAGAAATTCCTGTTGCATCTGAAAGTAGAAACTCGCCCGATTACAATGGAGTGTGTACTTTTACCCTAGGCCATTCCAGTTATTGGTTTCGAGTATCAGACCAGCGAAAATCTTGATGGTTTCTCAACCATTCCTTAACTTCAAACTGTCTTGTCTCGCGAACGGATTGACGAACACGAGAAATTCCTTTTGCATCTGAAAGTAGAAACTAGCCCGATTACAACGGTATTTGTATTTTTCCCCTAGGCCATTGTAGTTATTGATTTCGAGTATCAGACTTACGAAAATTTTGATGGTTTCTCAATCATTCCTTTACTCCAAACTCCCATATCTCGCGAACGGAATGACGAACTCGAGACATTCCTGTTGCATCTGAAAGTAGAAGCTCGCCCGATAACAAAGGTGTGTGTACTTTTCCCCTAGGCCATTCCAGTTATAGGTTTCGAGTATCAGACCAGCGAAAATTTTGATGGTTTCTCAAACATTCCGTAACTTCAAACTCCCATATCTCGCGAACGGAATGACGAACTCGAGAAATTCCTGTTGCATCTGAAAGTAGAAACTCGCCCGATTACAGTGGTGTGTGTCCTTTTCCCCTAGGCCATTCCAGTTATTGGTTTCGGGTATCAGACCAGCGAATATTTTGATGGTTTATCAACCATTCCTTAACTTCAAACTGTCTGATCTCGCGAACGGATTGACGAACTCGAGAAATTCCTGTTGCATCTGAAAGTAGAAACTCGCCCGATTGCAACGGTATTTGTATTTTTCCCCTAGGCCATTGTAGTTATTGATTTCGAGTATCAGACTTACGAAAATTTTGATGGTTTCTCAATCATTCCTTTACTCCAAACTCCCATATCTCGCGAACGGAATGACGAACTCGAGACATTCCTGTTGCATCTGAAAGTAGAAGCTCGCCCGATAACAAAGGTGTGTGTACTTTTCCCCTAGGCCATTCCAGTTATAGGTTACGAGTATCAGACCATCGAAAATTTTGATGGTTTCTCAACCATTCCTTAACTTCAAACTCCCATATCTCGCGAACGGATTGACGAACTGGAGAAATTCCTGTTGCATCTGAAAGTAGAAGCTCGCCCGATAACAAAGGTGTGTGTACTTTTCCCCTAGGCCATTCCAGTTATAGGTTTCGAGAATCAGACCAACGAAAATTTTGATGGTTCCTCAACCATTCCTTAAATTCAAACTCCCACATCTCGCGAACGGATTGACGAACTGGAGAAATTCCTGTTGCATCTGAAAGTAGAAACTCGCCCGATTACAAAGCTATGTGAATTTTTCCCCTAGGCCTTTGGAGTTATTGGTTTCGAGTATCAGAATTGCGAAAATTTTGATGGTTCCTCAACGATTCCTTAACTTCAAACTCCCATACCTCGCGAACGGATTGTCGAACTCGAGAAATTCCTGTTGCATCTGAAAGTGGAAACTCGCCCGATTACAACGGTGTTTGTACTTTTCCCCTAGGCCGTTCCATTTATTGGTTTCGAGTATCAGACTTGCGAAAATTTTGATGGTTTCTCAACGATTCCTTAACTTCAAACTCCCATACCTCGCGAACGGATTGGCGAACTCGAGAAATTCCTGTTGCATCTGAAAGTTGAAACTCGCCCGATTACAATGGTGTGTGTACTCTTCCCCTAGGCCGTTCCAGTTATTGGTTTCGAGTATCAGACTTGCGAAAATTTTGATGGTTTCTCAACGATTCCTTAACTTCAAACTCCCATATCTCGCGAACGGATTGACGAACTCGAGAACATCCGGTTGCACCTGGAAGTGGAAACTCGCCCGATTACAACGGTATGTGTATTTTTCCCTAGGCCCTTGTAGTTTTTGGTTTCGAGTATCAGACTTGCGAAAATTTTGATGGTTTCTCAACCACTCCTTAACTCCAAACACCCATATCTCGCGAACGGAATGACGAACTCGAGAAATTCCTGTTGCATCTGAAAGTAGAAACTCGCCCGATTACAATGGAGTGTGTACTTTTCCCCTAGGCCATTCCAGTTATTGGTTTCGAGTATCAGACCAGCGAAAATCTTGATGGTTTCTCAACCATTCCTTAACTTCAAACTGTCTTGTCTCGCGAACGGATTGACGAACACGAGAAATTCCTTTTGCATCTGAAAGTAGAAACTAGCCCGATTACAACGGTATTTGTATTTTTCCCCTAGGCCATTGTAGTTATTGGTTTCGAGTATCAGACTTACGAAAATTTTGATGGTTTCTCAGTCATTCCTTTACTCCAAACTCCCATATCTCGCGAACGGAATGACGAACTCGAGACATTCCTGTTGCATCTGAAAGTAGAAGCTCGCCCGATAACAAAGGTGTGTGTACTTTTCCCCTAGGCCATTCCAGTTATTGGTTTCGAGTATCAGACCAGCGAAAATCTTGATGGTTTCTCAACCATTCCTTAACTTCAAACTGTCTTGTCTCGCGAACGGATTGACGAACACGAGAAATTCCTGTTGCATCTGAAAGTAGAAACTCGCCCGATTGCAACGGTATTTGTATTTTTCCCCTAGGCCATTGTAGTTATTGATTTCGAGTATCAGACTTACGAAAATTTTGATGGTTTCTCAATCATTCCTTTACTCCAAACTCCCATATCTCGCGAACGGAATGACGAACTCGAGACATTCCTGTTGCATCTGAAAGTAGAAGCTCGCCCGATAACAAAGGTGTGTGTACTTTTCCCCTAGGCCATTCCAGTTATAGGTTTCGAGTATCAGACCAACGAAAATTTTGATGGTTTCTCAACCATTCCTTAACTTCAAACTCCCATATCTCGCGAACGGAATGACGAACTCGAGAAATTCCTGTTGCATCTGAAAGTAGAAGCTCGCCCGATAACAAAGGTGTGTGTACTTTTCCCCTAGGCCATTCCAGTTATAGGTTTCGAGTATCAGACCAACGAAAATTTTGATGGTTCCTCAACCATTCCTTAAATTCAAACTCCCACATCTCGCGAACGGATTGACGAACTGGAGAAATTCCTGTTGCATCTGAAAGTAGAAACTCGCCCGATTACAAAGCTATGTGAATTTTTCCCCTAGGCCTTTGGAGTTATTGGTTTCGAGTATCAGAATTGCGAAAATTTTGATGGTTCCTCAACGATTCCTTAACTTCAAACTCCCATACCTCGCGAACGGATTGTCGAACTCGAGAAATTCCTGTTGCATCTGAAAGTGGAAACTCGCCCGATTACAATGGTGTTTGTACTTTTCCCCTAGGCCGTTCCATTTATTGGTTTCGAGTATCAGACTTGCGAAAATTTTGATGGTTTCTCAACGATTCCTTAACTTCAAACTCCCATACCTCGCGAACGGATTGGCGAACTCGAGAAATTCCTGTTGCATCTGAAAGTTGAAACTCGCCCGATTACAATGGTGTGTGTACTCTTCCCCTAGGCCGTTCCAGTTTTTGGTTTCGAGTATCAGACTTGCGAAAATTTTGATGGTTTCTCAACCACTCCTTAACTCCAAACACCCATATCTCGCGAACGGAATGACGAACTCGAGAAATTCCTGTTGCATCTGAAAGTAGAAACTCGCCCGATTACAATGGAGTGTGTACTTTTCCCCTAGGCCATTCCAGTTATTGGTTTCGAGTATCAGACCAGCGAAAATCTTGATGGTTTCTCAACCATTCCTTAACTTCAAACTGTCTTGTCTCGCGAACGGATTGACGAACACGAGAAATTCCTTTTGCATCTGAAAGTAGAAACTAGCCCGATTACAACGGTATTTGTATTTTTCCCCTAGGCCATTGTAGTTATTGATTTCGAGTATCAGACTTACGAAAATTTTGATGGTTTCTCAATCATTCCTTTACTCCAAACTCCCATATCTCGCGAACGGAATGACGAACTCGAGACATTCCTGTTGCATCTGAAAGTAGAAGCTCGCCCGATAACAAAGGTGTGTGTACTTTTCCCCTAGGCCATTCCAGTTATAGGTTTCGAGTATCAGACCAGCGAAAATTTTGATGGTTTCTCAAACATTCCGTAACTTCAAACTCCCATATCTCGCGAACGGAATGACGAACTCGAGAAATTCCTGTTGCATCTGAAAGTAGAAACTCGCCCGATTACAGTGGTGTGTGTCCTTTTCCCCTAGGCCATTCCAGTTATTGGTTTCGGGTATCAGACCAGCGAATATTTTGATGGTTTATCAACCATTCCTTAACTTCAAACTGTCTGATCTCGCGAACGGATTGACGAACTCGAGAAATTCCTGTTGCATCTGAAAGTAGAAACTCGCCCGATTGCAACGGTATTTGTATTTTTCCCCTAGGCCATTGTAGTTATTGATTTCGAGTATCAGACTTACGAAAATTTTGATGGTTTCTCAATCATTCCTTTACTCCAAACTCCCATATCTCGCGAACGGAATGACGAACTCGAGACATTCCTGTTGCATCTGAAAGTAGAAGCTCGCCCGATAACAAAGGTGTGTGTACTTTTCCCCTAGGCCATTCCTGTTATAGGTTACGAGTATCAGACCATCGAAAATTTTGATGGTTTCTCAACCATTCCTTAACTTCAAACTCCCATATCTCGCGAACGGATTGACGAACTGGAGAAATTCCTGTTGCATCTGAAAGTAGAAGCTCGCCCGATAACAAAGGTGTGTGTACTTTTCCCCTAGGCCATTCCAGTTATAGGTTTCGAGTATCAGACCAACGAAAATTTTGATGGTTCCTCAACCATTCCTTAAATTCAAACTCCCACATCTCGCGAACGGATTGACGAACTGGAGAAATTCCTGTTGCATCTGAAAGTAGAAACTCGCCCGATTACAAAGCTATGTGAATTTTTCCCCTAGGCCTTTGGAGTTATTGGTTTCGAGTATCAGAATTGCGAAAATTTTGATGGTTCCTCAACGATTCCTTAACTTCAAACTCCCATACCTCGCGAACGGATTGTCGAACTCGAGAAATTCCTGTTGCATCTGAAAGTGGAAACTCGCCCGATTACACCGGTGTTTGTACTTTTCCCCTAGGCCGTTCCATTTATTGGTTTCGAGTATCAGACTTGCGAAAATTTTGATGGTTTCTCAACGATTCCTTAACTTCAAACTCCCATACCTCGCGAACGGATTGGCGAACTCGAGAAATTCCTGTTGCATCTGAAAGTTGAAACTCGCCCGATTACAATGGTGTGTGTACTCTTCCCCTAGGCCGTTCCAGTTATTGGTTTCGAGTATCAGACTTGCGAAAATTTTGATGGTTTCTCAACGATTCCTTAACTTCAAACTCCCATATCTCGCGAACGGATTGACGAACTCGAGAACATCCGGTTGCACCTGGAAGTGGAAACTCGCCCGATTACAACGGTATGTGTATTTTTCCCTAGGCCCTTGTAGTTTTTGGTTTCGAGTATCAGACTTGCGAAAATTTTGATGGTTTCTCAACCACTCCTTAACTCCAAACACCCATATCTCGCGAACGGAATGACGAACTCGAGAAATTCCTGTTGCATCTGAAAGTAGAAACTCGCCCGATTACAATGGAGTGTGTACTTTTCCCCTAGGCCATTCCAGTTATTGGTTTCGAGTATCAGACCAGCGAAAATCTTGATGGTTTCTCAACCATTCCTTAACTTCAAACTGTCTTGTCTCGCGAACGGATTGACGAACACGAGAAATTCCTTTTGCATCTGAAAGTAGAAACTAGCCCGATTACAACGGTATTTGTATTTTTCCCCTAGGCCATTGTAGTTATTGGTTTCGAGTATCAGACTTACGAAAATTTTGATGGTTTCTCAGTCATTCCTTTACTCCAAACTCCCATATCTCGCGAACGGAATGACGAACTCGAGACATTCCTGTTGCATCTGAAAGTAGAAGCTCGCCCGATAACAAAGGTGTGTGTACTTTTCCCCTAGGCCATTCCAGTTATTGGTTTCGAGTATCAGACCAGCGAAAATCTTGATGGTTTCTCAACCATTCCTTAACTTCAAACTGTCTGATCTCGCGAACGGATTGACGAACTCGAGAAATTCCTGTTGCATCTGAAAGTAGAAACTCGCCCGATTGCATCGGTATTTGTATTTTTCCCCTAGGCCATTGTAGTTATTGATTTCGAGTATCAGACTTACGAAAATTTTGATGGTTTCTCAATCATTCCTTTACTCCAAACTCCCATATCTCGCGAACGGAATGACGAACTCGAGACATTCCTGTTGCATCTGAAAGTAGAAGCTCGCCCGATAACAAAGGTGTGTGTACTTTTCCCCTAGGCCATTCCAGTTATTGGTTTCGAGTATCAGACCAGCGAAAATTTTGATGGTTTCTCAACCATTCCTTAACTTCAAACACCCATATCTCGCGAACGGATTGACGAACTGGAGAAATTCCTGTTGCATCTGAAAGTAGAAACTCGCCCGATTACAAAGCAATGTGAATTTTTCCCCTAGGCCTTTGGAGTTATTGGTTTCGAGTATCAGAATTGCGAAAATTTTGATGGTTTCTCAACCATTCCTTAACTTCAAACTCCCATATCTCGCGAACGGATTGACGAACTCGAGAAATTCCTGTTGCATCTGAAAGTAGAAACTCGCCCAATTACAATGGTGTGTGTACTTTTCCCATAGGCAATTCCAGTTATTGGTTTCGAGTATCAGACCAGCGAAAATTTTGATGGTTTCTCAACCATTCCTTAACTTCAAACTGTCTTATCTCGCGAACGGATTGACGAACTCGAGAAATTCCTGTTGCATCTGAAAGTAGAAACTCGCCCGATTACAAAGGTGTGTGTACTTTTGCCCTAGGGCATTCCAGTTATTGGTTTCGAGTATCAGACTTGCGAAAATTTTGATTGTTTCTCAACCATTCCTTAACTTCAAACTCCCATATCTCGCGAACGGATTGACGAACTCGAGAACTTCCGGTTGCACCTGGAAGTGGAAACTCGCCCGATTACAACGGTATGTGTATTTTTCACTAGGCCATTGTAGTTATTGGTTTCGAGTATCAGACTTGCGAAAATTTTGATGGTTTCTCAACCACTCCTTAACTCCAAATTCCCATATCTCGCGAACGGAATGACGAACTCGAGAAATTCCTGTTGCTTCTGAAAGTAGAAACTCGCCCGATTACAACGGTATGTGTATTTTTCACTAGGCCATTGTAGTTATTGGTTTCGAGTATCAGACTTGCGCAAATTTTGATGGTTTCTCAACCACTCCTTAACTCCAAACTCCCATATCTCGCGAACGGAATGACGAACTCGAGAAATTCCTGTTGCATCTGAAAGTAGAAACTCGCCCGATTACAAAGGTGTGTGTACTTTTCCCCTAGGGCATTCCAGTTATTGGTTTCGAGTATCAGACTTGCGAAAATTTTGATGGTTTCTCAACCATTCCTTAACTTCAAACTGTCTTATCTCGCGAACGGATTGACGAACTCGAGAAATTCCTGTTGCATCTGAAAGTAGAAGCTCGCCCGATAACAAAGGTGTGTGTACTTTTCCCCTAGGCCATTCCAGTTATAGGTTTCGAGTATCAGACCAGCGAAAATTTTGATGGTTTCTCAAACATTCCGTAACTTCAAACTCCAATAGCTCGCGAACGGAATGACGAACTCGAGAACTTCCTGTTGCATCTGAAAGTAGAAACTCGCCCGATTACAATGGAGTGTGTACTTTTCCCCTAGGCCATTCCAGTTATTGGTTTCGAGTATCAGACCAGCGAAAATCTTGATGGTTTCTCAACCATTCCTTAACTTCAAACTGTCTTGTCTCGCGAACGGATTGACGAACACGAGAAATTCCTTTTGCATCTGAAAGTAGAAACTAGCCCGATTACAACGGTATTTGTATTTTTCCCCTAGGCCATTGTAGTTATTGGTTTCGAGTATCAGACTTACGAAAATTTTGATGGTTTCTCAGTCATTCCTTTACTCCAAACTCCCATATCTCGCGAACGGAATGACGAACTCGAGACATTCCTGTTGCATCTGAAAGTAGAAGCTCGCCCGATAACAAAGGTGTGTGTACTTTTCCCCTAGGCCATTCCAGTTATAGGTTTCGAGTATCAGACCAACGAAAATTTTGATGGTTTCTCAACCATTCCTTAAATTCAAACTCCCAGATCTCGCGAACGGATTGACGAACTGGAGAAATTCCTGTTGCATCTGAAAGTAGAAACTCGCCAGATTACAACGGTATGTGTATTTTTCCCTAGGCCATTGTAGTTATTGGTTTCGAGTATCAGACTTGCGAAAATTTTGATGGTTTCTCAACCACTCCTTAATTCCAAACTCCCATTTCTCGCGAACGGAATGACGAACTCGAGAAATTCCTGTTGCATCTGAGAGTAGAAACTCGCCCGATTATAAAGCTATGTGTATTTTTCCCCTAGGCCGTTGTAGTTATTGGTTTCGAGTATCAGACTTGGGAAAATTTTGATGGTTTCCCAACCACTCCTTAACTTCAAATTCCCATATCTCGCGAACGGATTGACGAACTCGAGAACTTCCGGTTGCACCTGGAAGTGGAAACTCGCCCGATTACAACGGTATGTGTATTTTTCCCTAGGCCATTGTAGTTATTGGTTTCGAGTATCAGACTTGCGAAAATTTTGATGGTTTCTCAACCACTCCTTAATTCCAAACTCCCATTTCTCGCGAACGGAATGACGAACTCGAGAAATTCCTGTTGCATCTGAAAGTGGAAACTCGCCCGATTACAATGGTGTGTGTACTCTTCCCCTAGGCCATTCCAGTTATAGGTTTCGAGTATCAGACTTGCGAAAATTTTGATGGTTTCTCAACCACTCCTTCATTCCAAACTCCCATTTCTCGCGAACCGATTCACGAACTCGAGCACTTCCTGTTGCATCTGGAAGTGGAAACTCGCCCGATTACAACTGTATGTGTATTTTTCCCCTAGGCCGTTGTAGTTATTGGTTTCGAGTATCAGACTTGGGAAAATTTTAATGGTTTCCCAACCACTCCTTAATTTCAAACTCCCATATCTCGCGAACGGATTGACGAACTCGAGAAGTTCCGGTTGCACCTGGAAGTGGAATCTCGCCCGATTACAACGGTATGTATATTTCCCCTAGGCCTTTGGAGTTATTGGTTTCGTGTATCAGAATTGCGAAAATTTTGATGGTTCCTCAACGATTCCTTAACATCAAACTCCCATACCTCGCGAACGGATTGGCGAACTCGAGAAATTCCTGTTGCATCTGAAAGTGGAAACTCTCCCGATTACAATGGTGTTTGTACTTTTCCCCTAGGCCGTTCCAGTTATTGGTTTCGCGTATCAGACTTGCGAAAATTTTGATGGTTTCTCAACCATTCCTTAACTTCAAACTCCCATATCTCGCGAACGGATTGACGAACTCGAGAAATTCCTGTTGCATCTGAAAGTAGAAACTCGCCCGATTACAATGGTGTGTGTACTTTTCCCATAGGCCATTCCAGTTATTGGTTTCGAGTATCAGACCAGCGAAAATTTTGATGGTTTCTCAACCATTCCTTAACTTCAAACTGTCTTATCTCGCGAACGGATTGACGAACTCGAGAAATTCCTGTTGCATCTGAAAGTAGAAACTCGCCCGATCACAATGGTGTGTGTACTTTTACCCTAGGCCATTCCAGTTATTGGTTTCGAGTATCAGACCAGGGAATATTTTGATGGTTTATCAACGATTCCTTAACTTCAAACTCCCATACCTCGCGAACGGATTGGCGAACTCGAGAATTTCCTATTGCATCTGAAAGCAGAAACTCGCCCGATTACAACGGTATGTGTATTTTTGCCCTAGGCCATAGTAGTCATTGGTCTCGAATATCAGAATTGCGAAAATTTTGATGGTTCCTCAACGATTCCTTAACTTCAAACTCCCATACCTCGCGAACTGAATGACGAACTCGAGAATTTCCTATTGCATCTGAAAGCAGAGACTCGCCCGATTACAACGGTATGTGTATTTTTGCCCTAGGGTATAGTAGTTATTGGTTTCGAGTATCAGACTTGCGAAAACTTTTATGGTTTCCCAACCATTCCTTCACTTCATGCTCCCATATCTCGCGAACGGATTGACGAACTCGAGAAATTCCTGTTGCATCTGAAAGTAGAAACTCGCCCGATTACAATGGTGTGTGTACATTTCCACTAGGCCATTCCAGTTATTGGTTTCGAGTATCAGACCAGCTAAAATTTTGATGGTTTCTCAAACATTCCTTAACTTCAAACTCCCATATCTCTCGAACGGATTGACGAACTCGAGAATTTCCTATTGCATCTGAAAGCAGAAACACGCCCGATTACAACGGTATGTTTATTTTTGCCCTAGGCCATAGTAGTCATTGGTCTCGAATATCAGACTTGGGAAAATTTTGATGGTTTCTCAACCACTCCTTAACTTCAAACTCCCATATCTCGCGAACGGATTGACGAACTCGAGAACTTCCGGTTGCACCTGGAAGTGCAAACTCGCCCGATTACAACGGTATGTGTATTTTTCCGCTAGGCCATTGTAGTTATTGGATTCGAGTATCAGACTTACGAAAATTTTGATGGTTTCTCAACCATTCCTTAACTTCAAACTCCCATATCTCGCGAACGGATTGACGAACTCGAGAATTTCCTGTTGCATCTGAAAGTAGAAACTCGCCCGATTACAAAGCTATGTGTATTTTTCCCCTAGGCCTCTGTAGTTATTGGTTTTGAGTATCAGACTTGCGAAAATTTTGATGGTTTCTCAACGATTCCTTAACTTCAAACTCCCATACCTCGCGAACGGATTGACGAACTCGAGAATTTCCTATTGCATCTGAAAGCAGAGACTCGCCCGATTACAACGCTATGTGTATTTTTGCCCTAGGCCATAGTAGTCATTGGTCTCGAATATCAGACTTGCCAAAATTTTGATGGTTTCTCAACCATTCCTTAACTTCAAACTCCCATATCTCGCGAACGAATTATCGAACTCGAGAAATTCCTGTTGCATCTCAAAGCAGAAACTCGCCCGAATACAACGGTATGTGTATTTTTGCCCTAGGGTATAGTAGTTATTGGTTTCGAGTATCAGACTTGCGAAAACTTTGATGGTTTCCCAACCATTCCTTCACTTCAAACTCCCATACCTCGCGAACGGATTGACGAACTCGAGAATTTCCTGTTGCATCTGAAAGTAGAAACTCGCCCGATTACAAAGCTATGTGTATTTTTCCCCTAGGCCTCTGTAGTTATTGGTTTCGAGTATCAGACTTGCGAAAATTTTGATGGTTTCTCAACGATTCCTTAACTTCAAACTCCCATATCTCGCGAACTGATTGACGAACTCGAGAATTTCCTGTTGCATCTGAAAGTAGAAACTCGCCCGATTACAAAGCTATGTGTATTTTTCCCCTAGGCCTCTGTAGTTTTTGGTTTCGAGTATCAGACTTGCGAAAATTTTGATGGTTTCTCAACGATTCCTTAACTTCAAACTCCCATACCTCGCGAACGGATTGACGAACTCGAGAATTTCCTATTGCATCTGAAAGCAGAGACTCGCCCGATTACAACGCTATGTGTATTTTTGCCCTAGGCCATAGTAGTCATTGGTCTCGAATATCAGACTTGCCAAAATTTTGATGGTTTCTCAACCATTCCTTAACTTCAAACTCCCATATCTCGCGAACGAATTGACGAACTCGAGAAATTCCTGTTGCATCTCAAAGCAGAAACTCGCCCGAATACAACGGTATGTGTATTTTTGCCCTAGGGTATAGTAGTTATTGGTTTCGAGTATCAGACTTGCGAAAACTTTGATGGTTTCCCAACCATTCCTTCACTTCATGCTCCCATATCTCGCGAACGGATTGACGAACTCGAGAAATTCCTGTTGCATCTGAAAGTAGAAACTCGCCCGATTACAATGGTGTGTGTACATTTCCACTAGGCCATTCCAGTTATTGGTTTCGAGTATCAGACCAGCTAAAATTTTGATGGTTTCTCAAACATTCCGTAACTTCAAACTGCCATATCTCGCGAACGGAATGACGAACTCGAGAACTTCCGGTTGCACCTGGAAGTGGAAACTCGCCCGAATACAACGGTATGTGTATTTTTGCCCTAGGGAATAGTAGTTATTGGTTTCGAGTATCAGACTTGCGAAAACTTTGATGGTTTCCCAACCATTCCTTCACTTCATGCTCCCATATCTCGCGAACGGATTGACGAATTCGAAAAATTTTTGTTGCATCTGAAAGTTGAAACCCTCCCGATTAGAACGGTATGTGTATTTTTCCCCTAGGCCATTCCAGTTATTGGTTTCGAGTATCAGACTAGCGAAAATTTTGATGGTTTCTCAACCATTCCTTAACTTCAAACTCCCATATCTCTCGAACGGATTGACGAACTCGAGAATTTCCTATTGCATCTGAAAGCAGAAACACGCCCGATTACAACGGTATGTGTATTTTTGTCCTAGGCCATAGTAGTCATTGGTCTCGAATATCAGACTTGGGAAAATTTTGATGGTTTCTCAACCACTCCTTAACTTCAAACTCCCATATCTCGCGAACGGATTGACGAACTCGAGAACTTCCGGTTGCACCTGGAAGTGGAAACTCGCCCGATTACAACGGTATGTGTATTTTTCCCCTAGGCCATTGTAGTTATTGGATTCGAGTATCAGACTTACGAAAATTTTGATGGTTTCTCAACCATTCCTTAACTTCAAACTCCCATATCTCGCGAACGGATTGACGAACTCGAGAATTTCCTGTTGCATCTGAAAGTAGAAACTCGCCCGATTACAAAGCTATGTGTATTTTTCCCCTAGGCCTCAGTAGTTATTGGTTTCGAGTATCAGACTTGCGAAAATTTTGATGGTTTCTCAACGATTCCTTAACTTCAAACTCCCATACCTCACGAACGGATTGACGAACTCGAGAAATTCCTGTTGCATCTCAAAGCAGAAATCGCCCGAATACAACGGTATGTGTATTTTTGCCCTAGGGTATAGTAGTTATTGGTTTCGAGTATCAGACTTGCGAAAACTTTGATGGTTTCCCAACCATTCCTTCACTTCATGCTCCCATATCTCGCGAACGGAATGACGAACTCGAGAAATTCCTGTTGCATCTGAAAGTAGAAACTCGCCCGATTACAACGGTGTGTGTACTTTTCCCCTAGGCCATTCCTGTTATTGGTTTCGAGTATCAGACCAGCGAAAATTTTGATGGTTTCTCAACCATTCCTTAACTTCAAACTCCCATATCTCGCGAACGGAATGACGAACTCGAGAAATTCCTGTTGCATCTGAAAGTAGAAACTCGCCCGATTACAATGGTGTGTGTACTTTTCCCCTAGGCCATTTAAGTTATTGGTTTCGAGTATCAGACCAGCGAAAATTTTGATGGTTTCTGAACGAATCCTTAACTTCAAACTCCCATACCTCGCGAACGGATTGGCGAACTCGAGAGATTCCTGTTGCATCTGAAAGTAGAAACTCGCCCGATTATAATGGTGTGTGTACTTTTCCCCTAGGCCATTCCAGTTATTGGTTTCGAGTATCAGACCACCGAAAATTTTGATGGTTTCTCAACCATTCCTTAACTTCAAACTCCCATATCTCGCGAACGGATTGACGAACTCGAGAAATTCCTGTTGCATCTGAAACAGAAACTCGTCCGATTACAATGGTATGTGACTTTTTGCCCTAGGCCGTAGTAGTTATTGGTTTTGAGTATCAGACTTGCGAAAATTTTGATGGTTTCTCAACCATTCCTTAACCTCAAACTCCCATATCTCGAGAAGGGAATGACGAACTCGAGAAATTCCTGTTGCATCTGAAAGTAGAAACTCGCCCGATTACAATGGAGTGTGTACTTTTCCCCTAGGCCATTCCAGTTATTGGTTTCGAGTATCAGACTTGCGAAAATTTTGTTGGTTTCTCAACCATTCCTTAACTTCAAACTCCCATATCTCGCGAACGGATTGACGAATCCGAAAAATTTCTGTTGCATCTGAAAGTAGAAACTCTCCCGATTACAACGGTATGTGTATTTTTCCCCTAGGCCATTGTAGCTATTGGTTTCGAGTTTCAGAATTGCGAAAATTTTTATGGTTTCTCAACCATTCCTTAACTCCAACTCCCATATTTCGCGAACGGATTGACGAATCCGAAAAATTTCTGTTGCATCTGAAAACAGAAACTCTCCCGATTACAACGCTATGTGTATTTTTTCCCCTAGGCCATTGTAGTTACTGGTTTCGAGTATCAGACTTGCGAAAATTTTTATGATTTCTCAACCATTCCTTAACTTCAAACTCCCATATTTCGCGAACGGATTGACGAATCCGAAAAATTTCTGTTGCATCTGAAAACAGAAACTCTCCCGATTACAACGCTATGTGTATTTTTTTCCCCTAGGCCATTGTAGTTATTGGTTTCGAGTATCAGACTTGCGAAAATTTTGATGGTTTCTCAACCATTCCTTAAATTCAAACTCCCATATCTCGCGAACGGATTGACGAACTCGAGAAATTCCTGCTGCACCTGAAAGCAGAAACTCGCCCGATTACAACGGTATGTGTATTTTTGCCCTAGACCATTGTAGTTATTGGTTTCGAGTATCAAACTTGCGAAAATTGTGATGGTTTCTCAACCGTTCCTTCACTTCAAACTCCCATATCTCGCGAACGGATTGACGAACTCGAGAAATTCCTGTTGCATCTGAAAGCAGAAACTCGCCCGATTACAAAGGTATGTGTATTTTCCCCCCAGGCCTCTGTAGTTATTGGTTTCGAGTATCAGACTTGCGAAAATTTTGATGGTTTCTCAACCATTCCTTAACTTCAAACTCCCATATCTCGCGAACGGATTGACGCTCTCGAGAAATTCATGACGCATCTGAAACAGAAACTCGTCCGATTACGATGGTATGTGAATTTTTGCCCTAGGCCGTAGTAGTTATTGGTTTCGAGTATCAGACTTTCGAAAATTTTGTTGGTTTCTCAACCATTCCTTAACTTCAAACTCCCATATGTCGCAAACGGCTGACGAACTCGAGAAATTCCTGTTGCATCTGAAACCAGAAACTCGTCCGATTACAACGGTATGTGTACTTTTCCCCTGGCCCATTCCAGTTATTGGTTTCGAGTATCAGACTTGCGAAAATATTTATGGTTTCTCAACCATTCCTTAACCTCAAATTCCGATACCTCGCGAACAGATTGGCGAACTCGAGAAGTTCCTGTCGCCTCTGAAAGTAGAAACTTGCCCGATTACAATGGTGTGTGTACTTTTCCCCTAGGCCTCTGTAGTTATTGGTTTCGTGTATCATACTTGCGAAAATTTTGATGGTTTCTCAACCGTTCCTTAACTTCACACTCCCATATCACGCGAAAGGATTGACGACCTCAAGAAATTCCTGTTGTATTTGAAAGTAGAAACTCGCCCGATTACAACGGTATGTGTATTTTTCCCCTAGGCCTCTGTAGTTATTGGTTTCGAGTATCAGACATGCGAAAATTTTGATGGTTTCTCAGCCGTTCCTTAACTTCACACTCCCATATCACGCGAACTGATTGACGACCTCAAGAAATTCATATTGCATCTGAAAGTAGAAACACGCCCGATTACAAGGGTATGTGTATTTTTCCCCTAGGCCCTTGTAGTTACTGGTTTCGCGTTTCAGACTTGCCAAAATTTTTATGGTTTCACAACCATTCCTTAACTTCAAACTCCCATATCTCGCGAACGGATTAACGAACTCGAGAAATTCCTGTTGCATCTGAAAGTAGAAACTCGCCCGATTACAACGGTGTGTGTACTTTTCCCCTAGGCCATTCCTGTTATTGGTTTCGAGTATCAGACCAGCGAAAATTTTGATGGTTTCTCAACCATTCCTTAACTTCAAACTCCCATATCTCGCGAACGGAATGACGAACTCGAGAAATTCCTGTTGCATCTGAAAGTAGAAACTCGCCCGATTACAATGGTGTGTGTACTTTTCCCCTAGGCCATTTAAGTTATTGGTTTCGAGTATCAGACCAGCGAAAATTTTGATGGTTTCTGAACGAATCCTTAACTTCAAACTCCCATACCTCGCGAACGGATTGGCGAACTCGAGAGATTCCTGTTGCATCTGAAAGTAGAAACTCGCCCGATTATAATGGTGTGTGTACTTTTCCCCTAGGCCATTCCAGTTATTGGTTTCGAGTATCAGACCACCGAAAATTTTGATGGTTTCTCAACCATTCCTTAACTTCAAACTCCCATATCTCGCGAACGGATTGACGAACTCGAGAAATTCCTGTTGCATCTGAAACAGAAACTCGTCCGATTACAATGGTATGTGACTTTTTGCCCTAGGCCGTAGTAGTTATTGGTTTTGAGTATCAGACTTGCGAAAATTTTGATGGTTTCTCAACCATTCCTTAACCTCAAACTCCCATATCTCGAGAAGGGAATGACGAACTCGAGAAATTCCTGTTGCATCTGAAAGTAGAAACTCGCCCGATTACAATGGTGTGTGTACTTTTCCCCTAGGCCATTCCAGTTATTGGTTTCGAGTATCAGACTTGCGAAAATTTTGTTGGTTTCTCAACCATTCCTTAACTTCAAACTCCCATACCTCGCGAACGGATTGACGAATCCGAAAAATTTCTGTTGCATCTGAAAGTAGAAACTCTCCCGATTACAACGGTATGTGTATTTTTCCCCTAGGCCATTGTAGCTATTGGTTTCGAGTATCAGAATTGCGAAAATTTTTATGGTTTCTCAACCATTCCTTAACTCCAACTCCCATATTTCGCGAACGGATTGACGAATCCGAAAAATTTCTGTTGCATCTGAAAACAGAAACTCTCCCGATTACAACGCTATGTGTATTTTTTCCCCTAGGCCATTGTAGTTACTGGTTTCGAGTATCAGACTTGCGAAAATTTTTATGATTTCTCAACCATTCCTTAACTTCAAACTCCCATATTTCGCGAACGGATTGACGAATCCGAAAAATTTCTGTTGCATCTGAAAACAGAAACTCTCCCGATTACAACGCTATGTGTATTTTTTTCCCCTAGGCCATTGTAGTTATTGGTTTCGAGTATCAGACTTGCGAAAATTTTGATGGTTTCTCAACCATTCCTTAACTCCAACTCCCATATTTCGCGAACGGATTGACGAATCCGAAAAATTTCTGTTGCATCTGAAAACAGAAACTCTCCCGATTACAACGCTATGTGTATTTTTTCCCCTAGGCCATTGTAGTTACTGGTTTCGAGTATCAGACTTGCGAAAATTTTTATGATTTCTCAACCATTCCTTAACTTCAAACTCCCATATTTCGCGAACGGATTGACGAATCCGAAAAATTTCTGTTGCATCTGAAAACAGAAACTCTCCCGATTACAACGCTATGTGTATTTTTTTCCCCTAGGCCATTGTAGTTATTGGTTTCGAGTATCAGACTTGCGAAAATTTTGATGGTTTCTCAACCATTCCTTAAATTCAAACTCCCATATCTCGCGAACGGATTGACGAACTCGAGAAATTCCTGCTGCACCTGAAAGCAGAAACTCGCCCGATTATAATGGTGTGTGTACTTTTCCCCTAGGCCATTCCAGTTATTGGTTTCGAGTATCAGACCACCGAAAATTTTGATGGTTTCTCAACCATTCCTTAACTTCAAACTCCCATATCTCGCGAACGGATTGACGAACTCGAGAAATTCCTGTTGCATCTGAAACAGAAACTCGTCCGATTACAATGGTATGTGACTTTTTGCCCTAGGCCGTAGTAGTTATTGGTTTTGAGTATCAGACTTGCGAAAATTTTGATGGTTTCTCAACCATTCCTTAACCTCAAACTCCCATATCTCGAGAAGGGAATGACGAACTCGAGAAATTCCTGTTGCATCTGAAAGTAGAAACTCGCCCGATTACAATGGTGTGTGTACTTTTCCCCTAGGCCATTCCAGTTATTGGTTTCGAGTATCAGACTTGCGAAAATTTTGTTGGTTTCTCAACCATTCCTTAACTTCAAACTCCCATACCTCGCGAACGGATTGACGAATCCGAAAAATTTCTGTTGCATCTGAAAGTAGAAACTCTCCCGATTACAACGGTATGTGTATTTTTCCCCTAGGCCATTGTAGCTATTGGTTTCGAGTATCAGAATTGCGAAAATTTTTATGGTTTCTCAACCATTCCTTAACTCCAACTCCCATATTTCGCGAACGGATTGACGAATCCGAAAAATTTCTGTTGCATCTGAAAACAGAAACTCTCCCGATTACAACGCTATGTGTATTTTTTCCCCTAGGCCATTGTAGTTACTGGTTTCGAGTATCAGACTTGCGAAAATTTTTATGATTTCTCAACCATTCCTTAACTTCAAACTCCCATATTTCGCGAACGGATTGACGAATCCGAAAAATTTCTGTTGCATCTGAAAACAGAAACTCTCCCGATTACAACGCTATGTGTATTTTTTTCCCCTAGGCCATTGTAGTTATTGGTTTCGAGTATCAGACTTGCGAAAATTTTGATGGTTTCTCAACCATTCCTTAAATTCAAACTCCCATATCTCGCGAACGGATTGACGAACTCGAGAAATTCCTGCTGCACCTGAAAGCAGAAACTCGCCCGATTACAACGGTATGTGTATTTTTGCCCTAGACCATTGTAGTTATTGGTTTCGAGTATCAAACTTGCGAAAATTGTGATGGTTTCTCAACCGTTCCTTCACTTCAAACTCCCATATCTCGCGAACGGATTGACGAACTCGAGAAATTCCTGTTGCATCTGAAAGCAGAAACTCGCCCGATTACAAAGGTATGTGTATTTTCCCCCCAGGCCTTTGTAGTTATTGGTTTCGAGTATCAGACTTGCGAAAATTTTGATGGTTTCTCAACCATTCCTTAACTTCAAACTCCCATATCTCGCGAACGGATTGACGAACTCGAGAAATTCATGACGCATCTGAAACAGAAACTCGTCCGATTACGATGGTATGTGAATTTTTGCCCTAGGCCGTAGTAGTTATTGGTTTCGAGTATCAGACTTTCGAAAATTTTGTTGGTTTCTCAACCATTCCTTAACTTCAAACTCCCATATGTCGCAAACGGCTGACGAACTCGAGAAATTCCTGTTGCATCTGAAACCAGAAACTCGTCCGATTACAACGGTATGTGTACTTTTCCCCTGGCCCATTCCAGTTATTGGTTTCGAGTATCAGACTTGCGAAAATATTTATGGTTTCTCAACCATTCCTTAACCTCAAATTCCGATACCTCGCGAACAGATTGGCGAACTCGAGAAGTTCCTGTCGCCTCTGAAAGTAGAAACTTGCCCGATTACAATGGTGTGTGTACTTTTCCCCTAGGCCTCTGTAGTTATTGGTTTCGTGTATCATACTTGCGAAAATTTTGATGGTTTCTCAACCGTTCCTTAACTTCACACTCCCATATCACGCGAAAGGATTGACGACCTCAAGAAATTCCTGTTGTATTTGAAAGTAGAAACTCGCCCGATTACAACGGTATGTGTATTTTTCCCCTAGGTCTCTGTAGTTATTGGTTTCGAGTATCAGACATGCGAAAATTTTGATGGTTTCTCAACCATTCCTTAACTTCAAACTCCCATATGTCGCAAACGGCTGACGAACTCGAGAAATTCCTGTTGCATCTGAAACCAGAAACTCGTCCGATTACAACGGTATGTGTACTTTTCCCCTGGCCCATTCCAGTTATTGGTTTCGAGTATCAGACTTGCGAAAATTTTTATGGTTTCACAACCATTCCTTAACTTCAAACTCCCATATCTCGCGAACGGATTAACGAACTCGAGAAATTCCTGTTGCATCTGAAAGTAGAAACTCGCCCCATTACAAAGGTATGTGTATTTTTCCCCTAGGCCATAGTAGTTATTGGTTTCGAGTGTCAGATTTGCGAAAATTGTGATGGTTTCTCAACCATTCCTTAACTTCAAACTCCCATATCTCGCGAACGGATTGACGTGCTCGAGAAATTCCTGTTGCATCTGAAACTAGAAACTCTCCCGATTACAACGGTATGTGTATTTTTGCCCTAGGCCATAGTAGTTATTGGTTTCGAGTATCAGACTTGCTAACATTTTTATGGTTTCTCAACCATTCCTTAACTCCAACTCCCATATTTCGAGAACGGATTGACGAATCCGAAAAATTTCTGTTGCATCTGAAAACAGAAACTCTCCCGATTACAACGCTATGTGTATTTTTACCATAGGCCATTGTAGTAACTGATTTCGAGTATCAGACTTGCGAAAGTTTTGATGGTTTCTCAACCATTCCTTAACTTCAAACTCCCACATCTTGCGAACGGATTGACGAACTCGATTATTTCCTGTTGCATCTGAAAGTAGAAAGTCGTCCGATTACAATGGTGTGTGTACTTTTCCCCTGGGCCATTCCTGTAATTGTTTCGAGTAACAGACTTGCGAAAATTTTGATGGTTCCTCAACCATTCCTTAACTTCAAACTCCGATACCTCGCGCACGGATTGACGAACTCGAGAAGTTCCGATCGCCTCTGAAAGTAGAAACTTGCCCGATTACAATGGTGTGTGTACTTTTCCCCTAGGTCATTCGAGTTATTCGTTTCTAGCTACAGAATTGCGAAAATTTTGATGGTTTCTCAACCATTCCTTAATTTCAAACTCCCATGTCTCGCGAACGGATTGACGAACTCGAGAAATTCCTGTTGCATCTAAAAGCAGAAACTCGCCCGATTACAACGGTATTTGTATTTTTGCCCTAGGCCATAGCAGTTATTGGTTTCGAGTATCAGACTTGCGAAAATTTTGATGGTTTCTCAATCATTCCTTATCTTCAAACTCCGATACCTCGCGAACAGATAGACGAACTCGAGAAATTCCTGTTGCATCTGAATGTAGAAACTCGCCCGATTACAAAGGTATGTGCATTTTTCCCCTAGGCCATAGTAGTTATTGGTTTCGAGTATCAGACTTCCGAATATTGTGATGGTCTCACAACCATTCCTTAACTTCAAACTCCCACATCTCGCGAACGGATTGACGAACTCGAGGAATTCCTGTTGCATCTGAAAGTAGAAACTCGCCCCATTACAATGGAGTGCGTACTTTTCCCCTAGGCCATTCCAGTTATTAGTTTCGAGTATCAGACTTGCGAAAATTTTGATGTTTTCTGTACCGTTCCTTAATTTCAAACTCCCATATCTCGCGAACGAATTAACGAACTCGAGGAATTCCTGTTGCATCTGAAAGTAGAAACTCGCCCCATTACAATGGTGTGTGTACTTTTCCCCTAGGCCATTCCTGTTATTGGTTTCGAGTATCAGACTTGCGAAAATTGTGATGGTCTCTCAACCATTCCTTAACTTCAAACTCCCATATCTCGCGAACGGATTGACGAACTCGAGGAATTCCTGTTGCATCTGAAAGTAGAAACTCGCCCCATTACAATGGTGTGTGTACTTTTCCCCTAGGCCATTCCTGTTATTGGTTTCGAGTCTCAGACTTGCGAAAATTTTGATGGTTTCTCAACCATTCCCTAACTTCAAACGCCGTTACCTCGCGAACGGATTGGCAAACTCGAGAAGTTCCTGTCGCCTCTGAAAGTAGAAACTTGCCCGATTACAAAGGTATGTGTATTTTTCCACTAGGCCTCTGTAGTGATTGGTTACGCGTATCAGACTTGCGCAAATTTTGATGGTTTCTCAAACATTCCTTAACTTCAAACACCCATATCTCGCGAACGGATTGACGAATCCGAAAAATTTTTGTTGCATCTGAAACTTGAAACTCTCCCGATTACAATGGTGTGTGTACTTTTGCCCTAGGTCATTCCAGTTATTGGTTTCTAGCCTCGGAATTGCCAAAATTTTGATGGTTGCTCAACCATTACTTAACTTCAAACTCCCATATCCCGCGAACGGATTGACGAACTCGAAAAATTCCTGTTGCATTTGAAAATAGAAAGTCGCCCGTTTACATAGGTATGTGTATTTTCCCCCTAGGCAATAGTAGTTATTGGTTTCGAGTATCAGACTTGCGAAAATTTTGATGGTTTCTCAAGCATTCCTTAACTTCAAACTCCCATACCTCGGGAACGGATTGACGAACTCGATTATTTCCTGTTGCATCTGAAAGTAGAAACTCGACCGATTACAATGGTGTGTGTACTTTTCCCCTAGGTCATTCCAGTTATTCGTTTCTGGCATCGGAATTGCCAAAATTTTGATGGTTTCTCAACCATTCCTTAACTTCAAACTCCCATATCTCGCGGACGGATTGACGAACTCGAGAAATTCCTGTTGCATCTGAAAGTAGAAAGTCGCCCGTTTACATAGGTATGTGTATTTTTCCCCTAGGCCATAGTAGTTATTGGTTTCGAGTATCAGACTTGCGAAAATAGTGATGGTTTCTCAACCATTCCTTAACTTCAAACTCCCATATCTCGCGAACGGATTGACGAACACGAGATATTCAGGTTGCATCTGAAAGCAGAGACTCGTCCGATTACAAAGGTATGTGTATTTTTGCCCTAGGCCAAAGTAGTTATTGGTTTCGAGTATCAGACTTGCGAAAATTGTGATGGTTTCTCAACCATTCCTTAACTTCAAACTCCCATATCTCGCGAACGGATTGACGAACTCCAGAATTTCCTATTGCATCTGAAAGCAGAAACTCGCCCGATTACAACGGTATGTGTATTTTTGCCTTAGGCCATAGTAGTTATTGTTTTCGAGTATCAGACTTGCGAAAATTTTAATGGTTTCCCCACCATTCCTTAAACTCAAACTCCCATATCTCGCGAACGGATTGACGAACTCGAGAAATTCCTGTTGCATCTGAAAGCAGGAACTCGCCCGATTACAATGGTATGTGTATTTTTCCCCTAGGCCTTTGTAGTGATTGGTTTCGCGTATCAGACTTGCGCAAATTTTGATGGTTTCTCAAGCATTCCTTAACTTCAAACACCAATATCTCGCGAACGGATTGACGAATTCGAAAAATTTTTGTTGCATCTGAAAGTTGAAACCGTCCCGATTAGAACGGTATGTGTATTTTTCCCCTAGGCCATTCCAGTTATTGGTTTCGAGTATCAGACTAGCGAAAATTTTGATGGTTTCTCAACCGTTCCTTAATTTCAAACTCCCATATCTCGCGAACGGATTGACGAACTCGAGAATTTCCTATTGCATCTGAAAGCAGAAAGTCGCCCGATTACAACGGTATGTGTATTTTTGCCCTAGGCCATAGTAGTTATTGGTTTCGAGTATCAGACTTGCGAAAATTTTGATGGTTTCTCAAGCATTCCTTAACTTCAAACTCCCATATCTCGCGAACGGATTGCCGAACTCAATTATTTCCTGTTGCATCTGAAAGTAGAAAGTCGACCGATTACAATGGTGTGTGTACTTTTCCCCTAGGTCATTCCAGTTATTCTTTTCTAGCATCAGAATTGCGAGAATTTTCATGGTTTCTCAATCATTCCTTAACTTCAAACTCCCATATATCGCGAACGGTTTGACGAACTCGAGAAATTCCTGTTGCATCTGAAAGTAGAAACTCGCCCGATTACAATGGTATGTGCATTTTTCCCGTACGCCATGGTAGTTATTGTTTTCGAGTATCAGACTTGCGAAAATTGTGATGGTTTCTCCACCAGTCCTTAACTTCAAACTCCCATATCTCGCGAACGGATTGACGAACTCGAGAAATTCCTGTTGCATCTGAAACCAGAAGCTCGTCCGATTACAGCGGTATGTGTATATCTGCCCTAGGCCATAGTAGTTATTGGTTTCGAGTATCAGACTTGCGAAAACTTTGATGGTTTCTCAACCATTCCTTAACTTCAAACTCCGATACCTCGCGAACGGATTGACGAACTCGAGAAATTCCTGTTGCATCTGAATGTAGAAACTCGCCCGATTACAAAGGTATGTGCATTTTTCCCCTAGGCCATAGTAGTTATTGGTTTCGAGTATCAGACTTCCGAATATTGTGATGGTCTCACAACCATTCCTTAACTTCAAACTCCCACATCTCCCGAACGGATTGACGAATTCGAGGAATTCCTGTTGCATCTGAAAGTAGAAACTCGCCCCATTACAATGGTATGCGTACTTTTCCCCTAGGTCATTCCAGTTATTGGTTTCGAGTATCAGACTTGCGAAAATTTTGATGTTTTCTCTACCGTTCCTTAATTTCAAACTCCCATATCTCGCGAACGGATTGGCGAACTCGAGAAATTCCTGTTGCATCTGAAAGTAGAAACTCGCCCCATTACAATGGTGTGTGTACTTTTCCCCTAGGCCATTCCAGTTATTGGTTTCGAGTATCAGTTTTGCGAAAATTTTGATGGTTTCTCAACCGTTCCTTAATTTCAAACTCCCATATCTCGCGAACGAATTGACGAACTCGAGAAATTCCTGTTGCATCTGAATGCAGAAACTCGTCCGATTACAACCGTATGTGTATTTTTGCCTTAGGCCATAGTAGTTATTGTTTTCGAGTCTCAGACTTGCGAAAATTTTGATGGTTTCTCAACCATTCGTTAACTTCAAACCCCGATACCTCGCGAACGGATTGGCGAACTCGAGAAGTTCCTGTCGCCTCTGAAAGTAGAAAATTGCCCGATTACAATGGTGTGTGTACTTGTCCCCGAGGCCGCTCCAGTTATTGGTTTCGAGTATCAGACTCGCGAAAATTTTGATGGTTTCTCAACCATTCCTTAACTTCATACTCCCATATCACGCGAACGGATTGACGAGCTCGAGAAATTCCTGTTGCATCTGAAAGTAGAAACTCGCCCGATTACAAAGGTATGTGTATTTTTCCCCTAGGCCTTTGTAGTTATTGGTTTCTAGTATCAGACTTGCGAAAATTTTGATGGTTTCTCAAGCATTCCTTAACTTCAAACTCCCATATCTCGCGAACGGATTGACGAGCTCGAGAAATTCCTGTTGCATCGGAAAGTATAAACTCGCCCGATTACTATGGTATGTGTATTTTTCCCTAGGGCTTTGTAGTTATTGGTTTCGAGTATCAGACTTGCGAAAATTTTGATGGTTTCCCAACCATTCCTTAACTTCAAACTCCCATATCTCGCGAAAGGATTGACGAACTCGAGAAATTCCTGTTGCATCTGAAAGCAGAAACTCGCCCGATTACAAAGGTATGTGTATTTTTCCCCTATGCCTTTGTAGTGATTGGTTTCGCGTTTCAGACTTGCGCAAATTTTGATGGTTTCTCAAGCATTCCTTAACTTCAAACACCCATATCTCGCGAACGGATTGACGAATCCGAAAAATTTTTGTTGCATCTGAAAGTTGAAACTCTTCTGATTAGAACGGTATGTGTATTTTTCCCCTAGGCCATTCCGGTTATTGGTTTCGAGTATCAGACTTGCGAAAATTTTGATGGTTTCTCAACCGTTCCTTAACTTCAAACTCCCATATCTCGCGAACGGATTGACGAACTCGAGAAATTCCTGTTGCATCTGAAAGCAGAAACTCGTCCGATTACAACGGTATGTGTATTTTTCCCCTAGGCCATTCCAGTTATTGGTTTCGAGTATCAGACTTGCGAAAATTTTGATGGTTTCTCAACCGTTCCTTAACTTCAAACTCCCATATCTCGCGAACGGATTGACGAACTCGAGAAGTTCCTGTTGCATCTGGAACCCGAAACTCGTCCGATTACAACGGTATGTGTATTTTTGACCTAGGCCATAGTAGTTATTGGTTTCGAGTATCAGACTTGCGAAAATTTTGATGGTTTCTCAACCGTTCCTTAATTTCAGACTCCCATATCTCGCGAACGGATTGACGAACTCGAGAAATTCCTGTTGCATCTGAAACCAGAAACTCGTCCGATTACAACGGAATGTGTATTTTTGCCCTGGGCCATAGTAGTTATTGGTTTCGAGTATCAGACTTGCGAAAATTTTGATGGTTTCTCAACCATTCCTTAATTTCAAACTCCCATATCTCGCGAACGGATTGACGAACTCGAGGAATTCCTGTTGCATCTGAAAGTAGGAACTCTCCCGATTACAACGGTATGTGTATTTTTCCCCTAGGCCATTCCAGTTATTGGTTTCGAGTATCAGACTTGCGAAAATTTTGATGGTTTCTCAACCGTTCCTTAATTTCAAACTCCCATATCTCGCGAACTGATTGGCGAACTCGATTATTTCGTGTTGCACCTTAAAGTAGAAACTCGACCGATTACAATGGTGTGTGTACTTTTCCCCTAGGTCATACCAGTTATTCGTTTCTAGTATCAGAATTGCGAAAATTTTGATGGTTTCTCAACCATTCCTTAACTTCAAACTCCCATATCTCGCGAACGGATTGACGAACTCGAGAAGTTCCTTTTGCATCTGAAACCAGAAACTCGTCCGATTACAACGGTATGTGTATTTTTGACCTAGGCCATAGTAGTTATTGGTTTCGAGTATCAGACTTGCGAAAATTTTGATGGTTTCTCAACCGTTCCTCAATTTCAAACTCCCATATCTCGCGAACGGATTGACGAACTCGAGAAGTTCCTGTTGCATCTGGAACCAGAAACTCGTCCGATTACAACGGTATGTGTATTTTTGCCCTGGACCATGGTAGTTATTGGTTTCGAGTATCAGACTTGCGAAAATTTTGATGGTTTCTCAACCATTCCTTAATTTCAAACTCCCATATCACGCGAACGGATTGACGAACTCGAGGAATTCCTGTTGCATCTGAAAGTAGAAACTCTCCCGATTACAACGGTATGTGTATTTTTCCCCTAGGCCATTCCAGTTATTGGTTTCGAGTATCAGACTTGCGAAAATTTTGATGGTTTCTCAACCGTTCCTTAATTTCAAACTCCCATATCTCGCGAACGGATTGGCGAACTCGACTATTTCCTGTTGCACCTTAAAGTAGAAACTCGACCGATTACAATGGTGTGTGTACTTTTCCCCTAGGTCATACCAGTTATTCGTTTCTAGTATCAGAATTGCGAAAATTTTGATGGTTTCTCAACCATTCCTCAACTTCAAAGTCCCATATCTCGCGAACGGATTGACGAACTCGAGAAATTCCTGTTGCATCTGAAAGTAGAAACTCGCCCGATTACAAAGGTATGTGTATTTTTCCCCTAGGCCATTCCAGTTATTGGTTTCGAGTATCAGACTTGCGAAAATTTTGATGGTTTCTCAACCATTCCTTAACTTCAAACTCCCATATCTCGCGAACGGATTGACGAACTCGAGAAGTTCCTGTTGCATCTGAAACCAGAAACTCGTCCGATTACAACGGTATGTGTATTTTTGACCTAGGCCATAGTAGTTATTGGTTTCGAGTATCAGACTTGCGAAAATTTTGATGGTTTCTCAACCATTCCTTAATTTCAAACTCCCATATCACGCGAACGGATTGACGAACTCGAGGAATTCCTGTTGCATCTGAAAGTAGAAACTCTCCCGATTACAACGGTATGTGTATTTTTCCCCTAGGCCATTCCAGTTATTGGTTTCGAGTATCAGACTTGCGAAAATTTTGATGGTTTCTCAACCATTCCTTAATTTCAAACTCCCATATCACGCGAACGGATTGACGAACTCGAGGAATTCCTGTTGCATCTGAAAGTAGAAACTCTCCCGATTACAACGGTATGTGTATTTTTCCCCTAGGCCATTCCAGTTATTGGTTTCGAGTATCAGACTTGCGAAAATTTTGATGGTTTCTCAACCGTTCCTTAATTTCAAACTCCCACATCTCCCGAACGGATTGACGAACTCGAGGAATTCCTGTTGCATCTGAAAGTAGAAACTCGCCCCATTACAATGGTATGCGTACTTTTCCCCTAGGTCATTCCAGTTATTGGTTTCGAGTATCAGACTTGCGAAAATTTTGATGTTTTCTCTACCGTTCCTTAATTTCAAACTCCCATATCTCGCGAACGGATTGGCGAACTCGAGAAATTCCTGTTGCATCTGAAAGTAGAAACTCGCCCCATTACAATGGTGTGTGTACTTTTCCCCTAGGCCATTCCAGTTATTGGTTTCGAGTATCAGTTTTGCGAAAATTTTGATGGTTTCTCAACCGTTCCTTAATTTCAAACTCCCATATCTCGCGAACGAATTGACGAACTCGAGAAATTCCTGTTGCATCTGAATGCAGAAACTCGTCCGATTACAACCGTATGTGTATTTTTGCCTTAGGCCATAGTAGTTATTGTTTTCGAGTCTCAGACTTGCGAAAATTTTGATGGTTTCTCAACCATTCGTTAACTTCAAACCCCGATACCTCGCGAACGGATTGGCGAACTCGAGAAGTTCCTGTCGCCTCTGAAAGTAGAAACTTGCCCGATTACAATGGTGTGTGTACTTGTCCCCGAGGCCGCTCCAGTTATTGGTTTCGAGTATCAGACTCGCGAAAATTTTGATGGTTTCTCAACCATTCCTTAACTTCATACTCCCATATCACGCGAACGGATTGACGAGCTCGAGAAATTCCTGTTGCATCTGAAAGTAGAAACTCGCCCGATTACAAAGGTATGTGTATTTTTCCCCTAGGCCTTTGTAGTTATTGGTTTCTAGTATCAGACTTGCGAAAATTTTGATGGTTTCTCAAGCATTCCTTAACTTCAAACTCCCATATCTCGCGAACGGATTGACGAGCTCGAGAAATTCCTGTTGCATCGGAAAGTATAAACTCGCCCGATTACTATGGTATGTGTATTTTTCCCTAGGGCTTTGTAGTTATTGGTTTCGAGTATCAGACTTGCGAAAATTTTGATGGTTTCCCAACCATTCCTTAACTTCAAACTCCCATATCTCGCGAAAGGATTGACGAACTCGAGAAATTCCTGTTGCATCTGAAAGCAGAAACTCGCCCGATTACAAAGGTATGTGTATTTTTCCCCTATGCCTTTGTAGTGATTGGTTTCGCGTTTCAGACTTGCGCAAATTTTGATGGTTTCTCAAGCATTCCTTAACTTCAAACACCCATATCTCGCGAACGGATTGACGAATCCGAAAAATTTTTGTTGCATCTGAAAGTTGAAACTCTTCTGATTAGAACGGTATGTGTATTTTTCCCCTAGGCCATTCCGGTTATTGGTTTCGAGTATCAGACTTGCGAAAATTTTGATGGTTTCTCAACCGTTCCTTAACTTCAAACTCCCATATCTCGCGAACGGATTGACGAACTCGAGAAATTCCTGTTGCATCTGAAAGCAGAAACTCGTCCGATTACAACGGTATGTGTATTTTTCCCCTAGGCCATTCCAGTTATTGGTTTCGAGTATCAGACTTGCGAAAATTTTGATGGTTTCTCAACCGTTCCTTAACTTCAAACTCCCATATCTCGCGAACGGATTGACGAACTCGAGAAGTTCCTGTTGCATCTGGAACCCGAAACTCGTCCGATTACAACGGTATGTGTATTTTTGACCTAGGCCATAGTAGTTATTGGTTTCGAGTATCAGACTTGCGAAAATTTTGATGGTTTCTCAACCGTTCCTTAATTTCAGACTCCCATATCTCGCGATCGGATTGACGAACTCGAGAAATTCCTGTTGCATC
Source organism: Ptiloglossa arizonensis (assembly GCF_051014685.1). NCBI lineage: Eukaryota > Metazoa > Arthropoda > Insecta > Hymenoptera > Colletidae > Ptiloglossa > Ptiloglossa arizonensis. Next base: position 399,503 of record NW_027478484.1, on the reverse strand, counting down.
TGAAACCAGAAACTCGTCCGATTACAACGGAATGTGTATTTTTGCCCTGGGCCATAGTAGTTATTGGTTTCGAGTATCAGACTTGCGAAAATTTTGATGGTTTCTCAACCATTCCTTAATTTCAAACTCCCATATCTCGCGAACGGATTGACGAACTCGAGGAATTCCTGTTGCATGTGAAAGTAGGAACTCTCCCGATTACAACGGTATGTGTATTTTTCCCCTAGGCCATTCCAGTTATTGGTTTCGAGTATCAGACTTGCGAAAATTTTGATGGTTTCTCAACCGTTCCTTAATTTCAAACTCCCATATCTCGCGAACTGATTGGCGAACTCGATTATTTCGTGTTGCACCTTAAAGTAGAAACTCGACCGATTACAATGGTGTGTGTACTTTTCCCCTAGGTCATACCAGTTATTCGTTTCTAGTATCAGAATTGCGAAAATTTTGATGGTTTCTCAACCATTCCTTAACTTCAAACTCCCATATCTCGCGAACGGATTGACGAACTCGAGAAGTTCCTTTTGCATCTGAAACCAGAAACTCGTCCGATTACAACGGTATGTGTATTTTTGACCTAGGCCATAGTAGTTATTGGTTTCGAGTATCAGACTTGCGAAAATTTTGATGGTTTCTCAACCGTTCCTCAATTTCAAACTCCCATATCTCGCGAACGGATTGACGAACTCGAGAAGTTCCTGTTGCATCTGGAACCAGAAACTCGTCCGATTACAACGGTATGTGTATTTTTGCCCTGGACCATGGTAGTTATTGGTTTCGAGTATCAGACTTGCGAAAATTTTGATGGTTTCTCAACCATTCCTTAATTTCAAACTCCCATATCACGCGAACGGATTGACGAACTCGAGGAATTCCTGTTGCATCTGAAAGTAGAAACTCTCCCGATTACAACGGTATGTGTATTTTTCCCCTAGGCCATTCCAGTTATTGGTTTCGAGTATCAGACTTGCGAAAATTTTGATGGTTTCTCAACCGTTCCTTAATTTCAAACTCCCATATCTCGCGAACGGATTGGCGAACTCGATTATTTCCTGTTGCACCTTAAAGTAGAAACTCGACCGATTACAATGGTGTGTGTACTTTTCCCCTAGGTCATACCAGTTATTCGTTTCTAGTATCAGAATTGCGAAAATTTTGATGGTTTCTCAACCATTCCTCAACTTCAAAGTCCCATATCTCGCGAACGGATTGACGAACTCGAGAAATTCCTGTTGCATCTGAAAGTAGAAACTCGCCCGATTACAAAGGTATGTGTATTTTTCCCCTAGGCCATTCCAGTTATTGGTTTCGAGTATCAGACTTGCGAAAATTTTGATGGTTTCTCAACCATTCCTTAACTTCAAACTCCCATATCTCGCGAACGGATTGACGAACTCGAGAAGTTCCTGTTGCATCTGAAACCAGAAACTCGTCCGATTACAACGGTATGTGTATTTTTGACCTAGGCCATAGTAGTTATTGGTTTCGAGTATCAGACTTGCGAAAATTTTGATGGTTTCTCAACCATTCCTTAATTTCAAACTCCCATATCACGCGAACGGATTGACGAACTCGAGGAATTCCTGTTGCATCTGAAAGTAGAAACTCTCCCGATTACAACGGTATGTGTATTTTTCCCCTAGGCCATTCCAGTTATTGGTTTCGAGTATCAGACTTGCGAAAATTTTGATGGTTTCTCAACCATTCCTTAATTTCAAACTCCCATATCACGCGAACGGATTGACGAACTCGAGGAATTCCTGTTGCATCTGAAAGTAGAAACTCTCCCGATTACAACGGTATGTGTATTTTTCCCCTAGGGCTTTGTAGTTATTGGTTTCGAGTATCAGACTTGCGAAAATTGTGATTGTTTCTCATGCATTCCTTAACTTCAAACTCCCATACCTCGCGAACGGATTGACGAACTCGATTATTTCCTGTTGCATCTGAAAGTAGAAACTCTCCCGATTACAAAGGTATGTGTATTTTTCCCCTAGGCCATAGTAGTTCTTTGTTTCGAGTATCAGACTTCCGAAAATTGTGATGGTCTCACAACCATTCCTTAACTTCAAACTCCCATATCTCGCGAACGGATTGACGAACTCGCGGCATTCCCGTTGCATCTGAAAGTAGAAACTCGCCCCATTACAATGGTGTGTGTACTTTTCCCCTAGGCCATTCCAGTTATTGGTTTCGAGTATCAGACTTGCGAATATTTTGATGGTTTCTCAAACATTCCTTAACTTCAAACTCCCATATCTCGCGAACGGATTGATGAACTCGATTATTTCCTGTTGCATCTGAAAGTAGAAAGTCGACCGATTACAATGGTGTGTGTACTTTTTCCCTAGGTCACTCCAGTTATTCGTTTCTACAATCAGAATTACGAAAATTTTGATGGTTTCTCAACCATTCCTTAACTTCAAACTCCCATGTCTCGCGAACGGATTGACGAACTCGAGAAATTCCAGTTGCATCTGAAAGCAGAAACTCGTCCGATTACAACGGTATGTGTATTTTTCCCCTAGGCCATTCCAGTTATTGGTTTCGAGTATCAGACTTGCGAAAATTTTGATGGTTTCTCAAACATTTCTTAACTTCAAACTCCCATATCTCGCGAACGGATTGATGAACTCGATTATTTCCTGTTGCATCTGAAAGTAGAAAGTCGACCGATTACAATGGTGTGTGTACTTTTTCCCTAGGTCATTCCAGTTATTCGTTTCTACAATCAGAATTACGAAAATTTTGATGGTTTCTCAACCATTCCTTAACTTCAAACTCCCATGTCTCGCGAACGGATTGACGAACTCGAGAAATTCCTGTTGCATCTGAAAGCAGAAACTCGTCCGATTACAACGGTATGTGTATTTTTCCCCTAGGCCATTCCAGTTATTGGTTTCGAGTATCAGACTTGCGAAGAATTTGATGGTTTCTCAACCGATCCTTAACTTCAAACTCCCATATCTCGCGAACGGATTGGCGAACTCGATTATTTCCTGTTGCACCTTAAAGTAGGAACTCGACCGATTACAATGGTGTGTGTACTTTTCCCCTAGGTCATTCCAGTTATCCGTTTCTAGCATCAGAATTGCGAAAATTTTGATGGTTTCTCAACCATTCCTCAATTTCAAACTCCCATATCTCGCGAACGGATTGACGAACTCGAGAAATTCCTGTTGCATCTGAAAGTAGAAACTCGCCGATTACAAAGGTATGTGTATTTTTCCCCTAGGCCATTTCAGTTATTGGTTTCGAGTATCAGACTTGCGAAAATTCTGATGGTTTCTCAATCATTCCTTAACTTCAAACTCCCATATCTCGCGAACGGATTGACGAACTCGAGAAGTTCCTGTTGCATCTGAAACCAGAAACTCGTCCGATTACAACGGTATGTGTATTTTTGACCTAGGCCATAGTAGTTATTGGTTTCGAGTATCAGACTTGCGAAAATTTTGATGGTTTCTCAACCGTTCCTTAATTTCAAACTCCCATATCTCGCGAACGGATTGACGAGCTCGAGAAATTCCTGTTGCATCTGACAGTATAAACTCGCCCGATTACAAAGGTATGTGTATTTTTCCCCTAGGGCTTTGTAGTTATTGGTTTCGAGTATCAGACTTGCGAAAATTGTGATTGTTTCTCATGCATTCCTTAACTTCAAACTCCCATACCTCGCGAACGGATTGACGAACTCGATTATTTCCTGTTGCATCTGAAAGTAGAAACTCTCCCGATTACAAAGGTATGTGTATTTTTTCCCTAGGCCATAGTAGTTCTTTGTTTCGAGTATCAGACTTCCGAAAATTGTGATGGTCTCACAACCATTCCTTAACTTCAAACTCCCATATCTCGCGAACGGATTGACGAACTCGAGGCATTCCCGTTGCATCTGAAAGTAGAAACTCGCCCCATTACAATGGTCTGTGTACTTTTCCCCTAGGCCATTCCAGTTATTGGTTTCGAGTATCAGACTTGCGAATATTTTGATGGTTTCTCAAACATTCCTTAACTTCAAACTCCCATATCTCGCGAACGGATTGATGAACTCGATTATTTCCTGTTGCATCTGAAAGTAGAAAGTCGACCGATTACAATGGTGTGTGTACTTTTTCCCTAGGTCACTCCAGTTATTCGTTTCTACAATCAGAATTACGAAAATTTTGATGGTTTCTCAACCATTCCTTAACTTCAAACTCCCATGTCTCGCGAACGGATTGACGAACTCGAGAAATTCCTGTTGCATCTGAAAGCAGAAACTCGTCCGATTACAACGGTATGTGTATTTTTCCCCTAGGCCATTCCAGTTATTGGTTTCGAGTATCAGACTTGCGAAAATTTTGATGGTTTCTCAAACATTTCTTAACTTCAAACTCCCACATCTCGCGAACGGATTGATGAACTCGATTATTTCCTGTTGCATCTGAAAGTAGAAAGTCGACCGATTACAATGGTGTGTGTACTTTTTCCCTAGGTCACTCCAGTTATTCGTTTCTACAATCAGAATTACGAAAATTTTGATGGTTTCTCAACCATTCCTTAACTTCAAACTCCCATGTCTCGCGAACGGATTGACGAACTCGAGAAATTCCAGTTGCATCTGAAAGCAGAAACTCGTCCGATTACAACGGTATGTGTATTTTTCCCCTAGGCCATTCCAGTTATTGGTTTCGAGTATCAGACTTGCGAAAATTTTGATGGTTTCTCAAACATTTCTTAACTTCAAACTCCCATATCTCGCGAACGGATTGATGAACTCGATTATTTCCTGTTGCATCTGAAAGTAGAAAGTCGACCGATTACAATGGTGTGTGTACTTTTTCCCTAGGTCATTCCAGTTATTCGTTTCTACAATCAGAATTACGAAAATTTTGATGGTTTCTCAACCATTCCTTAACTTCAAACTCCCATGTCTCGCGAACGGATTGACGAACTCGAGAAATTCCTGTTGCATCTGAAAGCAGAAACTCGTCCGATTACAACGGTATGTGTATTTTTCCCCTAGGCCATTCCAGTTATTGGTTTCGAGTATCAGACTTGCGAAGAATTTGATGGTTTCTCAACCGATCCTTAACTTCAAACTCCCATATCTCGCGAACGGATTGGCGAACTCGATTATTTCCTGTTGCACCTTAAAGTAGGAACTCGACCGATTACAATGGTGTGTGTACTTTTCCCCTAGGTCATTCCAGTTATCCGTTTCTAGCATCAGAATTGCGAAAATTTTGATGGTTTCTCAACCATTCCTCAATTTCAAACTCCCATATCTCGCGAACGGATTGACGAACTCGAGAAATTCCTGTTGCATCTGAAAGTAGAAACTCGCCGATTACAAAGGTATGTGTATTTTTCCCCTAGGCCATTTCAGTTATTGGTTTCGAGTATCAGACTTGCGAAAATTCTGATGGTTTCTCAATCATTCCTTAACTTCAAACTCCCATATCTCGCGAACGGATTGACGAACTCGAGAAGTTCCTGTTGCATCTGAAACCAGAAACTCGTCCGATTACAACGGTATGTGTATTTTTGACCTAGGCCATAGTAGTTATTGGTTTCGAGTATCAGACTTGCGAAAATTTTGATGGTTTCTCAACCGTTCCTTAATTTCAAACTCCCATATCTCGCGAACGGATTGACGAGCTCGAGAAATTCCTGTTGCATCTGACAGTATAAACTCGCCCGATTACAAAGGTATGTGTATTTTTCCCCTAGGGCTTTGTAGTTATTGGTTTCGAGTATCAGACTTGCGAAAATTGTGATTGTTTCTCATGCATTCCTTAACTTCAAACTCCCATACCTCGCGAACGGATTGACGAACTCGATTATTTCCTGTTGCATCTGAAAGTAGAAACTCTCCCGATTACAAAGGTATGTGTATTTTTCCCCTAGGCCATAGTAGTTCTTTGTTTCGAGTATCAGACTTCCGAAAATTGTGATGGTCTCACAACCATTCCTTAACTTCAAACTCCCATATCTCGCGAACGGATTGACGAACTCGAGGCATTCCCGTTGCATCTGAAAGTAGAAACTCGCCCCATTACAATGGTCTGTGTACTTTTCCCCTAGGCCATTCCAGTTATTGGTTTCGAGTATCAGACTTGCGAATATTTTGATGGTTTCTCAAACATTCCTTAACTTCAAACTCCCATATCTCGCGAACGGATTGATGAACTCGATTATTTCCTGTTGCATCTGAAAGTAGAAAGTCGACCGATTACAATGGTGTGTGTACTTTTTCCCTAGGTCACTCCAGTTATTCGTTTCTACAATCAGAATTACGAAAATTTTGATGGTTTCTCAACCATTCCTTAACTTCAAACTCCCATGTCTCGCGAACGGATTGACGAACTCGAGAAATTCCAGTTGCATCTGAAAGCAGAAACTCGTCCGATTACAACGGTATGTGTATTTTTCCCCTAGGCCATTCCAGTTATTGGTTTCGAGTATCAGACTTGCGAAAATTTTGATGGTTTCTCAAACATTTCTTAACTTCAAACTCCCATATCTCGCGAACGGATTGATGAACTCGATTATTTCCTGTTGCATCTGAAAGTAGAAAGTCGACCGATTACAATGGTGTGTGTACTTTTTCCCTAGGTCATTCCAGTTATTCGTTTCTACAATCAGAATTACGAAAATTTTGATGGTTTCTCAACCATTCCTTAACTTCAAACTCCCATGTCTCGCGAACGGATTGACGAACTCGAGAAATTCCTGTTGCATCTGAAAGCAGAAACTCGTCCGATTACAACGGTATGTGTATTTTTCCCCTAGGCCATTCCAGTTATTGGTTTCGAGTATCAGACTTGCGAAGAATTTGATGGTTTCTCAACCGATCCTTAACTTCAAACTCCCATATCTCGCGAACGGATTGGCGAACTCGATTATTTCCTGTTGCACCTTAAAGTAGGAACTCGACCGATTACAATGGTGTGTGTACTTTTCCCCTAGGTCATTCCAGTTATCCGTTTCTAGCATCAGAATTGCGAAAATTTTGATGGTTTCTCAACCATTCCTCAATTTCAAACTCCCATATCTCGCGAACGGATTGACGAACTCGAGAAATTCCTGTTGCATCTGAAAGTAGAAACTCGCCGATTACAAAGGTATGTGTATTTTTCCCCTAGGCCATTTCAGTTATTGGTTTCGAGTATCAGACTTGCGAAAATTCTGATGGTTTCTCAATCATTCCTTAACTTCAAACTCCCATATCTCGCGAACGGATTGACGAACTCGAGAAGTTCCTGTTGCATCTGAAACCAGAAACTCGTCCGATTACAACGGTATGTGTATTTTTGACCTAGGCCATAGTAGTTATTGGTTTCGAGTATCAGACTTGCGAAAATTTTGATGGTTTCTCAACCGTTCCTTAATTTCAAACTCCCATATCTCGCGAACGGATTGACGAGCTCGAGAAATTCCTGTTGCATCTGACAGTATAAACTCGCCCGATTACAAAGGTATGTGTATTTTTCCCCTAGGGCTTTGTAGTTATTGGTTTCGAGTATCAGACTTGCGAAAATTGTGATTGTTTCTCATGCATTCCTTAACTTCAAACTCCCATACCTCGCGAACGGATTGACGAACTCGATTATTTCCTGTTGCATCTGAAAGTAGAAACTCTCCCGATTACAAAGGTATGTGTATTTTTTCCCTAGGCCATAGTAGTTCTTTGTTTCGAGTATCAGACTTCCGAAAATTGTGATGGTCTCACAACCATTCCTTAACTTCAAACTCCCATATCTCGCGAACGGATTGACGAACTCGAGGCATTCCCGTTGCATCTGAAAGTAGAAACTCGCCCCATTACAATGGTCTGTGTACTTTTCCCCTAGGCCATTCCAGTTATTGGTTTCGAGTATCAGACTTGCGAATATTTTGATGGTTTCTCAAACATTCCTTAACTTCAAACTCCCATATCTCGCGAACGGATTGATGAACTCGATTATTTCCTGTTGCATCTGAAAGTAGAAAGTCGACCGATTACAATGGTGTGTGTACTTTTTCCCTAGGTCACTCCAGTTATTCGTTTCTACAATCAGAATTACGAAAATTTTGATGGTTTCTCAACCATTCCTTAACTTCAAACTCCCATGTCTCGCGAACGGATTGACGAACTCGAGAAATTCCTGTTGCATCTGAAAGCAGAAACTCGTCCGATTACAACGGTATGTGTATTTTTCCCCTAGGCCATTCCAGTTATTGGTTTCGAGTATCAGACTTGCGAAAATTTTGATGGTTTCTCAAACATTTCTTAACTTCAAACTCCCATATCTCGCGAACGGATTGATGAACTCGATTATTTCCTGTTGCATCTGAAAGTAGAAAGTCGACCGATTACAATGGTGTGTGTACTTTTTCCCTAGGTCACTCCAGTTATTCGTTTCTACAATCAGAATTACGAAAATTTTGATGGTTTCTCAACCATTCCTTAACTTCAAACTCCCATGTCTCGCGAACGGATTGACGAACTCGAGAAATTCCAGTTGCATCTGAAAGCAGAAACTCGTCCGATTACAACGGTATGTGTATTTTTCCCCTAGGCCATTCCAGTTATTGGTTTCGAGTATCAGACTTGCGAAAATTTTGATGGTTTCTCAAACATTTCTTAACTTCAAACTCCCATATCTCGCGAACGGATTGATGAACTCGATTATTTCCTGTTGCATCTGAAAGTAGAAAGTCGACCGATTACAATGGTGTGTGTACTTTTTCCCTAGGTCATTCCAGTTATTCGTTTCTACAATCAGAATTACGAAAATTTTGATGGTTTCTCAACCATTCCTTAACTTCAAACTCCCATGTCTCGCGAACGGATTGACGAACTCGAGAAATTCCTGTTGCATCTGAAAGCAGAAACTCGTCCGATTACAACGGTATGTGTATTTTTCCCCTAGGCCATTCCAGTTATTGGTTTCGAGTATCAGACTTGCGAAGAATTTGATGGTTTCTCAACCGATCCTTAACTTCAAACTCCCATATCTCGCGAACGGATTGGCGAACTCGATTATTTCCTGTTGCACCTTAAAGTAGGAACTCGACCGATTACAATGGTGTGTGTACTTTTCCCCTAGGTCATTCCAGTTATCCGTTTCTAGCATCAGAATTGCGAAAATTTTGATGGTTTCTCAACCATTCCTCAATTTCAAACTCCCATATCTCGCGAACGGATTGACGAACTCGAGAAATTCCTGTTGCATCTGAAAGTAGAAACTCGCCGATTACAAAGGTATGTGTATTTTTCCCCTAGGCCATTTCAGTTATTGGTTTCGAGTATCAGACTTGCGAAAATTCTGATGGTTTCTCAATCATTACTTAACTTCAAACTCCCATATCTCGCGAACGGATTGACGAACTCGAGAAGTTCCTGTTGCATCTGAAACCAGAAACTCGTCCGATTACAACGGTATGTGTATTTTTGACCTAGGCCATAGTAGTTATTGGTTTCGAGTATCAGACTTGCGAAAATTTTGATGGTTTCTCAACCGTTCCTTAATTTCAAACTCCCATATCTCGCGAACGGATTGACGAGCTCGAGAAATTCCTGTTGCATCTGACAGTATAAACTCGCCCGATTACAAAGGTATGTGTATTTTTCCCCTAGGGCTTTGTAGTTATTGGTTTCGAGTATCAGACTTGCGAAAATTGTGATTGTTTCTCATGCATTCCTTAACTTCAAACTCCCATACCTCGCGAACGGATTGACGAACTCGATTATTTCCTGTTGCATCTGAAAGTAGAAACTCTCCCGATTACAAAGGTATGTGTATTTTTCCCCTAGGCCATAGTAGTTCTTTGTTTCGAGTATCAGACTTCCGAAAATTGTGATGGTCTCACAACCATTCCTTAACTTCAAACTCCCATATCTCGCGAACGGATTGACGAACTCGAGGCATTCCCGTTGCATCTGAAAGTAGAAACTCGCCCCATTACAATGGTCTGTGTACTTTTCCCCTAGGCCATTCCAGTTATTGGTTTCGAGTATCAGACTTGCGAATATTTTGATGGTTTCTCAAACATTCCTTAACTTCAAACTCCCATATCTCGCGAACGGATTGATGAACTCGATTATTTCCTGTTGCATCTGAAAGTAGAAAGTCGACCGATTACAATGGTGTGTGTACTTTTTCCCTAGGTCATTCCAGTTATTCGTTTCTACAATCAGAATTACGAAAATTTTGATGGTTTCTCAACCATTCCTTAACTTCAAACTCCCATATCTCGCGAACGGATTGGCGAACTCGATTATTTCCTGTTGCACCTTAAAGTAGGAACTCGACCGATTACAATGGTGTGTGTACTTTTCCCCTAGGTCATTCCAGTTATCCGTTTCTAGCATCAGAATTGCGAAAATTTTGATGGTTTCTCAACCATTCCTCAATTTCAAACTCCTATATCTCGCGAACGGATTGACGAACTCGAGAAGTTCCTGTTGCATCTGAAACCAGAAACTCGTCCGATTACAACGGTATGTGTATTTTTGACCTAGGCCATAGTAGTTATTGGTTTCGAGTATCAGACTTGCGAAAATTTTGATGGTTTCTCAACAGTTCCTTAATTTCAGACTCCCATATCTCGCGAACGGATTGACGAACTCGAGAAATTCCTGTTGCATCTGAAACCAGAAACTCGTCCGATTACAACGGTATGTGTATTTTTGCCCTGGGCCATAGTAGTTATTGGTTTCGAGTATCAGATTTGCGAAAATTTTGATGGTATCTCAACCATTCCTTAATTTCAAACTCCCATATCTCGCGAACGGATTGACAAACTCGAGAAATTCCTGTTGCATCTGAAACCAGAAACTCGTCCGATTACAACGGTATGTGTATTTTTGCCCTGGGCCATAGTAGTTATTGGTTTCGAGTATCAGACTTGCGAAAATTTTGATGGTTTCTCAACCATTCCTTAATTTCAAACTCCCATATCTCGCGAACGGATTGACGAACTCGAGGAATTCCTGTTGCATCTGAAAGTAGAAACTCTCCCGATTACAACGGTATGTGTATTTTTCCCCTAGGCCATTCCAGTTATTGGTTTCGAGTAACAGACTTGCGAAAATTTTGATGGTTTCTCAACCGTTCCTTAATTTCAAACTCCCATATCTCGCGAACGGATTGGCGAACTCGATTATTTCCTGTTGCACCTTAAAGTAGAAACTCGACCGATTACAATGGTGTGTGTACTTTTCCCCTAGGTCATACCAGTTACGCGTTTCTAGTATCAGAATTGCGAAAATTTTGATGGTTTCTCAACCATTCCTCAACTCCAAAGTCCCATATCTCGCGAACGGATTGACGAACTCGAGAAATTCCTGTTGCATCTGAAAGTAGAAACTTGCCCGATTACAAAGGTATGTGTATTTTTCCCCTAGGCTATTCCAGTTATTGGTTTCGAGTATCACACTTGCGAAAGTTTTGATGTTTTCTCAACCGTTCCTTAATTTCAAACTCCCATATCTAGCGAACGAATTGACGAACTCGAGAAATTCCTGTTGCATCTGAAAGCAGAGACTCGTCCGATTACAACGGTATGTGCATTTTTCCCGTAGGCCATGGTAGTTATTGTTTTCGAGTATCAGACTTGCGAAAATTGTGATGGTTTCTCCACCAGTCCTTAACTTCAAACTCCCATATCTCGCGAACGGATTGACGAACTCGAGAAATTCCTGTTGCATCTGAAACCAGAAGCTCGTCCGATTACAGCGGTATGTGTATATCTGCCCTAGGCCATAGTAGTTATTGGTTTCGAGTATCAGACTTGCGAAAACTTTGATGGTTTCTCAACCATTCCTTAACTTCAAACTCCCACATCTCGCGAACGGATTGACGAACTCGAGGAATTCCTGTTGCATCTGAAAGTAGAAACTCGCCCCATTACAATGGTATGCGTACTTTTCCCCTAGGCCATTCCAGTTATTGGTTTCGAGTATCAGACTTGCGAAAATTTTGATGTTTTCTCTACCGTTCCTTAATTTCAAACTCCCATATCTCGCGAACGGATTGGCGAACTCGAGAAGTTCCTGTTGCATCTGAAAGTAGAAACTCGCCCCATTACAATGGTGTGTGTACTTTTCCCCTAGGCCATTCCAGTTATTGGTTTCGAGTATCAGTTTTGCGAAAATTTTGATGGTTTCTCAACCGTTCCTTAACTCCAACTCCCATATTTCGCGAACGGATTGACGAACTCGAGAAATTCCTGCTGCACCTGAAAGCAGAAACTCGCCCGATAACAACGGTATGTGTATTTTTGCCCTAGACCATTGTAGTTATTGGTTTCGAGTATCAGACTTGCGAAAATTTTGATGGTTTCTCAACCATTCCTTAACTTCAAACTCCCATATCTCGCGAAAGGATTGACGAACTCGAGAAATTCCTGTTGCATCTGAAAGCAGAAACTCGCCCGATTACAACCGTATGTGTATTTTTGCCTTAGGCCATAGTAGTTATTGTTTTCGAGTCTCAGACTTGCGAAAATTTTGATGGTTTCTCAACCATTCGTTAACTTCAAACCCCGATACCTCGCGAACGGATTGGCGAACTCGAGAAATTCCTGTTGCATCTGAAAGTAGAAACTCGCCCGATTACAAAGGTATGTGTATTTTTCCCCTAGGCCTTTGTAGTTATTGGTTTCTAGTATCAGACTTGCGAAAATTTTGATGGTTTCTCAACCGTTCCTTAACTCCAACTCCCATATTTCGCGAACGGATTGACGAACTCGAGAAATTCCTGTTGCACCTGAAAGCAGAAACTCGCCCGATAACAACGGTATGTGTATTTTTGCCCTAGACCATTGTAGTTATTGGTTTCGAGTATCAGACTTGCGAAAATTTTGATGGTTTCTCAACCATTCCTTAACTTCAAACTCCCATATCTCGCGAAAGGATTGACGAACTCGAGAAATTCCTGTTGCATCTGAAAGCAGAAACTCGCCCGATTACAAAGGTATGTGTTTTTTTTCCCCTATGCCTTTGTAGTGATTGGTTTCGCGTTTCAGACTTGCGCAAATTTTGATGGTTTCTCAAGCATTCCTTAACTTCAAACACCCATATCTCGCGAACGGATTGACGAATCCGAAAAATTTTTGTTGCATCTGAAAGTTGAAACTCTTCTGATTAGAACGGTATGTGTATTTTTCCCCTAGGCCATTCCGGTTATTGGTTTCGAGTATCAGACTTGCGAAAATTTTGATGGTTTCGCAACCGTTCCTTAACTTCAAACTCCCATATCTCGCGAACGGATTGACGAACTCGAGAAATTCCTGTTGCATCTGAAAGCAGAAACTCGTCCGATTACAACGGTATGTGTATTTTTCCCCTAGCCCATTCCAGTTATTGGTTTCGAGTATCAGACTTGCGTAAATTTTGATGGTTTCTCAACCGTTCCTTAACTTCAAACTCCCATATCTCGCGAACGGATTGACGAACTCGAGAAGTTCCTGTTGCATCTGGAACCAGAAACTCGTCCGATTACAACGGTATGTGTATTTTTGACCTAGGCCATAGTAGTTATTGGTTTCGAGTATCAGACTTGCGAAAATTTTGATGGTTTCTCAACCGTTCCTTAATTTCAGACTCCCATATCTCGCGAACGGATTGACGAACTCGAGAAATTCCTGTTGCATCTGAAACCAGAAACTCGTCCGATTACTACGGTATGTGTATTTTTGCCCTAGGCCATAGTAGTTATTGGTTTCGAGTATCAGACTTGCGAAAATTTTTATGGTTTCTCAACCGTTCCTTAACTCCAACTCCCATATTTCGCGAACGGATTGACGAATCCGAAAAATTTCTGTTGCATCTGAAAACAGAAACTCTCCCGATTACAACGCTATGTGTATTTTTTTCCCCTAGGCCATTGTAGTTATTGGTTTCGAGTATCAGACTTGCGAAAATTTTGATGGTTTCTCAACCATTCCTTAAATTCAAACTCCCATATCTCGCGAACGGATTGACGAACTCGAGAAATTCCTGCTGCACCTGAAAGCAGAAACTCGCCCGATTACAACGGTATGTGTATTTTTGCCCTAGACCATTGTAGTTATTGGTTTCGAGTATCAAACTTGCGAAAATTGTGATGGTTTCTCAACCGTTCCTTCACTTGAAACTCCCATATCTCGCGAAGGGATTGACGAACTCGAGAAATTCCTGTTGCATCTGAAAGCAGAAACTCGCCCGATTACAAAGGTATGTGTATTTTTCCCCTAGGCCATTGTAGCTATTGGTTTCGAGTATCAGAATTGCGAATATTTTTATGGTTTCTCAACCATTCCTTAACTCCAACTACCATATTTCGCGAACGGATTGACGAATCCGAAAAATTTCTGTTGCATCTGAAACAGAAACTCTCCCGTTTACATCGCTATGTGTATTTTTTCCCCTAGGCCATTGTAGTTACTGGTTTCGAGTATCAGACTTGCGAAAATTTTTATGATTTCTCAACCATTCCTTAACTTCAAACTCCCATATCTCGCGAACGGATTGACGAATCCGAATAATTTCTGTTGCATCTGAAAATAGAAACTCTCCCGATTACAACGCTATGTGTATTTTTCCCCTAGGCCACTGTTGTTATTGGTTTCGAGTATCAGACTTGCGAAAACTTTGATGGTTTCTCAACCGTTCCTTAATTTCAAACTCCCATATCTCGCGAACGGATTGACGAACTCGAGAAATTCCTGTTGCATCTGAAACCAGAAACTCGTCCGATTACTACGGTATGTGTATTTTTGCCCTAGGCCATAGTAGTTATTGGTTTCGAGTATCAGACTTGCGAAAATTTTTATTGTTTCTCAACCGTTCCTTAACTCCAACTCCCATATTTCGCGAACGGATTGACGAACTCGAGAAATTCCTGCTGCACCTGAAAGCAGAAACTCGCCCGATAACAACGGTATGTGTATTTTTGCCCTAGACCATTGTAGTTATTGGTTTCGAGTATCAAACTTGCGAAAATTGTGATGGTTTCTCAACCGTTCCTTCAATTCAAACTCCCATATCTCGCGAACGGATTGACGAACTCGAGAAATTCCTGTTGCATCTGAAAGCAGAAACTCGCCCGATTACAAAGGTATGTGTATTTTTCCCCCAGGCCTTTGTAGTTATTGGTTTCGAGTATCAGACTTGCGAAAATTGTGATGGTTTCTCAACCATTCCTTAACTTCAAACTCCCATATCTCGCGAACGGATTGACGAACTCGAGAAATTCCTGACGCATCTGAAACCAGAAACTCGTCCGATTACTACGGTATGTGTATTTTTGCCCTAGGCCATAGTAGTTATTGGTTTCGAGTATCAGACTTGCGAAAATTTTTATGGTTTCTCAACCATTCCTTAACTTCAAACTCCCATATCTCGCGAAAGGATTGACGAACTCGAGAAATTCCTGTTGCATCTGAAAGCAGAAACTCGCCCGATTACAAAGGTATGTGTTTTTTTCCCCTATGCCTTTGTAGTGATTGGTTTCGCGTTTCAGACTTGCGCAAATTTTGATGGTTTCTCAAGCATTCCTTAACTTCAAACACCCATATCTCGCGAACGGATTGACGAATCCGAAAAATTTTTGTTGCATCTGAAAGTTGAAACTCTTCTGATTAGAACGGTATGTGTATTTTTCCCCTAGGCCATTCCGGTTATTGGTTTCGAGTATCAGACTTGCGAAAATTTTGATGGTTTCGCAACCGTTCCTTAACTTCAAACTCCCATATCTCGCGAACGGATTGACGAACTCGAGAAATTCCTGTTGCATCTGAAAGCAGAAACTCGTCCGATTACAACGGTATGTGTATTTTTCCCCTAGGCCATTCCAGTTATTGGTTTCGAGTATCAGACTTGCGTAAATTTTGATGGTTTCTCAACCGTTCCTTAACTTCAAACTCCCATATCTCGCGAACGGATTGACGAACTCGAGAAGTTCCTGTTGCATCTGGAACCAGAAACTCGTCCGATTACAACGGTATGTGTATTTTTGACCTAGGCCATAGTAGTTATTGGTTTCGAGTATCAGACTTGCGAAAATTTTGATGGTTTCTCAACCGTTCCTTAATTTCAGACTCCCATATCTCGCGAACGGATTGACGAACTCGAGAAATTCCTGTTGCATCTGAAACCAGAAACTCGTCCGATTACTACGGTATGTGTATTTTTGCCCTAGGCCATAGTAGTTATTGGTTTCGAGTATCAGACTTGCGAAAATTTTTATGGTTTCTCAACCGTTCCTTAACTCCAACTCCCATATTTCGCGAACGGATTGACGAATCCGAAAAATTTCTGTTGCATCTGAAAACAGAAACTCTCCCGATTACAACGCTATGTGTATTTTTTTCCCCTAGGCCATTGTAGTTATTGGTTTCGAGTATCAGACTTGCGAAAATTTTGATGGTTTCTCAACCATTCCTTAAATTCAAACTCCCATATCTCGCGAACGGATTGACGAACTCGAGAAATTCCTGCTGCACCTGAAAGCAGAAACTCGCCCGATTACAACGGTATGTGTATTTTTGCCCTAGACCATTGTAGTTATTGGTTTCGAGTATCAAACTTGCGAAAATTGTGATGGTTTCTCAACCGTTCCTTCACTTGAAACTCCCATATCTCGCGAAGGGATTGACGAACTCGAGAAATTCCTGTTGCATCTGAAAGCAGAAACTCGCCCGATTACAAAGGTATGTGTATTTTTCCCCTAGGCCATTGTAGCTATTGGTTTCGAGTATCAGAATTGCGAATATTTTTATGGTTTCTCAACCATTCCTTAACTCCAACTACCATATTTCGCGAACGGATTGACGAATCCGAAAAATTTCTGTTGCATCTGAAACAGAAACTCTCCCGTTTACATCGCTATGTGTATTTTTTCCCCTAGGCCATTGTAGTTACTGGTTTCGAGTATCAGACTTGCGAAAATTTTTATGATTTCTCAACCATTCCTTAACTTCAAACTCCCATATCTCGCGAACGGATTGACGAATCCGAATAATTTCTGTTGCATCTGAAAATAGAAACTCTCCCGATTACAACGCTATGTGTATTTTTCCCCTAGGCCACTGTTGTTATTGGTTTCGAGTATCAGACTTGCGAAAACTTTGATGGTTTCTCAACCGTTCCTTAATTTCAAACTCCCATATCTCGCGAACGGATTGACGAACTCGAGAAATTCCTGTTGCATCTGAAACCAGAAACTCGTCCGATTACTACGGTATGTGTATTTTTGCCCTAGGCCATAGTAGTTATTGGTTTTGAGTATCAGACTTGCGAAAATTTTTATGGTTTCTCAACCGTTCCTTAACTCCAACTCCCATATTTCGCGAACGGATTGACGAACTCGAGAAATTCCTGCTGCACCTGAAAGCAGAAACTCGCCCGATAACAACGGTATGTGTATTTTTGCCCTAGACCATTGTAGTTATTGGTTTCGAGTATCAAACTTGCGAAAATTGTGATGGTTTCTCAACCGTTCCTTCAATTCAAACTCCCATATCTCGCGAACGGATTGACGAACTCGAGAAATTCCTGTTGCATCTGAAAGCAGAAACTCGCCCGATTACAAAGGTATGTGTATTTTTCCCCCAGGCCTTTGTAGTTATTGGTTTCGAGTATCAGACTTGCGAAAATTTTGATGGTTTCTCAACCATTCCTTAACTTCAAACTCCCATATCTCGCGAACGGATTGACGAACTCGAGAAATTCCTGACGCATCTGAAACAGAAACTCGTCCGATTACGATGGTATGTGAATTTTTGCCCTAGGCCGTAGTAGTTATTGGTTTCGAGTATCAGACTTTCGAAAATTTTGTTGGTTTCTCAACCATTCCTTAACTTCAAACTCCCATATGTCGCAAACGGCTGACGAACTCGAGAAATTCCTGTTGCATCTGAAACCAGAAACTCGTCCGATTACAACGGTATGTGTACTTTTCCCCTGGCCCATTCCAGTTATTGGTTTCGAGTATCAGACTTGCGAAAATATTTATGGTTTCTCAACCATTCCTTAACCTCAAATTCCGATACCTCGCGAACGGATTGGCGAACTCGAGAAGTTCCTGTCGCCTCTGAAAGTAGAAACTTGCCCGATTACAATGGTGTGTTTACTTTTCGCCTAGGCCTCTGTAGTTATTGGTTTCGTGTATCATACTTGCGAAAATTTTGATGGTTTCTCAACCGTTCCTTAACTTCACACTCCCATATCACGCGAAAGGATTGACGACCTCAAGAAATTCCTGTTGTATTTGAAAGTAGAAACTCGCGCGATTACAACGGTATGTGTATTTTTCCCCTAGGCCTCTGTAGTTATTGGTTTCGAGTATCAGACATGCGAAAATTTTTATGGTTTCACAACCATTCCTTAACTTCAAACTCCCATATCTCGCGAACGGATTGACGAACTCGAGAAATTCCTGTTGCATCTGAAAGTAGAAACTCGCCCCATTACAAAGGTATGTGTATTTTTCCCCTAGGCCATAGTAGTTATTGGTTTCGAGTGTCAGATTTGCGAAAATTGTGATGGTTTCTCAACCATTCCTTAACTTCAAACTCCCATATCTCGCGAACGGATTGACGTGCTCGAGAAATTCCTGTTGCATCTGAAACTAGAAACTCTCCCGATTACAACGGTATGTGTATTTTTGCCCTAGGCCATAGTAGTTATTGGTTTCGAGTATCAGACTTGCGAACATTTTTATGGTTTCTCAGCCATTCCTTAACTCCAACTCCCATATTTCGAGAACGGATTGACGAATCCGAAAAATTTCTGTTGCATCTGAAAACAGAAACTCTCCTGATTACAACGCTATGTGTATTTTTACCATAGGCCATTGTAGTTACTGGTTTCGAGTATCAGACTTGCGAAAGTTTTGATGGTTTCTCAACCATTCCTTAACTTCAAACTCCCATATCTTGCGAACGGATTGACGAACTCGATTATTTCCTGTTGCATCTGAAAGTAGAAAGTCGTCCGATTACAATGGTGTGTGTACTTTTCCCCTGGGCCATTCCTGTAATTGTTTCGAGTAACAGACTTGCGAAAATTTTGATGGTTCCTCAACCATTCCTTAACTTCAAACTCCCATATCTCGCGAACGGATTGACGAACTCGAGACATTCCTGTTACATCTGAAAGTAGAAACTCGCCCCATTACAACGGTGTGTGTACTTCTCCCCTAGGCCATTCCAGTTATTGGTTTCGAGTAACAGACTTGCGAAGATTTTGATGGTTTCTCAACCATTCCCTAACTTCAAACTCCCATATCTCGCGAACGGACTAACGAACTCGAGAAATTCCTATTGCATCTGAAAGCAGAAACTCGCCCGATTACAACGGTATGTGTATTTTTCCCCTAAGCCTTTGTAGTTATTGGTTTCGAGTATCAGACTTGCGAAAATTTTGATTGTTTCTCAACCGTTCATTGATTTCAAACTCCCATATCTCGCGAACGGATTTAGGAACTCGATAAATTCCTGTTGCATCTGAAACCTGAAAACTCGTCCGATTACAACGGTATGTGTATTTTTGCCCTAGGGCATAGTAGTTATTGGTTTCGAGTGTCAGACATGCGAAAATTGTGACGGTTTCTCAAACATTCCTTAACTTCAAACTCCCATATCTCGCGAACGGATTGACGAACTCGAGAATTTCCTATTGCATCTGAAAGCAGAAACTCGCCCGATTACAACGGTATGTGTATTTTTGCCCTAGGCCATAGTAGTTATTGGTTTCGAGTATCAGATTTGCGAAAATTTTGATGGTTTCTCAAGCATTCCTTAACTTCAAACTCCCATATCTCGCGAACGGATTGCCGAACTCGATTATTTCCTGTTGCATCTGAAAGTAGAAGGTCGACCGATTACAATGGTGTGTGTACTTTTCCCCTAGGTCATTCCAGTTATTCTTTTCGAGCATCAGAATTGCGAAAATTTTGATGGTTTCTGAACCACTCCTTAACTTCGAACTCCCATATATCGCGAACGGATTGACGAACTCGAGAAATTCCTGTTGCTTCTAAAAGTAGAAACTCGCCCGATTACAAAGGTATGTGCATTTTTCCCCTAGGCCATGGTAGATATTGTTTTCGAGTATCAGACTTGCGAAAATTGTGATGGTTTCTCAACCATTCCTTAACTTCAAACTCCGATACCTCGCGCACGGATTGACGAACTCGAGAAGTTCCGATAGCCTCTGAAAGTAGAAACTTGCCCGATTACAATGGTGTGTGTACTTTTCCCCTAGGTCATTCGAGTTATTCGTTTCTAGCTACAGAATTGCGAAAATTTTGATGGTTTCTCAACCATTCCTTAATTTCAAACTCCCATGTCTCGCGAACGGATTGACGAACTCGAGAAATTCCTGTTGCATCTAAAAGCAGAAACTCGCCCGATTACAACGGTATTTGTATTTTTGCCCTAGGCCATAGCAGTTATTGGTTTCGAGTATCAGACTTGCGAAAATTTTGATGGTTTCTCAATCATTCCTTAACTTCAAACTCCGATACCTCGCGAACGGATTGACGAACTCGAGAAATTCCTGTTGCATCTGAATGTAGAAACTCGCCCCATTACAATGGAGTGCGTACTTTTCCCCTAGGCCATTCCAGTTATTAGTTTCGAGTATCAGACTTGCGAAAATTTTGATGTTTTCTCTACCGTTCCTTAATTTCAAACTCCCATATCTCGCGAACGAATTGACGAACTCGAGAAATTCCTGTTGCATCTGAAAGCAGAAACTCGTCCGATTTCAACGGTATGTGTATTTTTGCCCTAGGCCATTGTAATTATTGGTTTCGAGTATCAGACTTGCGAAAATTGTGATGGTCTCTCAACCATTCCTTAACTTCAAACTCCCATATCTCGCGAACGGATTGACGAACTCGAGGAATTCCTGTTGCATCTGAAAGTAGAAACTCGCCCCATTACAATGGTGTGTGTACTTTTCCCCTAGGCCATTCCTGTTATTGGTTTCGAGTATCAGTTTTGCGAAAATTTTGATGGTTTCTCAACCGTTCCTTATTTTCAAACTCCCATATCTCGCTAACCAATTGACGAACTCGAGAAATTCCTGTTGCATCTGAATGCAGAAACTCGTCCGATTACAACGGTATGTGTATTTTTGCCTTAGGCCATAGTAGTTATTGTTTTCGAGTCTCAGACTTGCGAAAATTTTGATGGTTTCTCAACCATTCCCTAACTTCAAACGCCGATACCTCGCGAACGGATTGGCAAACTCGAGAAGTTCCTGTCGCCTCTGAAAGTAGAAACTTGCCCGATTACAAAGGTATGTGTATTTTTCCACTAGGCCTATGTAGTGATTGGTTACGCGTATCAGACTTGCGCAAATTTTGATGGTTTCTCAAACATTCCTTAACTTCAAACACCAATATCTCGCGAACGGATTGACGAATTCGAAAAATTTTTGTTGCATCTGAAAGTTGAAACCCTCCCGATTAGAACGGTATGTATATTTTTCCCCTAGGCCATTCCAGTTATTGGTTTCGAGTATCAGACTAGCGAAAATTTTGATGGTTTCTCAACCGTTCCTTAACTTCAAACTCCCATATCTCGCGAACGGATTGACGAACTCGAGAATTTCCTATTGCATCTGAAAGCAGAAAGTCGCCCGATTACAACGGTATGTGTATTTTTGCCCTAGGCCATAGTAGTTATTGGTTTCGAGTATCAGACTTGCGAAAATTTTGATGGTTTCTCAAGCATTCCTTAACTTCAAACTCCCATATCTCGCGAACGGATTGCCGAACTCAATTATTTCCTGTTGCATCTGAAAGTAGAAAGTCGACCGATTACAATGGTGTGTGTACTTTTCCCCTAGGTCATTCCAGTTATTCTTTTCTAGCATCAGAATTGCGAGAATTTTCATGGTTTCTCAATCATTCCTTAACTTCAAACTCCCATATATCGCGAACGGTTTGACGAACTCGAGAAATTCCTGTTGCATCTGAAAGTAGAAACTCGCCCGATTACAAAGGTATGTGCATTTTTCCCGTAGGCCATGGTAGTTATTGTTTTCGAGTATCAGACTTGCGAAAATTGTGATGGTTTCTCCACCAGTCCTTAACTTCAAACTCCCATATCTCGCGAACGGATTGACGAACTCGAGAAATTCCTGTTGCATCTGAAACCAGAAGCTCGTCCGATTACAGCGGTATGTGTATATCTGCCCTAGGCCATAGTAGTTATTGGTTTCGAGTATCAGACTTGCGAAAACTTTGATGGTTTCTCAACCATTCCTTAACTTCAAACGCCGATACCTCGCGAACGGATTGGCGAACTCGAGAAGTTCCTGTCGCCTCTGAAAGTAGAAACTTGCCCGATTACAATGGTGTGTGTACTTTTCCCCTAGGTCATTCGAGTTACTCGTTTCTAGCATCAGAATTGCGAAAATTTTGATGGTTTCTCAACCATTCCTTAATTTCAAACTCCCATGTCTCGCGAACGGATTGACGAACTCGAGAAATTCCTGTTGCATCTAAATGCAGAAACTAGCCCGAATGCAACGGTATTTGTATTTTTGCCCTAGGCCATAGCAGTTATTGGTTTCGAGTATCAGACTTGCGAAAACTTTGATGGTTTCTCAACCATTTCTTAACTTCAAACTCCGATACCTCGCGAACGGATTGACGAACTCGAGAAATTCCTGTTGCATCTGAATGTAGAAACTCGCCCGATTACAAAGGTATGTGCATTTTTCCCCTAGGCCATAGTAGTTATTGGTTTCGAGTATCAGACTTCCGAATATTGTGATGGTCTCACAACCATTCCTTAACTTCAAACTCCCACATCTCGCGAACGGATTGACGAACTCGGGGAATTCCTGTTGCATCTGAAAGTAGAAACTCGCCCCATTACCATGGTATGCGTGCTTTTCCCCTAGGCCATTCCAGTTATTGGTTTCGAGTATCAGACTTGCGAAAATTTTGATGTTTTCTCTACCGTTCCTTAATTTCAAACTCCCATATCTCGCGAACGGATTGGCGAACTCGAGAAGTTCCTGTTGCATCTGAAAGTAGAAACTCGCCCCATTACAATGGTATGTGTACTTTTCCCCTAGGCCATTCCAGTTATTGGTTTCGAGTATCAGTTTTGCGAAAATTTTGATGGTTTCTCAACCGTTCCTTAATTTCAAACTCCCATATCTCGCGAACGAATTGACGAACTCGAGAAATTCCTGTTGCATCTGAATGCAGAAACTCGTCCGATTACAACCGTATGTGTATTTTTGCCTTAGGCCATAGTAGTTATTGTTTTCGAGTCTCAGACTTGCGAAAATTTTGATGGTTTCTCAACCATTCGTTAACTTCAAACCCCGATACCTCGCGAACGGATTGGCGAACTCGAGAAGTTCCTGTCGCCTCTGAAAGTAGAAACTTGCCCGATTACAATGGTGTGTGTACTTTTCCCCGAGGCCGCTCCAGTTATTGGTTTCGAGTATCAGACTCGCGAAAATTTTGATGGTTTCTCAACCATTCCTTAACTTCATACTCCCATATCACGCGAACGGATTGACGAGCTCGAGAAATTCCTGTTGCATCTGAAAGTAGAAACTCGCCCGATTACAAAGGTATGTGTATTTTTCCCCTAGGCCTTTGTAGTTATTGGTTTCTAGTATCAGACTTGCGAAAATTTTGATGGTTTCTCAAGCATTCCTTAACTTCAAACTCCCATATCTCGCGAACGGATTGACGAGCGCGAGAAATTCCTGTTGCATCTGAAAGTATAAACTCGCCCGATTACTATGGTATGTGAATTTTTCCCCTAGGGCTTTGTAGTTATTGGTTTCGAGTATCAGACTTGCGAAAATTTTGATGGTTTCCCAACCATTCCTTAACTTCAAACTCCCATATCTCGCGAAAGGATTGACGAACTCGAGAAATTCCTGTTGCATCTGAAAGCAGAAACTCGCCCGATTACAAAGGTATGTGTATTTTTCCCCTATGCCTTTGTAGTGATTGGTTTCGCGTTTCAGACTTGCGCAAATTTTGATGGTTTCTCAAGCATTCCTTAACTTCAAACACCCATATCTCGCGAACGGATTGACGAATCCGAAAAATTTTTGTTGCATCTGAAAGCAGAAACTCGTCCGATTACAACGGTATGTGTATTTTTCCCCTAGGCCATTCCAGTTATTGGTTTCGAGTATCAGACTTGCGAAAATTTTGATGGTTTCTCAACCGTTCCTTAACTTCAAACTCCCATATCTCGCGAACGGATTGACGAACTCGAGAAGTTCCTGTTGCATCTGGAACCAGAAACTCGTCCGATTACAACGGTATGTGTATTTTTGACCTAGGCCATAGTAGTTATTGGTTTCGAGTATCAGACTTGCGAAAATTTTGATGGTTTCTCAACCATTCCTTAATTTCAAACTCCCATATCTCGCGAACGGATTGACGAACTCGAGGAATTCCTGTTGCATCTGAAAGTAGAAACTCGTCCGATTACAACGGAATGTGTATTTTTGCCCTGGGCCATAGTAGTTATTGGTTTCGAGTATCAGACTTGTGAAAATTTTGATGGTTTCTCAACCATTCCTTAATTTCAAACTCCCATATCTCGCGAACGGATTGACGAACTCGAGGAATTCCTGTTGCATCTGAAAGTAGAAACTCTCCCGATTACAAAGGTATGTGTATTTTTCCCCTAGGCCATTCCAGTTATTGGTTTCGAGTATCAGACTTGCGAAAATTTTGATGGTTTCTCAACCGTTCCTTAATTTCAAACTCCCATACCTCGCGAACTGATTGGCGAACTCGATTATTTCGTGTTGCACCTTAAAGTAGAAACTCGACCGATTACAATGGTGTGTGTACTTTTCCCCTAGGTCATACCAGTTATTCGTTTCTAGTATCAGAATTGCGAAAATTTTGATGGTTTCTCAACCATTCCTCAACTTCAAAGTCCCATATCTCGCGACCGGATTGACGAACTCGAGAAATTCCTGTTGCATCTGAAAGCAGAAACTCGTCCGATTACAACGGTATGTGTATTTTTCCCCTAGGCCATTCCAGTTATTGGTTTCGAGTATCAGACTTGCGAAAATTTTGATGGTTTCTCAACCGTTCCTTAACTTCAAACTCCCATATCTCGCGAACGGATTGACGAACTCGAGAAGTTCCTGTTGCATCTGGAACCAGAAACTCGTCCGATTACAACGGTATGTGTATTTTTGACCTAGGCCATAGTAGTTACTGGTTTCGAGTATCAGACTTGCGAAAATTTTGATGGTTTCTCAACCGTTCCTTAATTTCAAACTCCCATATCTCGCGAACGGATTGACGAGCTCGGGAAATTCCTGTTGCATCTGACAGTATAAACTCGCCCGATTACAAAGGTATGTGTATTTTTCCCCTAGGGCTTTGTAGTTATTGGTTTCGAGTATCAGACTTGCGAAAATTGTGATTGTTTCTCATGCATTCCTTAACTTCAAACTCCCATACCTCGCGAACGGATTGGCGAACTCGATTATTTCCTGTTGCACCTTAAAGTAGGAACTCGACCGATTACAATGGTGTGTGCACTTTTCCCCTAGGTCATTCCAGTTATCCGTTTCTAGCATCAGAATTGCGAAAATTTTGATGGTTTCTCAACAGTTCCTTAATTTCAAACTCCCATATCTCGCGAACGGATTGACGAACTCGAGAAATTCCTGTTGCATCTGAAACCAGAAACTCGTCCGATTACAACGGTATGTGTATTTTTGCCCTGGGCCATAGTAGTTATTGGTTTCGAGTATCAGATTTGCGAAAATTTTGATGGTTTCTCAACCATTCCTTAACTTCAAACTCCCATGTCTCGCGAACGGATTGACGAACTCGAGAAATTCCTGTTGCATCTGAAAGCAGAAACTCGTCCGATTACAACGGTATGTGTATTTTTCCCCTAGGCCATTCCAGTTATTGGTTTCGAGTATCAGACTTGCGAAAATTTTGATGGTTTCTCAACCGTTCCTTAACTTCAAACTCCCATATCTCGCGAACGGATTGGCGAACTCGATTATTTCCTGTTGCACCTTAAAGTAGGAACTCGACCGATTACAATGGTGTGTGCACTTTTCCCCTAGGTCATTCCAGTTATCCGTTTCTAGCATCAGAATTGCGAAAATTTTGATGGTTTCTCAACAGTTCCTTAATTTCAAACTCCCATATCTCGCGAACGGATTGACGAACTCGAGAAATTCCTGTTGCATCTGAAACCAGAAGCTCGTCCGATTACAACGGTATGTGTATTTTTGCCCTGGGCCATAGTAGTTATTGGTTTCAAGTATCAGATTTGCGAAAATTTTGATGGTATCTCAACCATTCCTTAATTTCAAACTCCCATATCTCGCGAACGGATTGACGAACTCGAGAAATTCCTGTTGCATCTGAAACCAGAAACTCGTCCGATTACAACGGTATGTGTATTTTTGCCCTGGGCCATAGTAGTTATTGGTTTCGAGTATCAGACTTGCGAAAATTTTGATGGTTTCTCAACCATTCCTTAATTTCAAACTCCCATATCTCGCGAACGGATTGACGAACTCGAGGAATTCCTGTTGCATCTGAAAGTAGAAACTCTCCCGATTACAACGGTATGTGTATTTTTCCCCTAGGCCATTCCAGTTATTGGTTTCGAGTAAGAGACTTGCGAAAATTTTGATGGTTTCTCAACCGTTCCTTAATTTCAAACTCCCATATCTCGCGAAAGGATTAGCGAACTCGATTATTTCCTGTTGCACCTTAAAGTAGAAACTCGACCGATTACAATGGTGTGTGTACTTTTCCCCTAGGTCATACCAGTTACTCGTTTCTAGTATCAGAATTGCGAAAATTTTGATGGTTTCTCAACCATTCCTCAACTTCAAAGTCCCATATCTCGCGACCGGATTGACGAACTCGAGAAGTTCCTGTTGCATCTGAAAGTAGAAACTCGCCCGATTACAAAGGTATGTGTATTTTTCCCCTAGGCTATTCCAGTTATTGGTTTCGAGTATCACACTTGCGAAAGTTTTGATGTTTTCTCAACCGTTCCTTAATTTCAAACTCCCATATCTAGCGAACGAATTGACGAACTCGAGAAATTCCTGTTGCATCTGAAAGCAGAGACTCGTCCGATTACAACGGTATGTGTATTTTTGCCCTAGGCCATAGTAGTTATTGGTTTCGAGTATCAGACTTCCGAAAATTGTGATGGTCTCACAACCATTCCTTAACTTCAAACTCCCATATCTCGCGAACGGATTGACGAACTCGAGGCATTCCCGTTGCATCTGAAAGTAGAAACTCGCCCCATTACAATGGTGTGTGTACTTTTCCCCTAGGCCATTCCAGTTATTGGTTTCGAGTATCAGACTTGCGAATATTTTGATGGTTTCTCAAACATTCCTTAACTTCAAACTCCCATATTTCGCGAACGGATTGATGAACTCGATTATTTCCTGTTGCATCTGAAAGTAGAAAGTCGACCGATTACAATGGTGTGTGTACTTTTTCCCTAGGTCATTCCAGTTATTCGTTTCTACAATCAGAATTACGAAAATTTTGATGGTTTCTCAACCATTCCTTAACTTCAAACTCCCATGTCTCGCGAACGGATTGACGAACTCGAGAAATTCCTGTTGCATCTGAAAGCAGAAACTCGTCCGATTACAACGGTATGTGTATTTTTCCCCTAGGCCATTCCAGTTATTGGTTTCGAGTATCAGACTTGCGAAAATTTTGATGGTTTCTCAAACATTCCTTAACTTCAAACTCCCATATCTCGCGAACGGATTGATGAACTCGATTATTTCCTGTTGCATCTGAAAGTAGAAAGTCGACCGATTACAATGGTGTGTGTACTTTTTCCCTAGGTCATTCCAGTTATTCGTTTCTTCAATCAGAATTACGAAAATTTTGATGGTTTCTCAACCATTCCTTAACTTCAAACTCCCATGTCTCGCGAACGGATCGACGAACTCGAGAAATTCCTGTTGCATCTGAAAGCAGAAACTCGTCCGATTACAACGGTACGTGTATTTTTCCCCTAGGCCATTCCAGTTATTGGTTTCGAGTATCAGACTTGCGAAAATTTTGATGGTTTCCCAACCGTTCCTTAACTTCAAACTCCCATATCTCGCGAACGGATTGGCGTACTCGATTATTTCCTGTTGCACCTTAAAGTAGGAACACGACCGATTACAATGGTGTGTGTACTTTTCCCCTAGGTCATTCCAGTTATCCGTTTCTAGCATCAGAATTGCGAAAATTTTGATGGTTTCTCAACCATTCCTCAATTTCAAACTCCCATATCTCGCGAACGGATTGACGAAGTCGAGAAATTCCTGTTGCATCTGAAAGTAGAAACTCGCCGATTACAAAGGTATGTGTATTTTTCCCCTAGGCCATTTCAGTTATTGGTTTCGAGTATCAGACTTGCGAAAATTTTGATGGTTTCTCAACCATTCCTTAACTTCAAACTCCCATATCTCGCGAACGGACTGACGAACTCGAGAAGTTCCTGTTGCATCTGAAACCAGAAACTCGTCCGATTACAACGGTATGTGTATTTTTGACCTAGGCCATAGTAGTTATTGGTTTCGAGTATCAGACATGCGAAAATTTTGATGGTTTCTCAACAGTTCCTTAATTTCAGACTCCCATATCTCGCGAACGGATTGACGAACTCGAGAAATTCCTGTTGCATCTGAAACCAGAAGCTCGTCCGATTACAACGGTATGTGTATTTTTGCCCTGGGCCATAGTAGTTATTGGTTTCGAGTATCAGATTTGCGAAAATTTTGATGGTATCTCAACCATTCCTTAATTTCAAACTCCCATATCTCGCGAACGGATTGACGAACTCGAGAAATTCCTGTTGCATCTGAAACCAGAAACTCGTCCGATTACAACGGTATGTGTATTTTTCCCCTAGGCCATTCCAGTTATTGGTTTCGAGTATCAGACTTGCGAAAATTTTGATGGTTTCTCAAACATTCCTTAACTTCAAACTCCCATATCTCGCGAACGGATTGATGAACTCGATTATTTCCTGTTGCATCTGAAAGTAGAAAGTCGACCGATTACAATGGTGTGTGTACTTTTTCCCTAGGTCATTCCAGTTATTCGTTTCTACAATCAGAATTACGAAAATTTTGATGGTTTCTCAACCATTCCTTAATTTCAAACTCCCATGTCTCGCGAACGGATTGACGAACCCGAGAAATTCCTGTTGCATCTGAAAGCAGAAACTCGTCCGATTACAACGGTATGTGTATTTTTCCCCTAGGCCATTCCAGTTATTGGTTTCGAGTATCAGACTTGCGAAAATTTTGATGGTTTCTCAAACATTCCTTAACTTCAAACTCCCATATCTCGCGAACGGATTGATGAACTCGATTATTTCCTGTTGCATCTGAAAGTAGAAAGTCGACCGATTACAATGGTGTGTGTACTTTTTCCCTAGGTCATTCCAGTTATTCGTTTCTACAATCAGAATTACGAAAATTTTGATGGTTTCTCAACCATTCCTTAACTTCAAACTCCCATGTCTCGCGAACGGATTGACGAACTCGAGAAATTCCTGTTGCATCTGAAAGCAGAAACTCGTCCGATTACAACGGTATGTGTATTTTTCCCCTAGGCCATTCCAGTTATTGGTTTCGAGTATCAGACTTGCGAAAATTTTGATGGTTTCTCAACCGTTCCTTAACTTCAAACTCCCATACCTCGCGAACGGATTGATGAACTCGATTATTTCCTGTTGCATCTGAAAGTAGGAAGTCGACCGATTACAATGGTGTGTTTACTTTTTCCCTAGGTCATTCCAGTTATTCGTTTCTACAATCAGAATTACGAAAATTTTAATGGTTTCTCAACCATTCCTTAACTTCAAACTCCCATATCTCGCGAACGGATTGACGAATTCGAGAAATTCCTGTTGCATCTGAATGTAGAAACTCGCCCGATTACAAACGTATGTGTATCTTTCTCCTAGGCCTTTGTAGTTATTGGTTTCGAGTATCAGACTTGCGAATATTTTGATGGTCTCTCAACCATTCCTTAACTTCAAACTCCCATATCTCGCGAACGGATTGACGAACTCGAGAAATTCCTGTTGCATCTGAAACCAGAAACTCGTCCGATTACAACGGTATGTGTATTTTTGCCCTGGGCCATAGTAGTTATTGGTTTCGAGTATCAGATTTGCGAAAATTTTGATGGTATCTCAACCATTCCTTAATTTCAAACTCCCATATCTCGCGAACGGATTGACGAACTCGAAAAATTCCTGTTGCATCTGAAACCAGAAACTCGTCCGATTACAACGGTATGTGTATTTTTGCCCTGGGCCATAGTAGTTATTGGTTTCGAGTATCAGACTTGCGAAAATTTTGATGGTTTCTCAACCATTCCTTAATTTCAAACTCCCATATCTCGCGAACGGATTGACGAACTCGAGGAATTCCTGTTGCATCTGAAAGTAGAAACTCTCCCGATTACAACGGTATGTGTATTTTTCCCCTAGGCCATTCCAGTTATTGGTTTCGAGTATCAGACTTGCGAAAATTTTGATGGTTTCTCAACCGTTCCTTAATTTCAAACTCCCATATCTCGCGAACGGATTGGCGAACTCGATTATTTCCTGTTGCACCTTAAAGTAGAAACTCGACCGATTACAATGGTGTGTGTACTTTTCCCCTAGGTCATACCAGTTACTCGTTTCTAGTATCAGAATTGCGAAAATTTTGATGGTTTCTCAACCATTCCTCAACTTCAAAGTCCCATATCTCGCGAACGGATTGACGAACTCGAGAAATTCCTGTTGCATCTGAAAGTAGAAAATCGCCCGATTACAAAGGTATGTGTATTTTTCCCCTAGGCCATTCCAGTTATTGGTTTCGAGTATCACACTTGCGAAAATTTTGATGTTTTCTCAACCGTTCCTTAATTTCAAACTCCCATATCTAGCGAACGAATTGACGAACTCGAGAAATTCCTGTTGCATCTGAAAGCAGAGACTCGTCCGATTACAACGGTATGTGTATTTTTGCCCTAGCTCATACTAGTTATTGGTTTCGAGTATCAGACTTGCGAAAATTGTGATGGTCTCTCAACCGTTCCTTAACTTCAAACTCCCATATCTCGCGAACGGATTGACGAACTCGAGAAATTCCTGTTGCATCTGAGACCAGAAACTCGCCCGATTACAAAGGTGTGTATATTTCTCCCCTAAGCCTTTGTAGTTATTGGTTTCGAGTATCAGACTTGCGAAAATTGTGATGGCTTCTCAACCATTCCTTAACTTCAAACTCCCATATCTCGCGAACGGATTGACGAACTCGAGAAATTCCTGTTGCATCTGAGACCAGAAACTTGCCCGATTACAATGGTGTGTGAACTTTTCCCCGAGGCCGTTCCAGTTATTGGTTTCGTGTATCAGACTTGCGAAAATTTTGATGGTTCCTCAACCATTCCTTAACTTCAAACTCCCACATCTCGCGAACGGATTGACGAACTCGAGAAATTCCTGTTGCATCTGAAAGCAGAGACTCGTCCGATTACAACGGTATGTGTATTTTTGCCCTAGGTCATAGTAGTTATTGGTTTCGAGTATCAGACTTGCGAAAATTGTGATGGTCTCTCAACCATTCTTTAACTTCAAACTCCCATATCTCGCGAACGGATTGACGAACTCGAGAAATTCCTGTTGCATCTGAGACCAGAAACTCGCCCGATTACAAAGGTATGTATATTTCTCCCCTAAGCCTTTGTAGTTATTGGTTTCGAGTATCAGACTTGCGAAAATTGTGATGGTTTCTCAACCATTCCTTAACTTCAAACTCCCATACCTCGCGAACGGATTGACGAACTCGATTATTTCCTGTTGCATCTGAAAGTAGAAAGTCGACCGATTACAATGGTGTGTGTACTTTTTCCCTGGGTCATTCCAGTTATTCGTTTCTAGCATCAGAATTGCGAAAATTTTGATGGTTTCTCAACCATTCCTTAACTTCAAACTCCCATATCTCGCGAACGGATTGACGAACTCGGGATATTCCTGTTGCATCTGAAAGTAGAAACTCGCCCGATTACAAAGGAATGTGTATTTTTCCCCTAGGCCATACTACTTCTTTGTTTCGAGTATCAGACTTCCGAAAATTGTGATGGTCTCACAACCATTCCTTAACTTCAAACTCCCATATCTCGCGAACGGATTGACGAACTCGAGGCATTCCCGTTGCATCTGAAACTAGAAACTCGCCCCATTACAATGGTGTGTGTACTTTTCCCCTAGGCCATTCCAGTTATTGGTTTCGAGTATCAGACTTGCGAATATTTTGATGGTTTCTCAAACATTCCTTAACTTCAAACTCCCATATCTCGCGAACGGATTGATGAACTCGATTATTTCCTGTTGCATCTGAAAGTAGAAAGTCGACCGATTACAATGGTGTGTGTACTTTTTCCCTAGGTCATTCCAGTTATTCGTTTCTACAATCAGAATTACGAAAATTTTAATGGTTTCTCAACCATTCCTTAACTTCAAACTCCCATATCTCTAGAACGGATTGACGAACTCGACAAATTCCTGTTGCATTTGAAAGTAGAAACTTGCCCGATTACAATGGTGTGTGTAGTTTTCCCCTAGGCCGTTCCAGTTATTGGTTTCGAGTATCAGACTTTCGAAAATTTTGATGGTTTCTCAACCATTCCTTAACTTCAAACTCCCATATCTCGCGAACGGATTGACGAGCTCGAGATATTCCTGTTGCATCTGAAAGTATAAACTCGCCCGATTACAAAGGTATGTGTATTTTTCCCCTAGGGCTTTGTAGTTATTGGTTTCGAGTATCAGCCTTGCGAAAATTTTGATGGTTTCTCAAGCATTCCTTAACTTCAAACTCCCACATCTCGCGAACGGATTGACGAACTCGAGAAATTCCTGTTGCATCTGAAAGCAGAAACTCGTCCGATTACAACGGCATGTGTATTTTTCCCCTAGGCCATGATTGTTATTGGTTTCGAGTATCAGACTTGCGAAAATTGTGATGGTTTCTCAACCATTCCTTAACTTCAAATTCCCATATCTCGCGAACGGATTTACGAACTCGAGAAATTCCTGTTGCATTTGAAAGTAAAAACTTGCCCGATTACAATGGTGTGTGTACTTTTCCCCGAGGCCGTTCCAGTTATTGGTTTCGTGTATCAGACTTGCGAAAATTTTGATGGTTCCTCAACCTTTCCTTAACTTCAAACTCCCATATCTCGCGAACGGATTGACGAGCTCGAGAAATTCCTGTTGCATCTGACAGTATAAACTCGCCCGATTACAAAGGTATGTGTATTTTTCCCCTAGGGCTATGTAGTTATTGGTTTCGAGTATCAGCCTTGCGAAAATTTTGATGGTTTCTCAAGCATTCCTTAACTTCAAACTCCCATACCTCGCGAACGGATTGACGAACTCGATTATTTCCTGTTGCATCTGAAAGTAGAAAGTCGACCGATTACAATGGTGTGTGTACTTTTTCCCTGGGTCATTCCAGTTATTCGTTTCTAGCATCAGAATTGCGAAAATTTTGATGGTTTCTCAAACATTCCTTAACTTCAAACTTCCATATCTCGCGAACGGATTGACGAACTCGAGAAATTCCTGTTGCATCTGAAGGCAGAGACTCGTCCGATTACAACGGCATGTGTATTTTTCCCCTGGGCCATGATAGTTATTGGTTTCGAGTATCAGACTTGCGAAAATTGTGATGGTTTCCCAACCATCCCTTAACTTCAAACTCCCATACCTCGCGAACGGATTGACGAACTCGATTATTTCCTGTTGCATCTGAAAGTAGAAAGTCGACCGATTACAATGGTGTGTGTACTTTTTCCCTGGGTCATTCCAGTTATTCGTTTCTAGCATCAGAATTGCGAAAATTTTGATGGTTTCTCAAACATTCCTTAACTTCAAACTCCCATATCTCGCGAACGGATTGACGAACTCGAGAAATTCCTGTTGCATCTGAGACCAGAAACTTGCCCGATTACAATGGTGTGTGAACTTTTCCCCGAGGCCGTTCCAGTTATTGGTTTCGTGTATCAGACTTGCGAAAATTTTGATGGTTCCTCAACCATTCCTTAACTTCAAACTCACACATCTCGCGAACGGATTGACGAACTCGAGAAATTCCTGTTGCATCTGAAAGCAGAGACTCGTCCGATTACAACGGTATGTGTATTTTTGCCCTACGTCATAGTAGTTATTGGTTTCGAGTATCAGACTTGCGAAAATTGTGATGGTCTCTCAACCATTCTTTAACTTCAAACTTCCATATCTCGCGAACGGATTGACGAACTCGAGAAATTCCTGTTGCATCTGAGACCAGAAACTCGCCCGATTACAAAGGTATGTATATTTCTCCCCTAAGCCTTTGTAGTTATTGGTTTCGAGTATCAGACTTGCGAAAATTGTGATGGTTTCTCAACCATTCCTTAACTTCAAACTCCCATACCTCGCGAACGGATTGATGAACTCGATTATTTCCTGTTGCATCTGAAAGTAGAAAGTCGACCGATTACAATGGTGTGTGTACTTTTTCCCTAGGGCATTCCAGTTATTCGTTTCTACAATCAGAATTACGAAAATTTTGATGGTTTCTCAACCATTCCTTAACTTCAAACTCCCATGTCTCGCGAACGGATTGACGAACTCGAGAAATTACCTGTTGCATCTGAAAGCAGAAACTCGTCCGATTACAACGGTATGTGTATTTTTCCCCTAGGCCATTCCAGTTATTGGTTTCGAGTATCAGACTTGCGAAAATTTTGATGGTTTCTCAAACATTCCTTAACTTCAAACTCCCATATCTCGCGAACGGATTGATGAACTCGATTATTTCCTGTTGCATCTGAAAGTAGAAAGTCGACCGATTACAATGGTGTGTGTACTTTTTCCCTGGGTCATTCCAGTTATTCGTTTCTAGCATCAGAATTGCGAAAATTTTGATGGTTTCTCAACCATTCCTTAACTTCAAACTCCCATATCTCGCGAACGGATTGACCAACTCGGGATATTCCTGTTGCATCTGAAAGTATAAACTCGCCCGATTACAAAGGTATGTTTATTTTTCCCCTAGGCCATACTAGTTCTTTGTTTCGAGTATCAGACTTCCGAAAATTGTGATGGTCTCACAACCATTCCTTAACTTCAAACTCCCATATATCGCGAACGGATTGATGAACTCGATTATTTCCTGTTGCATCTGAAAGTAGGAAGTCGACCGATTACAATGGTGTGTGTACTTTTTCCCTAGGTCATTCCAGTTATTCGTTTCTACAATCAGAATTACGAAAATTTTTATGGTTTCTCAACCATTCCTTAACTTCAAACTCCCATATCTCGCGAACGGATTGACGAATTCGAGAAATTCCTGTTGCATCTGAAAGCAGAAACTCGTCCGATTACAACGGTATATGTATTTTTCCCCTAGGCCATGGTAGTTATTGGTTTCGAGTATCAGAATTGCGAAAATAGTGATGGTCTCTCAACCATTCCTTAACTTCAAACTCCCATATCTCGCGAACGGATTGACGAACTCGAGAAATTCCTGTTGCATCTGAGACCAGAAACTCGCCCGATTACAAAGGTATGTATATTTCTCCCGTAAGCCTTAGTAGTTATTGGTTTCGAGTATCAGACTTGCGAAAATTGTGATGGTTTCTCAACCATTCCTAAACTTCAAAGTCCCATATCTCGCGAACGGATTGACGAACTCGAGAAATTCCTGTTGCATCTGAAAGTAGAAACTCGCCCGATTACAAAGGTATGTGTATTTTTCCCCTAGGCTATTCCAGTTATTGGATTCGAGTATCACACTTGCGAAAGTTTTGATGTTTTCTCAACCGTTCCTTAATTTCAAACTCCCATATCTAGCGAACGAATTGACGAACTCGAGAAATTCCTGTTGCATCTGAAAGCAGAGACTCGTCCGATTACAACGGTATGTGTATTTTTGCCCTAGGTCATAGTAGTTATTGGTTTCGAGCATCAGACTTGCGAAAATTGTGATGGTCTCTCAACCATTCCTTAACTTCAAACTCCCATACCTCGCGAACGGATTGACGAACTCGATTATTTCCTGTTGCATCTGAAAGTAGAAAGTCGGCCGATTACAATGGTGTGTGTACTTTTTCCCTGGGTCATTCCAGTTATTCGTTTCTAGCATCAGAATTGCGAAAATTTTGATGGTTTCTCAACCATGCCTTAACTTCAAACTCCCATATCTCGCGAACGGATTGACCAACTCGGGATATTCCTGTTGCATCTGAAAGTATAAACTCGCCCGATTACAAAGGTATGTGTATTTTTCCCCTAGGCCATACTAGTTCTTTGTTTCGAGTATCAGACTTCCGAAAATTGTGATGGTCTCACAACCATTCCTTAACTTCGAACTCCCATATCTCGCGAACGGATTGACGAACTCGAGGCATTCCCATTGCATCTGAAAGTAGAAACTCGCCCCATTACAATGGTGTGTGTACTTTTCCCCTAGGCCATTCCAGTTATTGGTTTCGAGTATCAGACTTGCGAATATTTTGATGGTTTCTCAAACATTCCTTAACTTCAAACTCCCATATCTCGCGAACGGATTGATGAACTCGATTATTTCCTGTTGCATCTGAAAGTAGGAAGTCGACCGATTACAATGGTGTGTGTACTTTTTCCCTAGGTCATTCCAGTTATTCGTTTCTACAATCAGAATTACGAAAATTTTAATGGTTTCTCAACCATTCCTTAACTTCAAACTCCCATATCTCGCGAACGGATTGACGAATTCGAGAAATTCCTGTTGCATCTGAAAGCAGAAACTCGTCCGATTACAACGGTATATGTATTTTTCCCCTAGGCCATGGTAGTTATTGGTTTCGAGTATCAGAATTGCGAAAATAGTGATGGTCTCTCAACCATTCCTTAACTTCAAACTCCCATATCTCGCGAACGGATTGACGAACTCGAGAAATTCCTGTTGCATCTGAGTCCAGAAACTCGCCCGATTACAAAGGTATGTATATTTCTCCCGTAAGCCTTAGTAGTTACTGGTTTCGAGTATCAGACTTGCGAAAATTGTGATGGTTTATCAACCATTCCTTATCTTCAAACTCCCATATGTCGCGAACGGATTGACGAACTCGAGAAATTCCTGTTGCATCTGAGACCAGAAACTTGCCCGATTACAATGGTATGTGTAATTTTCCTGTGGGCCATTCCAGTGATTGGTTTCGAGTATCAGACTTGCGAAAATTTTGATGGTTTCTCAACCATTCCTTAACATCAAACTCCCATATCTCGCGAACGGATTGACGAGCTCGAGAAATTCCTGTTGCATCTGAATGTAGAAACTCGCCCGATTACAAACGTATGTGTATCTTTCTCCTAGGCCTTTGTAGTTATTGGTTTCGAGTATCAGACTTGCGAATATTTTGATGGTCTCTCAACCATTCCTTAAATTCAAACTCCCATATCTCGCGAACGGATTGACGAACTCGAGAAATTCCTGTTGCATCTGAAACCAGAAACTCGTCCGATTACAACGGTATGTGTATTTTTGCCCTGGGCCATAGTAGTTATTGGTTTCGAGTATCAGATTTGCGAAAATTTTGATGGTATCTCAACCATTCCTTAATTTCAAACTCCCATATCTAGCGAACGGATTGACGAACTCGAGAAATTCCTGTTGCATCTGAAACCAGAAACTCGTCCGATTACAACGGTATGTGTATTTTTGCCCTGGGCCATAGTAGTTATTGGTTTCGAGTATCAGACTTGCGAAAATTTTGATGGTTTCTCAACCATTCCTTAATTTCAAACTCCCATATCTCGCGAACGGATTGACGAACTCGAGGAATTCCTGTTGCATCTGAAAGTAGAAACTCTCCCGATTACAACGGTATGTGTATTTTTCCCCTAGGCCATTCCAGTTATTGGTTTCGAGTATCAGACTTGCGAAAATTTTGATGGTTTCTCAACCATTCCTCAACTTCAAAGTCCCATATCTCGCGAACGGATTGACGAACTCGAGAAATTCCTGTTGCATCTGAAAGTAGAAAATCGCCCGATTACAAAGGTATGTGTATTTTTCCCCTAGGCCATTCCAGTTATTGGTTTCGAGTATCACACTTGCGAAAATTTTGATGTTTTCTCAACCGTTCCTTAATTTCAAACTCCCATATCTAGCGAACGAATTGACGAACTCGAGAAATTCCTGTTGCATCTGAAAGCAGAGACTCGTCCGATTACAACGGTATGTGTATTTTTGCCCTAGGTCATACTAGTTATTGGTTTCGAGTATCAGACTTGCGAAAATTGTGATGGTCTCTCAACCGTTCCTTAACTTCAAACTCCCATATCTCGCGAACGGATTGACGAACTCGAGAAATTCCTGTTGCATCTGAGACCAGAAACTCGCCCGATTACAAAGGTATGTATATTTCTCCCCTAAGCCTTTGTAGTTATTGGTTTCGAGTATCAGACTTGCGAAAATTGTGATGGTTTCTCAACCATTCCTTAACTTCAAACTCCCATATCTCGCGAACGGATTGACGAACTCGAGAAATTCCTGTTGCATCTGAGACCAGAAACTCGCCCGATTACAAAGGTATGTATATTTCTCCCCTAAGCCTTTGTAGTTATTGGTTTCGAGTATCAGACTTGCGAAAATTTTGATGGTTCCTCAACCATTCCTTAACTTCAATCTCCCACATCTCGCGAACGGATTGACGAACTCGAGAAATTCCTGTTGCATCTGAAAGCAGAGACTCGTCCGATTACAACGGTATGTGTATTTTTGCCCTAGGTCATAGTAGTTATTGGTTTCGAGTATCAGACTTGCGAAAATTGTGATGGTCTCTCAACCATTCTTTAACTTCAAACTCCCATATCTCGCGAACGGATTGACGAACTCGAGAAATTCCTGTTGCATCTGAGACCAGAAACTCGCCCGATTACAAAGGTATGTATATTTCTCCCCTAAGCCTTTGTAGTTATTGGTTTCGAGTATCAGACTTGCGAAAATTGTGATGGTTTCTCAACCATTCCTTAACTTCAAACTCCCATACCTCGCGAACGGATTGACGAGCTCGAGAAATTCCTGTTGCATCTGAAAGTAGAAAGTCGACCGATTACAATGGTGTGTGTACTTTTTCCCTGGGTCATTCCAGTTATTCGTTTCTAGCATCAGAATTGCGAAAATTTTGATGGTTTCTCAACCATTCCTTAACTTCAAACTCCCATATCTCGCGAACGGATTGACGAAATCGGGATATTCCTGTTGCATCTGAAAGTAGAAACTCGCCCGATTACAAAGGTATGTGTATTTTTCCCCTAGGCCATACTACTTCTTTGTGTCGAGTATCAGACTTCCGAAAATTGTGATGGTCTCACAACCATTCCTTAACTTTAAACTCCCATATCTCGCGAACGGATTGACGAACTCGAGGCATTCCCGTTGCATCTGAAAGTAGAAACTCGCCCCATTACAATGGTGTGTGTACTTTTCCCCTAGGCCATTCCAGTTATTGGTTTCGAGTATCAGACTTGCGAATATTTTGATGGTTTCTCAAACATTCCTTAACTTCAAACTCCCATATCTCGCGAACGGATTGATGAACTCGATTATTTCCTGTTGCATCTGAAAGTAGAAAGTCGACCGATTACAATGGTGTGTGTACTTTTTCCCTAGGTCATTCCAGTTATTCGTTTCTACAATCAGAATTACGAAAATTTTAATGGTTTCTCAACCATTCCTTAACTTCAAACTCCCATATCTCGCGAACGGATTGACGAACTCGAGAAATTCCTGTTGCATTTGAAAGTAGAAACTTGCCCGATTACAATGGTGTGTGTACTTTTCCTCTAGGCCGTTCCAGTTATTGGTTTCGAGTATCAGACTTTCGAAAATTTTGATGGTTTCTCAACCATTCCTTAACTTCAAACTCCCATATCTCGCGAACGGATTGACGAGCTCGAGAAATTCCTGTTGCATCTGAAAGTATAAACTCGCCCGATTACAAAGGTATGTGTATTTTTCCCCTAGGGCTTTGTAGTTATTGGTTTCGAGTATCAGCCTTGCGAAAATTTTGATGGTTTCTCAAGCATTCCTTAACTTCAAACTCCCACATCTCGCGAACGGATTGACGAACTCGAGAAATTCCTGTTGCATCTGAAAGCAGAAACTCGTCCGATTACAACGGCATGTGTATTTTTCCCCTAGGCCATGATTGTTATTGGTTTCGAGTATCAGACTTGCGAAAATTGTGATGGTTTCTCAACCATTCCTTAACTTCAAATTCCCATATCTCGCGAACGGATTTACGAACTCGAGAAATCCCTGTTGCATTTGAAAGTAAAAACTTGCCCGATTACAATGGTGTGTGTACTTTTCCCCGAGGCCGTTCCAGTTATTGGTTTCGTGTATCAGACTTGCGAAAATTTTGATGGTTCCTCAACCTTTCCTTAACTTCAAACTCCCATATCTCGCGAACGGATTGACGAGCTCGAGAAATTCCTGTTGCATCTGACAGTATAAACTCGCCCGATTACAAAGGTATGTGTATTTTTCCCCTAGGGCTTTGTAGTTATTGGTTTCGAGTATCAGCCTTGCGAAAATTTTGATGGTTTCTCAAGCATTCCTTAACTTCAAACTCCCATACCTCGCGAACGGATTGACGAACTCGATTATTTCCTGTTGCATCTGAAAGTAGAAAGTCGACCGATTACAATGGTGTGTGTACTTTTTCCCTGGGTCATTCCAGTTATTCGTTTCTAGCATCAGAATTGCGAAAATTTTGATGGTTTCTCAAACATTCCTTAACTTCAAACTCCCATATCTCGCGAACGGATTGACGAACTCGAGAAATTCCTGTTGCATCTGAAGGCAGAAACTCGTCCGATTACAACGGCATGTGTATTTTTCCCCTGGGCCATGATAGTTATTGGTTTCGAGTATCAGACTTGCGAAAATTGCGATGGTTTCTCAACCATTCCTTAACTTCAAACTCCCATACCTCGCGAACGGATTGACGAACTCGATTATTTCCTGTTGCATCTGAAAGTAGAAAGTCGACCGATTACAATGGTGTGTGTACTTTTTCCCTGGGTCATTCCAGTTATTCGTTTCTAGCATCAGAATTGCGAAAATTTTGATGGTTTCTCAAACATTCCTTAACTTCAAACTCCCATATCTCGCGAACGGATGGACGAACTCGAGAAATTCCTGTTGCATCTGAGACCAGAAACTTGCCCGATTACAATGCTGTGTGAACTTTTCCCCGAGGCCGTTCCTGTTATTGGTTTCGTGTATCAGACTTGCGAAAATTTTGATGGTTCCTCAACCATTCCTTAACTTCAAACTCACACATCTCGCGAACGGATTGACGAACTCGAGAAATTCCTGTTGCATCTGAAAGCAGAGACTCGTCCGATTACAACGGTATGTGTATTTTTGCCCTACGTCATAGTAGTTATTGGTTTCGAGTATCAGACTTGCGAAAATTGTTATGGTCTCTCAACCATTCTTTAACTTCAAACCTCCATATCTCGCGAACGGATTGACGAACTCGAGAAATTCCTGTTGCATCTGAGACCAGAAACTCGCCCGATTACAAAGGTATGTATATTTCTGCCCTAAGCCTTTGTAGTTATTGGTTTCGAGTATCAGACTTGCGAAAATTGTGATGGTTTCTCAACCATTCCTTAACTTCAAACTCCCATACCTCGCGAACGGATTGACGAACTCGATTATTTCCTGTTGCATCTGAAAGTAGAAAGTCGACCGATTACAATGGTGTGTGTACTTTTTCCCTGGGTCATTCCAGTTATTCGTTTCTAGCATCAGAATTGCGAAAATTTTGATGGTTTCTCAACCATTCCTTAACTTCAAACTCCCATATCTCGCGAACGGATTGACGAACTCGGGATATTCCTGTTGCATCTGAAAGTAGAAACTCGCCCGATTACAAAGGTATGTTTATTTTTCCCCTAGGCCATACTACTTCTTTGTTTCGAGTATCAGACTTCCGAAAATTGTGATGGTCTCACAACCATTCCTTAACTTCAAACTCCCATATCTCGCGAACTGATTGACGAACTCGAGGCATTCCCGTTGCATCTGAAAGTAGAAACTCGCCCCATTACAATGGTGTGTGTACTTTTCCCCTAGGCCATTCCAGTTATTGGTTTCGAGTATCAGACTTGCGAATATTTTGATGGTTTCTCAAACATTCCTTAACTTCAAACTCCCATATCTCGCGAACGGATTGATGAACTCGATTATTTCCTGTTGCATCTGAAAGTAGAAAGTCGACCGATTACAAAGGTGTGTGTACTTTTTCCCTAGGTCATTCCAGTTATTCGTTTCTACAATCAGAATTACGAAAATTTTAATGGTTTCTCAACCATTCCTTAACTTCAAACTCCCATATCTCGCGAACGGATTGACGAACTCGAGAAATTCCTGTTGCATCTGAAAGCAGAAACTCGTCCGATTACAACGGTATATGTATTTTTCCCCTAGGCCATGGTAGTTATTGGTTTCGAGTATCAGAATTGCGAAAATTGTGATGGTCTCTCAACCATTCCTTAACTTCAAACTCCCATATCTCGCGAACGGATTTACGAACTCGAGAAATTCCTGTTGCATCTGAGACCAGAAACTCGCCCGATTACAAAGGTATGTATATTTCTCCCGTAAGCCTTAGTAGTTATTGGTTTCGAGTATCAGACTTAGGAAAATTGTGATGGTTTCTCAACCATTCCTTAACTTCAAACACCCATATGTCGCGAACGGATTGACGAGCTCGAGAAATTCCTGTTGCATCTGAATGCAGAAACTCGCCCGATTACAAACGTATGTGTATCTTTCTCCTAGGCCTTTGTAGTTATTGGTTTCGAGTATCAGACTTGCGAATATTTTGATGGTTTCTCAAGCTTTCCTTAACTTCAAACTCCCATATCTCGCGAACGGATTGATGAACTCGAATATTTCCTGTTGCATCTGAAAGTAGAATGTCGACCGATTACAATGGTGTGTGTACTTTTTCCCTAGGTCATTCCAGTTGTTCGTTTCTAGCATCAGAATTACGAAAATTTTGATGGTTTCTCAAACATTCCTTAACTTCAAACTCCCATATCTTGCGAACGGATTGACGAACTCGAGAAATTCCTGTTGCATGTGAAGGCAGAAACTCGTCCGATTACAACGGCATGTGTATTTTTCCCCTGGGCCATGATAGTTATTGGTTTCGAGTATCAGACTTGCGAAAATTGTGATGGTTTCTCAACCATTCCTTAACTTCAAACTCCCATATCTCGCGAACGGATTGACGAACTCGAGAAATTCCTGTTGCATTTGAAAGTAAAAACTTGCCCGATTACAATGGTGTGTGTACTTTTCCCCGAGGCCGTTCCAGTTATTGGTTTCGTGTATCAGACTTGCGAAAATTTTGATGGTTCCTCAACCTTTCCTTAACTTCAAACTCCCATATCTCGCGAACGGATTGACGAGCTCGAGAAATTCCTGTTGCATCTGACAGTATAAACTCGCCCGATTACAAAGGTATGTGTATTTTTCTCCTAGGGCTTTGTAGTTATTGGTTTCGAGTATCAGCCTTGCGAAAATTTTGATGGTTCTCAAGCATTCCTTAACTTCAAACTCCCATACCTCGCGAACGGATTGACGAACTCGATTATTTCCTGTTGCATCTGAAAGTAGAAAGTCGACCGATTACAATGGTGTGTGTACTTTTTCCCTGGGTCATTCCAGTTATTCGTTTCTAGCATCAGAATTGCGAAAATTTTGATGGTTTCTCAAACATTCCTTAACTTCAAACTCCCATATCTCGCGAACGGATTGACGAACTCGAGAAATTGCTGTTGCATCTGAAGGCAGAAGCTCGTCCGATTACAACGGCATGTGTATTTTTCCCCTGGGCCATGATAGTTATTGGTTTCGAGTATCAGACTTGCGAAAATTGTGATGGTTTCTCAACCATTCCTTAACTTCAAACTCCCATATCTCGCGAACGGATTGACGAACTCGAGAAATTCCTGTTGCATTTGAAAGTAAAAACTTGCCCGATTACAATGGTGTGTGTACTTTTCCCCGAGGCCGTTCCAGTTATTCGTTTCGTGTATCAGACTTGCGAAAATTGTGATGGTCTCACAACCATTCCTTAACTTCAAACTCCCATATCTCGCGAACGGATTGACGA
Source organism: Ptiloglossa arizonensis (assembly GCF_051014685.1). Lineage (NCBI taxonomy): Eukaryota > Metazoa > Arthropoda > Insecta > Hymenoptera > Colletidae > Ptiloglossa > Ptiloglossa arizonensis. The sequence continues at coordinate 355,287 of NW_027478484.1, read as the reverse complement.
GCTCGAGAAATGCCTGTTGCATCTGAAAGTATAAACTCTCCCGATTACAAAGGTATGTGTATTTTTCCCCTAGGGCTTTGTAGTTATTGGTTTCGAGTATCAGCCTTGCGAAAATTTTGATGGTTTCTCAAGCATTCCTTAACTTCAAATTCCCATATCTCGCGAACGGATTTACGAACTCGAGAAATTCCTGTTGCATTTGAAAGTAAAAACTTGCCCGATTACAATGGTGTGTGTACTTTTCCCCTAGGCCGTTCCAGTTATTGGTTTCGAGTATCAGACTTTCGAAAATTTTGATGGTTTCTCAACCATTCCTTAACTTCAAACTCCCATATCTCGCGAACGGATTGACGAGCTCGAGAAATTCCTGTTGCATCTGAAAATATAAACTCTCCCGATTACAAAGGTATGTGTATTTTTCCCCTAGGGCTTTGTAGTTATTGGTTTCGAGTATCAGCCTTGCGAAAATTTTGATGGTTTCTCAAGCATTCCTTAACTTCAAACTCCCACATCTCGCGAACGGATTGACGAACTCGAGAAATTCCTGTTGCATCTGAAAGCAGAAACTCGTCCGATTACAACGGCATGTGTATTTTTCTCCTAGGCCATGATAGTTATTGGTTTCGAGTATCAGACTTGCGAAAATTGTGATGGTTTCTCAACCATTCCTTAACTTCAAATTACCATATCTCGCGAACGGATTTACGAACTCGAGAAATTCCTGTTGCATTTGAAAGTAAAAACTTGCCCGATTACAATGGTGTGTGTACTTTTCCCCGAGGCCGTTCCAGTTATTGGTTTCGTGTATCAGACTTGCGAAAATTTTGATGGTTCCTCAACCTTTCCTTAACTTCAAACTCCCATATCTCGCGAACGGATTGACGAGCTCGAGAAATTCCTGTTGCATCTGACAGTATAAACTCGCCCGATTACAAAGGTATGTGTATTTTTCCCCTAGGGCTTTGTAGTTATTGGTTTCGAGTATCAGCCTTGCGAAAATTTTGATGGTTTCTCAAGCATTCCTTAACTTCAAACTCCCATACCTCGCGAACGGATTGACGAACTCGATTATTTCCTGTTGCATCTGAAAGTAGAAAGTCGACCGATTACAATGGTGTGTGTACTTTTTCCCTGGGTCATTCCAGTTATTCGTTTCTAGCATCAGAATTGCGAAAATTTTGATGGTTTCTCAACCATTCCTTAACTTCAAACTCCCATATCTCGCGAACGGATTGACGAACTCGGGATATTCCTGTTGCATCTGAAAGTAGAAACTCGCCCGATTACAAAGGTATGTGTATTTTTCCCCTAGGCCATAGTAGTTATTTGTTTCGAGTATCAGACGTCCGAAAATTGCGATGGTCTCACAACCATTCCTTAACTTCAAACTCCCATACCTCGCGAACGGATTGACGAACTCGAGGCATTCCCGTTGCATCTGAAAGTAGAAACTCGCCCCATTACAATGGTGTGTGTACTTTTCCCCTAGGCCATTCCAGTTATTGGTTTCGAGTATCAGAATTGCGAAAATTTTGATGGTTTCTCAACCATTCCTTAACTTCAAACTCCCATATCTCGCGAACGGATTGACGAACTCGGAATATTCCTGTTGCATCTGAAAGTAGAAACTCGCCCGATTACAAAGGTATGTGTATTTTTCCCCTAGGCCATAGTAGTTATTTGTTTCGAGTATCAGACTTCCGAAAATTGCGATGGTCTCACAACCATTCCTTAACTTCAAACTCCCATATCTCGCGAACGGATTGACGAACTCGAGGCATTCCCGTTGCATCTGAAAGTAGAAACTCGCCCCATTACAATGGTGTGTGTACTTTTCCCCTAGGCCATTCCAGTTATTGGTTTCGAGTATCAGAATTGCGAAAATTTTGATGGTTTCTCAACCATTCCTTAACTTCAAACTCCCATATCTCGCGAACGGATTGACGAACTCGGGATATTCCTGTTGCATCTGAAAGTAGAAACTCGCCCGATTACAAAGGTATGTGTATTTTTCCCCTAGGCCATAGTAGTTATTTGTTTCGAGTATCAGACTTCCGAAAATTGCGATGGTCTCACAACCATTCCTTAACTTCAAACTCCCATATCTCGCGAACGGATTGACGAACTCGAGGCATTCCCGTTGCATCTGAAAGTAGAAACTCGCCCCATTACAATGGTGTGTGTACTTTTCCCCTAGGCCATTCCAGTTATTGGTTTCGAGTATCAGACTTGCGAATATTTTGATGGTTTCTCAAACACTCCTTAACTTCAAACTCCCATATCTCGCGAACGGATTGACGAACTCGAGAAATTCCTGTTGCATCTGAGACCAGAAACTCGCCCGATTACAAAGGTATGTATATTTCTCCCCTAAGCCTTTGTAGTTATTGGTTTCGAGTATCAGACTTGCGAAAATTGTGATGGTTTCTCAACCATTCCTTAACTTCAAACTCCCATACCTCGCGAACGGATTGACGAACTCGATTATTTCCTGTTGCATCTGAAAGTAGAAAGTCGACCGATTACAATGGTGTGTGTACTTTTTCCCTGGGTCATTCCAGTTATTCGTTTCTAGCATCAGAATTGCGAAAATTTTGATGGTTTCTCAACCATTCCTTAACTTCAAACTCCCATATCTCGCGAACGGATTGACGAACTCGGGATATTCCTGTTGCATCTGAAAGTAGAAACTCGCCCGATTACAAAGGTATGTGTATTTTTCCCCTAGGCCATACTACTTCTTTGTTTCGAGTATCAGACTTCCGAAAATTGTGATGGTCTCACAACCATTCCTTAACTTCAAACTCCCATATCTCGCGAACTGATTGACGAACTCGAGGCATTCCCGTTGCATCTGAAAGTAGAAACTCGCCCCATTACAATGGTGTGTGTACTTTTCCCCTAGGCCATTCCAGTTATTGGTTTCGAGTATCAGACTTGCGAATATTTTGATGGTTTCTCAAGCTTTCCTTAACTTCAAACTCCCATATCTCGCGAACGGATTGATGAACTCGAATATTTCCTGTTGCATCTGAAAGTAGAATGTCGACCGATTACAATGGTGTGTGTACTTTTTCCCTAGGTCATTCCAGTTGTTCGTTTCTAGCATCAGAATTACGAAAATTTTGATGGTTTCTCAAACATTCCTTAACTTCAAACTCCCATATCTTGCGAACGGATTGACGAACTCGAGAAATTCCTGTTGCATCTGAAGGCAGAAACTCGTCCGATTACAACGGCATGTGTATTTTTCCCCTGGGCCATGATAGTTATTGGTTTCGAGTATCAGACTTGCGAAAATTGTGATGGTTTCTCAACCATTCCTTAACTTCAAACTCCCATATCTCGCGAACGGATTGACGAACTCGAGAAATTCCTGTTGCATTTGAAAGTAAAAACTTGCCCGATTACAATGGTGTGTGTACTTTTCCCCGAGGCCGTTCCAGTTATTGGTTTCGTGTATCAGACTTGCGAAAATTTTGATGGTTCCTCAACCTTTCCTTAACTTCAAACTCCCATATCTCGCGAACGGATTGACGAGCTCGAGAAATTCCTGTTGCATCTGACAGTATAAACTCGCCCGATTACAAAGGTATTTGTATTTTTCTCCTAGGGCTTTGTAGTTATTGGTTTCGAGTATCAGCCTTGCGAAAATTTTGATGGTTCTCAAGCATTCCTTAACTTCAAACTCCCATACCTCGCGAACGGATTGACGAACTCGATTATTTCCTGTTGCATCTGAAAGTAGAAAGTCGACCGATTACAATGGTGTGTGTACTTTTTCCCTGGGTCATTCCAGTTATTCGTTTCTAGCATCAGAATTGCGAAAATTTTGATGGTTTCTCAAACATTCCTTAACTTCAAACTCCCATATCTCGCGAACGGATTGACGAACTCGAGAAATTGCTGTTGCATCTGAAGGCAGAAGCTCGTCCGATTACAACGGCATCTGTATTTTTCCCCTGGGCCATGATAGTTATTGGTTTCGAGTATCAGACTTGCGAAAATTGTGATGGTTTCTCAACCATTCCTTAACTTCAAACTCCCATATCTCGCGAACGGATTGACGAACTCGAGAAATTCCTGTTGCATTTGAAAGTAAAAACTTGCCCGATTACAATGGTGTGTGTACTTTTCCCCGAGGCCGTTCCAGTTATTCGTTTCGTGTATCAGACTTGCGAAAATTGTGATGGTCTCACAACCATTCCTTAACTTCAAACTCCCATATCTCGCGAACGGATTGACGAGCTCGAGAAATTCCTGTTGCATCTGAAAGTATAAACTCTCCCGATTACAAAGGTATGTGTATTTTTCCCCTAGGGCTTTGTAGTTATTGGTTTCGAGTATCAGCCTTGCGAAAATTTTGATGGTTTCTCAAGCATTCCTTAACTTCAAATTCCCATATCTCGCGAACGGATTTACGAACTCGAGAAATTCCTGTTGCATTTGAAAGTAAAAACTTGCCCGATTACAATGGTGTGTGTACTTTTCCCCTAGGCCGTTCCAGTTATTGGTTTCGAGTATCAGACTTTCGAAAATTTTGATGGTTTCTCAACCATTCCTTAACTTCAAACTCCCATATCTCGCGAACGGATTGACGAGCTCGAGAAATTCCTGTTGCATCTGAAAGTATAAACTCTCCCGATTACAAAGGTATGTGTATTTTTCCCCTAGGGCTTTGTAGTTATTGGTTTCGAGTATCAGCCTTGCGAAAATTTTGATGGTTTCTCAAGCATTCCTTAACTTCAAACTCCCACATCTCGCGAACGGATTGACGAACTCGAGAAATTCCTGTTGCATCTGAAAGCAGAAACACGTCCGATTACAACGGCATGTGTATTTTTCCCCTAGGCCATGATAGTTATTGGTTTCGAGTATCAGACTTGCGAAAATTGTGATGGTTTCTCAACCATTCCTTAACTTCAAATTACCATATCTCGCGAACGGATTTACGAACTCGAGAAATTCCTGTTGCATTTGAAAGTAAAAACTTGCCCGATTACAATGGTGTGTGTACTTTTCCCCGAGGCCGTTCCAGTTATTGGTTTCGTGTATCAGACTTGCGAAAATTTTGATGGTTCCTCAACCTTTCCTTAACTTCAAACTCCCATATCTCGCGAACGGATTGACGAGCTCGAGAAATTCCTGTTGCATCTGACAGTATAAACTCGCCCGATTACAAAGGTATGTGTATTTTTCCCCTAGGGCTTTGTAGTTATTGGTTTCGAGTATCAGCCTTGCGAAAATTTTGATGGTTTCTCAAGCATTCCTAAACTTCAAACTCCCATACCTCGCGAACGGATTGACGAACTCGATTATTTCCTGTTGCATCTGAAAGTAGAAAGTCGACCGATTACAATGGTGTGTGTACTTTTTCCCTGGGTCATTCCAGTTATTCGTTTCTAGCATCAGAATTGCGAAAATTTTGATGGTTTCTCAACCATTCCTTAACTTCAAACTCCCATATCTCGCGAACGGATTGACGAACTCGGGATATTCCTGTTGCATCTGAAAGTAGAAACTCGCCCGATTACAAAGGTATGTGTATTTTTCCCCTAGGCCATAGTAGTTATTTGTTTCGAGTATCAGACGTCCGAAAATTGCGATGGTCTCACAACCATTCCTTAACTTCAAACTCCCATACCTCGCGAACGGATTGACGAACTCGAGGCATTCCCGTTGCATCTGAAAGTAGAAACTCGCCCCATTACAATGGTGTGTGTACTTTTCCCCTAGGCCATTCCAGTTATTGGTTTCGAGTATCAGAATTGCGAAAATTTTGATGGTTTCTCAACCATTCCTTAACTTCAAACTCCCATATCTCGCGAACGGATTGACGAACTCGGGATATTCCTGTTGCATCTGAAAGTAGAAACTCGCCCGATTACAAAGGTATGTGTATTTTTCCCCTAGGCCATAGTAGTTATTTGTTTCGAGTATCAGAATTGCGAAAATTTTGATGGTTTCTCAACCATTCCTTAACTTCAAACTCCCATATCTCGCGAACGGATTGACGAACTCGGGATATTCCTGTTGCATCTGAAAGTAGAAACTCGCCCGATTACAAAGGTATGTGTATTTTTCCCCTAGGCCATAGTAGTTATTTGTTTCGAGTATCAGACTTCCGAAAATTGCGATGGTCTCACAACCATTCCTTAACTTCAAACTCCCATATCTCGCGAACGGATTGACGAACTCGAGGCATTCCCGTTGCATCTGAAAGTAGAAAGTCGACCGATTACAATGGTGTGTGTACTTTTTCTCTAGGTCATTCCAGTTATTCGTTTCTACAATCAGAATTACGAAAATTTTGATGGTTTCTCAACCATTCCTTAACTTCAAACTCCCATATCTCGCGAACGGATTGACGAACTCGAGAAATTCCTGTTGCATCTGAAAGTAGAAACTCGTCCGATTACAACGGTATGTGTATTTTTCCCCTAGGCCATGGTAGTTATTGGTTTCGAGTATCAGACTTGCGAAAATTGTGATGGTTTCTCAACCATTCCTTAACTTCAAACTCCCATATCTCGCGAACGGATTGACGAACTCGAGAAATTCCTGTTGCATTTGAAAGTAGAAACTTGCCCGATGACAATGGTGCGTGTACTTTTCCCCTAGGCCGTTCCAGTTATTGGTTTCGAGTATCAGACTTTCGAAAATTTTGATGGTCTCATAACCATTCCATAACTTCAACCTCCCATATCTCGCGAACGGATTGACGAACTCGAGAAATTCCCGTTGCATCTGAAAGTAGAAACTCGCCCCATTACAATGGTGTGTGTACTTTTCCCCTAGGCCGTTCCAGTTATTGGTTTCGTGTATCAGACTTTCGAAAATTCTGATGGTTTCTCAACCATTCCTTAAATTCAAACTGCCATATCTCGCGAACGGATTGACGAACTCGAGGCATTCCCGTTGCATCTGAAAGTAGAAACTCGCCCCATTACAATGGTGTGTGTACTTTTCCCCTAGGCCATTCCAGTTATTGGTTTCGAGTATCAGACTTGCGAATATTTTGATGGTTTCTCAAACATTCCTTAACTTCAAACTCCCATATCTCGCGAACGGATTGATGAACTCGATTATTTTCTGTTGCATCTGAAAGTAGAAAGTCGACCGAATACAATGGTGTGTGTACTTTTTCTCTAGGTCATTCCAGTTATTCGTTTCTACAATCAGAATTACGAAAATTTTGATGGTTTCTCAACCATTCCTTAACTTCAAACTCCCATATCTCGCGAACGGATTGACGAACTCGAGAAATTCCTGTTGCATCTGAAAGCAGAAACTCGTCCGATTACAACGGTATGTGTATTTTTCCCCTAGGCCATGGTAGTTATTGGTTTCGAGTATCAGACTTGCGAAAATTGTGATGGTTTCTCAACCATTCCTTAACTTCAAACTCCCATATCTCGCGAACGGATTGACGAACTCGAGAAATTCCTGTTGCATTTGAAAGTAGAAACTTGCCCGATGACAATGGTGCGTGTACTTTTCCCCTAGGCCGTTCCAGTTATTGGTTTCGAGTATCAGTCTTTCGAAAATTTTGATGGTCTCATAACCATTCCATAACTTCAACCTCCCATATCTCGCGAACGGATTGACGAACTCGAGAAATTCCCGTTGCATCTGAAAGTAGAAACTCGCCCCATTACAATGGTGTGTGTACTTTTCCCCTAGGCCGTTCCAGTTATTGGTTTCGTGTATCAGACTTTCGAAAATTTTGATGGTTTCTCAACCATTCCTTAAATTCAAACTCCCATATCTCGCGAACGGATTGACGAACTCGAGGCATTCCCGTTGCATCTGAAAGTAGAAACTCGCCCCATTACAATGGTGTGTGTACTTTTCCCCTAGGCCATTCCAGTTATTGGTTTCGAGTATCAGACTTGCGAATATTTTGATGGTTTCTCAAACATTCCTTAACTTCAAACTCCCATATCTCGCGAACGGATTGATGAACTCGATTATTTTCTGTTGCATCTGAAAGTAGAAAGTCGACCGAATACAATGGTGTGTGTACTTTTTCTCTAGGTCATTCCAGTTATTCGTTTCTACAATCAGAATTACGAAAATTTTGATGGTTTCTCAACCATTCCTTAACTTCAAACTCCCATATCTCGCGAACGGATTGACGAACTCGAGAAATTCCTGTTGCATCTGAAAGCAGAAACTCGTCCGATTACAACGGTATGTGTATTTTTCCCCTAGGCCATGGTAGTTATTGGTTTCGAGTATCAGACTTGCGAAAATTGTGATGGTTTCTCAACCATTCCTTAACTTCAAACTCCCATGTCTCGCGAACGGATTGACGAACTCGAGAAATTCCTGTTGCATTTGAAAGTAGAAACTTGCCCGATGACAATGGTGCGTGTACTTTTCCCCTAGGCCGTTCCAGTTATAGGTTTCGAGTATCAGACTTTCGAAAATTTTGATGGTCTCACAACCGTTCCATAACTTCAACCTCCCACATCTCGCGAACGGATTGACGAACTCGAGAAATTCCCGTTGCATCTGAAAGTAGAAACTCGCCCCATTACAATGGTGTGTGTACTTTTCCCCTAGGCCGTTCCAGTTATTGGTTTCGTGTATCAGACTTTCGAAAATTTTGATGGTTTCTCAACCATTCCTTCACTTCAAACTCCCATATCTCGCGAACGGCTTGACGAACTCGAGAAATTCCTGTTGCATCTGAAAGTAGAAACTCGCCCCATTACAATGGTGTGTGTACTTTTCCCCTAGGCCATTCCAGTTATTGGTTTCGAGTATCAGACTCGCGAAAATTTTGAAGGTTTCTCAAGCATTCCTTCACTTCAAACTCCCATATCTCGCGAACGGATTGACGAACTCGAGAAATTCCTCTTGCATCTGAAAGTAGAAACTCGCCCGATTACATAGGTATGTGTATTTTTCCCCTAGGCCATGGTAGTTATTGATTTCGAGTATCAGACTTCCGAAAATTGTGATGGTCTCACAACCATTCCTTAACTTCAAACTCCCATATCTCGCGAACGGATTGACGAACTCGAGAAATTCCTGTTGCATTTGAAAGTAGAAACTTGCCCGATGACAATGGTGCGTGTACTTTTCCCCTAGGCCGTTCCAGTTATAGGTTTCGAGTATCAGACTTTCGAAAATTTTGATGGTCTCACAACCATTCCATAACTTCAACCTCCCATATCTCGCGAACGGATTGACGAACTCGAGAAATTCCCGTTGCATCTGAAAGTAGAAACTCGCCCCATTACAATGGTGTGTGTACTTTTCCCCTAGGCCGTTCCAGTTATTGGTTTCGAGTATCAGACTTGCGAAAATTTTGATGGTTTCTCAACCATTCCTTAACTTCAAACTCCCATATCTCGCGAACGGATTGACGAACTCGAGGAATTCCTGTTGCATCTGAAAGTAGAAACTCGCCCCATTAAAATGGTGTGTGTACTGTTCCCCTAGGCCATTCCAGTTATTGGTTTCGAGTATCACATTTGCGAAAATTTTGATGGTTTCTCAACCATTCCTTAAATTCAAACTCCGATACCTCGCGAACGGATTGGCGAACTCGAGAAATTCCTGTTGCATTTGAAAGTAGAAACTGGCCCGATTACAATGGTGTGTGTACTTTTCCCCTAGGCCGTTCCAGTTATTGGTTTCGTGTATCAGACTTGCGAAAATTTTGATGGTTTCTCAAGCATTCCTCAACTTCAAACTCCCATATCTCGCGAACGGATTGACGAACTCGAGAAATTCCTGTTGCATCTGAAAGTAGAAACTCGCCCGATTACAATGGTGTGTGCACTTTTCCCCTAGGCCATTCCAGTTATTGGTTTCGAGTATCACATTTGCGAAAATTTTGATGGTTTCTCAACCATTCCTTAAATTCAAACTCCGATACCTCGCGAACGGATTGGCGAACTCGAGAAATTCCTGTTGCATCTGAAAGTAGAAACTCGCCCCATTACAATGGTGTGTGTACTTTTCCCCTAGGCCATTCCAGTTATTGGTTTCGAGTATCAGACTCGCGAAAATTTTGATGGTTTCTCAAGCATTCCTCAACTTCAAACTCCCATATCTCGCGAACGGATTGACGAACTCGAGAAATTCCTGTTGCATCTGAAAGTAGAAACTCGCCCGATTACAATGATGTGTGCACTTTTCCCCTAGGCCATTCCAGTTATTGGTTTCGAGTATCACATTTGCGAAAATTTTGATGGTTTCTCAACCATTCCTTAAATTCAAACTCCGATACCTCGCGAACGGATTGGCGAACTCGAGAAATTCCTGTTGCATTTGAAAGTAGAAAATGGCCCGATTACAATGGTGTGTGTACTTTTCCCCTAGGCCGTTCCAGTTATTGGTTTCGAGTATCACATTTGCGAAAATTTTGATGGTTTCTCAACCATTCCTTAAATTCAAACTCCGATACCTCGCGAACGGATTGGCGAACTCGAGAAATTCCTGTTGCATTTGAAAGTAGAAACTGGCCCGATTACAATGTCGTGTGTTCGTTTCCCCTAGGCCGTTCCAGTTATTGGTTTCGAGTATCTGACTTGCGAAAATTTTGATGGTTTCTCAACCATTCCTTAACTTCAAACACCCCTATCTCGCGAACGGATTGACGAACTCGAAAAATTCCTATTGCATCTGAAAGTAAAACCCGCCCGATTACAAAGGTATGTGTATTTTTCCCCTAAGGCTTTGTAGTTATTGGTTTCGAGTAACAGACTTGCGAAAATTTTGATGGTTTCTCAAGCATTCCTTAACTTCAAACTCCCATATCTCGCGAACGGATTGACGAACTCGAGAAATTCCTACTGCATCTGAATGTAAAAACTCGCCCGATTACAAAGGTATGTGCATTTTTCCCCTAGGCCATGGTAGTTATTGGTTTCGAGTATCAGACTTGCGAAAATTGTGATGGTTTCTCAACCATTCCTTAACTTCGAACTCCCATATCTCGCGAACCGATTGACGAACTCGAGAAATTCATGTTGCATCTGAAAGTAGAAACCCGCCCGATTACGAGGGTATGTGTATTTTTCCACTAAGCCTTTGTAGTTATTGGTTTCGAGTATCGAGGGGAATTTCTCGAGTTCGTCAATCTGTTCCCGAGATATGGTAGTTTGAAGTTAAGGAATGGTTGAGAAACCATCAAAATTTTCGCAAGTCTGATACGCGAAACCAATAACTACAAGGACCTGGGGCAAAAATACACATACTGTTGTAATCGGGAGAGTTTCTGCTTTCAGATGCAATAGGAAATTCTCGAGTTCATCAATGCGTTCGAGAGATATGGGAGTTTGAAGTTAAGGAACGGTTGAGAAACCATCAAAATTTTGGCAAGTCTGATACTCGAAACCAATAACTACAAAGGCCTGGGGGAAAAATACACATACCTATGTAATCGGGCGAGTTTCTACTTTCAGATGCAACAGGAATTTCTCGAGTTCGTCAATCCGTTCGCGAGATATGGGAGTTTGAAGTTACGGAATGGTTGAGAAACCATCAAAATTTTCCCTGGTCTGATACTCGAAACCTATAACTGGAATGACCTAGGGGAAAAGTACACACACCTTTGTAATCGGGCGAGTTTCTAGTTTCAGATGCAACAGGAATTTCTCGAGTGCGTCAAGCCGTTCGCGAGATATGGGAGTTTGGAGTTAAGGAATGATTGAGAAACCATCAAAATATTCGCTGGTCTGATACTCGAAAACAATAACTGGAATGGCCCAGGGGAAAAGTACACACACTATTGTAATCGGGCGAGGTTCCACTTTCAAATGCAACAGGAATTTCTCGAGTTCGTCATTCCGTTCGCGAGATATGGGAGTTTGGAGTGAAGGAGTGGTTGAGAAACCATCAAAATTTTCGCAAGTCTGATACTCGGAAGCAATAACTACAATGGCCTAGGGGCAAAATACACATACCGTTGCAATCGGGCGAGTTTCTACTTTCAGATGCAACAGGAATTTCCCGAGTTCGTCAATCCGTTCGCGAGATAAGACAGTTTGAAGTTAAGGAATGATTGAGAAACCAACAAAATATTCGCTGGTCTGATACTCGAAACCAATAACTACAAAGGCCTAGGGGAAAAATACACATAGCTTTGTAATCGGGCGGGTTTCTACTTTCAGATGCAACAGGAATTTCTCGAGTTCGTCAAACCGTTCGCGAGATATGGGAGTTTGATGTTAAGGAATGGTTGAGGAACCATCAAAATTTTCGTAAGTCTGATACTCGAAACCAATAACTGCAATGGCCCAGGGGAAAAATAAACATACCGTTGCAATTGGGCGAGTTTCTACTTTCAGATGCAACAGGAATTTCTCGAGTTCGTCAATCCGTTCGCGAGATCATACAGTTTGAAGTTAAGGAATGATTGCGAAACCATCAAAATATTCGCTGGTCTGATACTCGAAACCAATAACTAGAATGGCCTAGGGGAAAGGTACACACACTATTGTAATCGGGCGAGTTTCCACTTTCAGATGCAACAGGAATTTCTTGAGTTCGTCATTCCGTTCGCGAGATATGGGAGTTTGAAGTTACGGAATGTTTGAGGAACCATCAAAATTTTCCCTGGTCTGATACTCGAAACCTATAACTGGAATGGCCTAGGGGAAAAGTACACACACCTCTGTAATCGGTCGAGTTTCTACTTTCAGATGCAACAGGAAATTCTCGAGTTCGTCAATCCGTTCGCGAGATATGGGAGTTTGAAGTTAAGGAATGGTTGAGAGACCATCAAAATTTTCGTAATTCTGATACTCGAAACCAATAACTACAATGGCCTAGGGGAAAAATACACATACCGTTGCAATCGGGCGAGTTTCTACTTTCAGATGCAACAGGAATTTCCCGAGTTCGTCAATCCGTTCGCGAGATAAGACAGTTTGAAGTTAAGGAATGATGGAGAAACCATCAAAATTTTCGATGCTCTGAGACTCGAAACCTATAACTGGAATGGCCTAGGGGAAAAGTACACACACATTTGTAATCGGCCGAGATTCTACTTTCAGATGCAACAGGAATTTCTCGAGTTCGTCATTCCGTTCGCGAGATATGGGAGATTGAAGTTAAGGAATGGTTGAGAAACCATCAAAATTTTCGCAAGTCTGATACTCGAAACCTATAACTGAAATGGCCTAGGGGAAAAGTACACACACCTTTGTAATCGGGCGAGTTTGCAGTTTCAGATGCAACAGGAAATTCTCGAGTTCGCCAATCCGTTCGCGAGATATGGGAGTTTGAAGTTAAGGAATGGTTGAGAAACCATCAAAATTTTCGCAAGTCCGATATTCGAGATCAATGACTACTATGGCCTAGGGCAAAAATACACATACCGTTGCAATCGGGCGAGTTTCTACTTTCAGATGCAACAGGAATTTCTCGAGTTCGTCAATCCGTTCGCGAGATAAGACAGTTTGAAGTTACGGAATGATTGAGAAACCAACAAAATATTCGCTGGTCTGATACTCGAAACCAATAACTGGAATGGCCTAGGAGAAAAGTACACACACTATTGTAATCGGGCGAGTTTCTACTTTCAGATGCAACAGGAATTTCTCGAGTTCGTCATTCCGTTCGCGAGATAAGACAGTTTGAAATTAAGGAATGACTGAGAAACCAACAAAATATTCGCTGGTCTGATACTCGAAACCAATAACTGGAATGGCCTAGGGGAAAAGTACACACAATATTGTAATCGGGCGAGTTTCTACTTTCAGATGCAACAGGAATTTCTCGAGTTCGTCATTCCGTTCGCGAGATATGGGAGTTTGAAGTTACGGAATGTTTGAGAAACCATCATAATTTTCCCTGGTCTGATACTCGAAACCTATAACTGGAATGGCATAGGGGAAAATTACACACACCTTTGTAATCGGGCGTGTTTCCACTTTCAGATGCACAGGAATTTCTCGAGTTCGTCAATCCGTTCGCGAGATATGGGAGTTTGAAGTTAAGGAATGGTTGAGAAACCATCAAAATTTTCGTAAGTCTGATACTCGAAACCAATAACTACAAAGGCCTAGGGGAAAAGTTCACATAGCTTTGTAATCGGGCGAGTTTCTCCTTTCAGATGCAACAGGAATTTCTCGAGTTCGTCAATCCGTTCGCGAGATAAGACAGTTTGGAGTTAAGAAATGGTTGAGAAACCATCAAAATTTTCGCTGCTCTGAGACTCGAAACCTATAACTGGAATGGCCTAGGGGAAAAGTACACACACATTTGTAATCGGCCGAGATTCTGCTTTCAGATGCAACAGGAATTTCTCGAGTTCGTCATTCCGTTCGCGAGATATGGGAGATTGAAGTTAAGGAATGGTTGAGAAACCATCAAAATTTTCGCAAGTCTGATACTCGAAACCAATAACTGGAATGGCCTAGGGGAAAAGTACGCAAACCATTGTAACCGGGCGTGTTTCCACTTTCAGATGCAACAGGAATTTCTCGAGTTCGCCAATCCGTTCGCGAGATGTGGGAGTTCGAAGTTAAGGAATGGTTGGGCAACCACCAAATTTTCGATAGTCTGATACTCGAAACCAATACCTGGAATGGCCTAGGGGAAATGTACACACACCGTTGTAATCGGGCGAGTTTCTACTTTCAGATGAAACAGGAATTTCTCCAGTTAGTTAATCCGTTCGCGAGATGTGGGAGTTTGAAGTTAAGGAATGGTTGAGAAACCATCAAAATTTTCGCAAGTCTGATTCTCGAAACCAATAACTGGAGTGGCATAAGGGAAAAGTACACACACCATTGTAATCGGGCGAGTTTCTACTTTCAGATGCCACAGGAATATCTTGAGTTCGTCCATCCGTTCGCGAGATATGGTGGTTTGAATTTAAGGAATGGTTGAGAAACCATGAAAACTCTCGCAAGTCTGATACTCCAAACCAATAACTGCAGTGGCCTAGGGTAAAAGTACACACACCATTGTAATCGGGCGAGCTTCTACTTTCAGATGGAACAGGAATTTCTCGAGTTCGCCAATCCGTTCGCGAGATGTGGGAGTTCGAAGTTAAGGAATGGTTGGGCAACCACCAAATTTTCAATAGTCTGATACTCGAAACCAATACCTGGAATGGCCTAGGGGAAAAGTACGCACACCATTGTAATCGGGCTTGTTTCCACTTTCAGATGCAACAGGAATTTCTCGAGCTCGTCAATCCGTTCGCGAGATATGGGAGTTTGAAATTAAGGAACGGTTGAGAAACCATCAAAATCTTCGCAAGTCTGATACACGAAACCAATAACTACAAAGGCTTAGGGGAAAAGTACACATACCTTTGTAATCGGTCGACTTTCTACTTTCATATGCAACTGGAAATAATCGAATTCGTCAATCCGTTCGCGAGATATGGGAGTTTGAAGTTAAGGAATGGTTGAGAAACCATCAAAATTTTCCCTGGTCTGATACTCGAAACCTATAACTGGAATGGCCTAGGGGAAAAGTACACATAGCTTTGTAATCGGGCGAGTTTCTACTTTCAGATGCAACAGGAAATTCTCGAGTTCGTCAATCCGTTCGCGAGATATGGGAGTTTGAAGTTAAGGAATGGTTGAGAAACCATCAAAATTTTCGTAAGTCTGATAATTGAAACCAATAACTACAATGGCCTAGGGGAAAAATACACATACCGTTGCAATCGGGCGAGTTTCTACTTTCAGATGCAACAGGAATTTCTCGAGTTCGTCAATCCGTTCGCGAGATAAGACACTTTGAAGTTAAGGAATGATTGAGAAACCAACAAAATATTCGCCGGTCTGATACTCGAAACCAATAACTGGAATGGTATAGGGGAATAGTACACACACTATTGTAATCGGGCGAGTTTCTACTTTCAGATGCAACAGGAATTTCTCGAGTTCGTCAATCCGTTCGCGAGATATGGGAGTTTGAAGTTACGGAATGTTTGAGAAACCATCAAAATTTTCCCTGGTCTGATACTCGAAACCTATAACTGGAATGGCCTAGTGGAAGAGTACACACACCCTTGTAATCGGGCGAGTTTCTACTTTCAGATGCAACAGGAATTTCTCGAGTTCATCAATCCGTTCGCGAGATATGGGAGTTTGAAGTTAAGGAATGGTTGAGAAACCATCAAAATTTTCCCTGGTCTGATACTCGAAACCTATAACAGGAATGGCCTAGGGGAAAAGTACGCACACCCTTGTAATCGGGCGAGTTTCTACTTTCTGATGCAACAGGAATTTCTCGAGTTCGTCATTCCGTTCGCGAGATATGGGAGTTTGAAGTTACGGAATGTTTGAGAAACCATCAAAATTTTCCCTGGTCTGATACTCGAAACCAATAACTGGAATGGCCTAGGGGAAAAGTACGCACACCATTGTAACCGGGCGTGTTTCCACTTTCAGATGCAACAGGAATTTCTCGAGTTCGCCAATCCGTTCGCCAGATGTGGGAGTTCGAAGTTAAGGAATGGTTGGGCAACCACCAAATTTTCGATAGTCTGATACTCGAAACCAATACCTGGAATGGCCTAGGGGAAATGTACACACACCGTTGTAATCGGGCGAGTTTCTACTTTCAGATGAAACAGGAATTTCTCCAGTTAGTCAATCCGTTCGCGAGATGTGGGAGTTTGAAGTTAAGGAATGGTTGAGAAACCATCAAAATTTTCGCAAGTCTGATTCTCGAAACCAATAACTGGAGTGGCATAAGGGAAAAGTACACACACCATTGTAATCGGGCGAGTTTCTACTTTCAGATGCCACAGGAATATCTTGAGTTCGTCCATCCGTTCGCGAGATATGGTGGTTTCAATTTAAGGAATGGTTGAGAAACCATGAAAACTCTCGCAAGTCTGATACTCCAAACCAAGTACTGGAATGACCTAGGGTAAAAGTACACACACCATTGTAATCGGGCGAGCTTCTACTTTCAGATGGAACAGCAATTTCTCGAGTTCGCCAATCCGTTCGCGAGATGTGGGAGTTCGTAGTTAAGGAATGGTTGGGCAACCACCAAATTTTCGATAGTCTGATACTCGAAACCAATACCTGGAATGGCCTAGGGGAAAAGTACGCACACCATTGTAATCGGGCGTGTTTCCACTTTCAGATGCAACAGGAATTTCTCGAGCTCGTCAATCCGTTCGCGAGATATGGGAGTTTGAAATTAAGGAACGGTTGAGAAACCATCAACATTTTCGCAAGTCCGATACACGAAACCAATAACTACAAAGGCTTAGGGGAAAAATACACATGCCATTGTAATCGGGAGAGTTTCTATTTTCAGATGCAACAGAAATTTTTCGGATTCGTCAAACCGTTCGCGAAATATGGGAATTTGGAGTTAAGGAATGGTTGCGAAACCATAAAATTTTCGCAAGTCTGATAATCGAAACCAATAACTACTATGGCCTAGGGCCAAAATACACAATCCGTTGTAATCGGACGAGTTTCTGGTTTCAGATGCAACAGGAATTTATCGAGTTCGTCAATCCGTACGCGAGATATGGGAGTGTGAAGTTACGGAATGGTTGAGAAATCATAAAATTCTCGCAAGTCTGATACTCGAAACCAATAACTACTATGGCCTAGGGCAAAATTACACATACCGTTGTAATCGGACGAGTTTCTGGTTTCAGATGCAACAGGAATTTCTCGAGTTCGTGAATCCGTTCGCGAGATATGGGAGTTTGAAATTAAGGAACGGTTGTGAAACCATCAAAATTTTCGCAAGTCTGATACTCGAAACCAATAACTGCAAAGGCTTAGGGGAAAAATACACATGCCGTTGTAATCGGGAGAGTTTCTTCTTCCAGATGCAACCGGAATTTCTCGTGTTCGTCAATCCGCACGCGAGATATGGGTGTTTGAAGTTAAGGAATGGTTGAGAAACCATTACAATGTTCGCAAGTCTGATACTCGAAACCAATAACTACTATGGCCTAGGGGAAAAATACACATACCGTTGTAATCGGGAGAGTTTCTACTTCCAGATGCAGCCGGAATGTCTCGAGTTCGTCAATCCGTTCGCGAGATATGGGAGTTTGAAGTTAAGGAATGGTTGAGAAACCGTCAAAATTTTCGCAAGTCTGATACTCGAAACCAATAACTACTATGGCCTAGGGCAAAAATACACAATCCGTTGTAATCGGACGAGTTTCTGGTTTCAGATGCAACAGGAATTTATCGAGTTCGTCAAACCGTACGCGAGATATGGGAGTGTGAAGTTACGGAATGGTTGAGAAATCATAAAATTCTCGCAAGTCTGATACTCGAAACCAATCACTACTGCGGCATAGGGGAAAAATACACATACCTTTGTAATTGGGCGAGTTTCTACTTTCAGATGCAACAGGAACTTCTTGAGTATGTCAATCCGTTCGCGAGATATGGGATTTTGAAGTTAAGGAATGGTTGAGAAACCATCACAATTTTCGCAAGTCTGATACTCGAAACCAATAACTACTATGGCCTAGGGGAAAAATACACATACCTTTGCAATCGCGCGAGTTTCTACTTTCAGATGTAACAGGAATTTCTCGAGTTCGTCAATCCGTTCGCGAGATGTGGGAGTTTGAAGTTAAGGAATGGTTGAGAAACCATCAAAATTTTCGCAATTCTGATGCCAGAAACGCATAACTACTATACCCTAGGGCAAAAATACACATACCTTTCTAATCGGGCGAGCTTCTACTTTCAGATGCAACAGGAATTTCTCAAGTTCGTCATTCCGTTCGCGAGATATGGGTGTTTGAAGGTAAGGAATGTTTGAGAAACCATCAAAATTTTCGTTGGTCTGATACTCGAAACCAATAACTACTATGGCCTAGGGGAAAAATACACATACCTTTGCAATCGCGCGAGTTTCTACTTTCAGATGTAACAGGAATTTCTCGAGTTCGTCAATCCGTTCGCGAGATGTGGGAGTCTGAAGTTAAGGAATGGTTGAGAAACCATCAAAATTTTCGCAAGTCTGATACTCGAAACCAATAACTACAAAGGCGTAGGGGAAAAATACACATACCTTTGTAATCGGGCGAGTTTCTACTTTCAGATGTAACAGGAATTTCTCGAGCTCGTCAATCCGTTCGCGAGATATGGGAGTTTGAAATTAAGGAACGGTTGAGAAACCATCAACATTTTCGCAAGTCCGATACACGAAACCAATAACTACAAAGGCTTAGGGGAAAAATACACATGCCATTGTAATCGGGAGAGTTTCTATTTTCAGATGCAACAGAAATTTTTCGGATTCGTCAAACCGTTCGCGAAATATGGGAATTTGGAGTTAAGGAATGGTTGCGAAACCATAAAATTTTCGCAAGTCTGATAATCGAAACCAATAACTACTATGGCCTAGGGCAAAAATACACAATCCGTTGTAATCGGACGAGTTTCTGGTTTCAGATGCAACAGGAATTTATCGAGTTCGTCAATCCGTACGCGAGATATGGGAGTGTGAAGTTACGGAATGGTTGAGAAATCATAAAATTCTCGCAAGTCTGATACTCGAAACCAATAACTACTATGGCCTAGGGCAAAATTACACATACCGTTGTAATCGGACGAGTTTCTGGTTTCAGATGCAACAGGAATTTCTCGAGTTCGTGAATCCGTTCGCGAGATATGGGAGTTTGAAATTAAGGAACGGTTGTGAAACCATCAAAATTTTCGCAAGTCTGATACTCGAAACCAATAACTGCAAAGGCTTAGGGGAAAAATACACATGCCGTTGTAATCGGGAGAGTTTCTTCTTCCAGATGCAACCGGAATTTCTCGTGTTCGTCAATCCGCACGCGAGATATGGGTGTTTGAAGTTAAGGAATGGTTGAGAAACCATTACAATGTTCGCAAGTCTGATACTCGAAACCAATAACTACTATGGCCTAGGGGAAAAATACACATACCGTTGTAATCGGGAGAGTTTCTACTTCCAGATGCAACCGGAATGTCTCGAGTTCGTCAATCCGTTCGCGAGATATGGGAGTTTGAAGTTAAGGAATGGTTGAGAAACCGTCAAAATTTTCGCAAGTCTGATACTCGAAACCAATAACTACTATGGCCTAGGGCAAAAATACACAATCCGTTGTAATCGGACGAGTTTCTGGTTTCAGATGCAACAGGAATTTATCGAGTTCGTCAATCCGTACGCGAGATATGGGAGTGTGAAGTTACGGAATGGTTGAGAAATCATAAAATTCTCGCAAGTCTGATACTCGAAACCAATAACTACTATGGCCTAGGGCAAAATTACACATACCGTTGTAATCGGACGAGTTTCTGGTTTCAGATGCAACAGGAATTTCTCGAGTTCGTGAATCCGTTCGCGAGATATGGGAGTTTGAAATTAAGGAACGGTTGTGAAACCATCAAAATTTTCGCAAGTCTGATACTCGAAACCAATAACTGCAAAGGCTTAGGGGAAAAGTACACACACCATTGTAATCGGGCGAGTTTCTACTTTCAGATGCCACAGGAATATCTTGAGTTCGTCCATCCGTTCGCGAGATATGGTGGTTTCAATTTAAGGAATGGTTGAGAAACCATGAAAACTCTCGCAAGTCTGATACTCCAAACCAAGTACTGGAATGACCTAGGGTAAAAGTACACACACCATTGTAATCGGGCGAGCTTCTACTTTCAGATGGAACAGGAATTTCTCGAGTTCGCCAATCCGTTCGCGAGATGTGGGAGTTCGAAGTTAAGGAATGGTTGGGCAACCACCAAATTTTCGATAGTCTGATACTCGAAACCAATACCTGGAATGGCCTAGGGGAAAAGTACGCACACCATTGTAATCGGGCGTGTTTCCACTTTCAGATGCAACAGGAATTTCTCGAGCTCGTCAATCCGTTCGCGAGATATGGGAGTTTGAAATTAAGGAACGGTTGAGAAACCATCAAAATCTTCGCAAGTCTGATACACGAAACCAATAACTACAAAGGCTTAGGGGAAAAGTACACATACCTTTGTAATCGGTCGACTTTCTACTTTCATATGCAACTGGAAATAATCGAATTCGTCAATCCGTTCGCGAGATATGGGAGTTTGAAGTTAAGGAATGCTTGAGAAACAATCACAATTTTCGCAAGTCTGATACTCGAAACCAATCACTACTGCGGCATAGGGGAAAAATACACATACCTTTGTAATTGGGCGAGTTTCTACTTTCAGATGCAACAGGAACTTCTTGAGTATGTCAATCCGTTCGCGAGATATGGGATTTTGAAGTTAAGGAATGGTTGAGAAACCATCACAATTTTCGCAAGTCTGATACTCGAAACCAATAACTACTATGGCCTAGGGGAAAAATACACATACCTTTGCAATCGCGCGAGTTTCTACTTTCAGATGTAACAGGAATTTCTCGAGTTCGTCAATCCGTTCGCGAGATGTGGGAGTTTGAAGTTAAGGAATGGTTGAGAAACCATCAAAATTTTCGCAAGTCTGATACTCGAAACCAATAACTACAAAGGCGTAGGGGAAAAATACACATACCTTTGTAATCGGGCGAGTTTCTACTTTCAGATGTAACAGGAATTTCTCGAGCTCGTCAATCCGTTCGCGAGATATGGGAGTTTGAAATTAAGGAACGGTTGAGAAACCATCAACATTTTCGCAAGTCCGATACACGAAACCAATAACTACAAAGGCTTAGGGGAAAAATACACATGCCATTGTAATCGGGAGAGTTTCTATTTTCAGATGCAACAGAAATTTTTCGGATTCGTCAAACCGTTCGCGAAATATGGGAATTTGGAGTTAAGGAATGGTTGCGAAACCATAAAATTTTCGCAAGTCTGATAATCGAAACCAATAACTACTATGGCCTAGGGCTAAAATACACAATCCGTTGTAATCGGACGAGTTTCTGGTTTCAGATGCAACAGGAATTTATCGAGTTCGTCAATCCGTACGCGAGATATGGGAGTGTGAAGTTACGGAATGGTTGAGAAATCATAAAATTCTCGCAAGTCTGATACTCGAAACCAATAACTACTATGGCCTAGGGCAAAATTACACATACCGTTGTAATCGGACGAGTTTCTGGTTTCAGATGCAACAGGAATTTCTCGAGTTCGTGAATCCGTTCGCGAGATATGGGAGTTTGAAATTAAGGAACGGTTGTGAAACCATCAAAATTTTCGCAAGTCTGATACTCGAAACCAATAACTGCAAAGGCTTAGGGGAAAAATACACATGCCGTTGTAATCGGGAGAGTTTCTTCTTCCAGATGCAACCGGAATTTCTCGTGTTCGTCAATCCGCACGCGAGATATGGGTGTTTGAAGTTAAGGAATGGTTGAGAAACCATTACAATGTTCGCAAGTCTGATACTCGAAACCAATAACTACTATGGCCTAGGGGAAAAATACACATACCGTTGTAATCGGGAGAGTTTCTACTTCCAGATGCAACCGGAATGTCTCGAGTTCGTCAATCCGTTCGCGAGATATGGGAGTTTGAAGTTAAGGAATGGTTGAGAAACCGTCAAAATTTTCGCAAGTCTGATACTCGAAACCAATAACTACTATGGCCTAGGGCAAAAATGCACAATCCGTTGTAATCGGACGAGTTTCTGGTTTCAGATGCAACAGGAATTTATCGAGTTCGTCAATCCGTACGCGAGATATGGGAGTGTGAAGTTACGGAATGGTTGAGAAATCATAAAATTCTCGCAAGTCTGATACTCGAAACCAATCACTACTGCGGCATAGGGGAAAAATACACATACCTTTGTAATTGGGCGAGTTTCTACTTTCAGATGCAACAGGAACTTCTTGAGTATGTCAATCCGTTCGCGAGATATGGGATTTTGAAGTTAAGGAATGGTTGAGAAACCATCACAATTTTCGCAAGTCTGATACTCGAAACCAATAACTACTATGGCCTAGGGGAAAAATACACATACCTTTGCAATCGCGCGAGTTTCTACTTTCAGATGTAACAGGAATTTCTCGAGTTCGTCAATCCGTTCGCGAGATGTGGGAGTTTGAAGTTAAGGAATGGTTGAGAAACCATCAAAATTTTCGCAATTCTGATGCCAGAAACGCATAACTACTATACCCTAGGGCAAAAATACACATACCTTTCTAATCGGGCGAGCTTCTACTTTCAGATGCAACAGGAATTTCTCAAGTTCGTCATTCCGTTCGCGAGATATGGGTGTTTGAAGGTAAGGAATGTTTGAGAAACCATCAAAATTTTCGTTGGTCTGATACTCGAAACCAATAACTACTATGGCCTAGGGGAAAAATACACATACCTTTGCAATCGCGCGAGTTTCTACTTTCAGATGTAACAGGAATTTCTCGAGTTCGTCAATCCGTTCGCGAGATGTGGGAGTCTGAAGTTAAGGAATGGTTGAGAAACCATCAAAATTTTCGCAAGTCTGATACTCGAAACCAATAACTACAAAGGCGTAGGGGAAAAATACACATACCTTTGTAATCGGGCGAGTTTCTACTTTCAGATGTAACAGGAATTTCTCGAGCTCGTCAATCCGTTCGCGAGATATGGGAGTTTGAAATTAAGGAACGGTTGAGAAACCATCAACATTTTCGCAAGTCCGATACACGAAACCAATAACTACAAAGGCTTAGGGGAAAAATACACATGCCATTGTAATCGGGAGAGTTTCTATTTTCAGATGCAACAGAAATTTTTCGGATTCGTCAAACCGTTCGCGAAATATGGGAATTTGGAGTTAAGGAATGGTTGCGAAACCATAAAATTTTCGCAAGTCTGATAATCGAAACCAATAACTACTATGGCCTAGGGCAAAAATACACAATCCGTTGTAATCGGACGAGTTTCTGGTTTCAGATGCAACAGGAATTTATCGAGTTCGTCAATCCGTACGCGAGATATGGGAGTTTGAAGTTACGGAATGGTTGAGAAATCATAAAATTCTCGCAAGTCTGATACTCGAAACCAATAACTACTATGGCCTAGGGCAAAATTACACATACCGTTGTAATCGGACGAGTTTCTGGTTTCAGATGCAACAGGAATTTCTCGAGTTCGTGAATCCGTTCGCGAGATATGGGAGTTTGAAATTAAGGAACGGTTGTGAAACCATCAAAATTTTCGCAAGTCTGATACTCGAAACCAATAACTGCAAAGGCTTAGGGGAAAAATACACATGCCGTTGTAATCGGGAGAGTTTCTTCTTCCAGATGCAACCGGAATTTCTCGTGTTCGTCAATCCGCACGCGAGATATGGGTGTTTGAAGTTAAGGAATGGTTGAGAAACCATTACAATGTTCGCAAGTCTGATACTCGAAACCAATAACTACTATGGCCTAGGGGAAAAATACACATACCGTTGTAATCGGGAGAGTTTCTACTTCCAGATGCAACCGGAATGTCTCGAGTTCGTCAATCCGTTCGCGAGATATGGGAGTTTGAAGTTAAGGAATGGTTGAGAAACCGTCAAAATTTTCGCAAGTCTGATACTCGAAACCAATAACTACTATGGCCTAGGGCAAAAATACACAATCCGTTGTAATCGGACGAGTTTCTGGTTTCAGATGCAACAGGAATTTATCGAGTTCGTCAATCCGTACGCGAGATATGGGAGTGTGAAGTTACGGAATGGTTGAGAAATCATAAAATTCTCGCAAGTCTGATACTCGAAACCAATAACTACTATGGCCTAGGGCAAAATTACACATACCGTTGTAATCGGACGAGTTTCTGGTTTCAGATGCAACAGGAATTTCTCGAGTTCGTGAATCCGTTCGCGAGATATGGGAGTTTGAAATTAAGGAACGGTTGTGAAACCATCAAAATTTTCGCAAGTCTGATACTCGAAACCAATAACTGCAAAGGCTTAGGGGAAAAATACACATGCCGTTGTAATCGGGAGAGTTTCTTCTTCCAGATGCAACCGGAATTTCTCGTGTTCGTCAATCCGCACGCGAGATATGGGTGTTTGAAGTTAAGGAATGGTTGAGAAACCATTACAATGTTCGCAAGTCTGATACTCGAAACCAATAACTACTATGGCCTAGGGGAAAAATACACATACCGTTGTAATCGGGAGAGTTTCTACTTCCAGATGCAACCGGAATGTCTCGAGTTCGTCAATCCGTTCGCGAGATATGGGAGTTTGAAGTTAAGGAATGGTTGAGAAACTGTCAAAATTTTCGCAAGTCTGATACTCGAAACCAATAACTACTATGG
Organism: Ptiloglossa arizonensis; assembly: GCF_051014685.1. Lineage (NCBI taxonomy): Eukaryota > Metazoa > Arthropoda > Insecta > Hymenoptera > Colletidae > Ptiloglossa > Ptiloglossa arizonensis. The sequence goes on along the minus strand of NW_027478484.1, from coordinate 330,128 downwards.
CCTAGGGCAAAAATACACAAACCGTTGTAATCGGACGAGTTTCTGGTTTCAGATGCAACAGGAATTTATCGAGTTCGTCAATTCGTACGCGAGATATGGGAGTTTGAAGTTAAGGAATGCTTGAGAAACCATCAAAATTTTCGCAAGTCTGATACTCGAAACCAATAACGACAAAGGCCTAGGGGAAAAATATACATGCCGTTGTAATCGGGCGAGTTTCTACTTTCAGATGCAACAGGAATTTCTCGAGTTCGCCAATCCGTTCGCGAGATATGGAAGTTTGAAGTTAAGGAATGGTTGAGAAACAGTCAAAATTTTCGCAAGTCTGATACTAGAAACCAATAACTGGAATGGCCTAGGGGAAAAATACACATGCCGTTGTAATCGGGCGACTTTCTACTTTCAGATGCAACAGGAATTTCTCGAGTTCGTCAATCCGTTCGCGAGATAAGACAGTTTGAAGTTAAGGAATCGTTGAGAATCCATCAAAATTTTCGCAAGTCTGATACTCGAAACCAATAACTACAAAGGTCTAGGGGAAAAATACACATAGCTTTGTAATCGGGCGAGTTTCTACTCTCAGATGCAACAGGAATATCTTGAGTTCGTGAATCCGTTCGCGAGATATGGTGGTTTGAAGTTAAGGAATGGTTGAGGAACCATGAAAACTCTCGCAAGTCTGATACTCGAAACCAATAACTGGATTGGCCCAGGGTAAAAGTACACACACCATTGTAATCGGGCGAGCTTCAACTTTCAGATGCAACAGGAATTTCTCGAGTTAGTCAATCCGTTCGCGAGATATGGGAGTTTGAAGTTAAGGAATGGTTGAGAAACCAACAAAATTTTCGCAAGTCTGACACTCGAAACCAATAACTACTATGGCCTAGGGCAAAAATACACATACCATTGTAATCGGGCGAGTTTCCACTTTCGGATGCAACAGGAATTTCTCGAGTTCGCCAATCCGTACGCGAGATATGGGAGTTTGAAGTTAAGGAATGGTTGAGAAACCATCAAAATTTTCGCAAGTCTGATACTAGAAACCATTAACTACAAAGGCCTAGGGGAGAAATATACATAGCTTTGTAATCGGGCGAGTTTCTACTTTCAGATGCAACAGGAATTTCTCGAGTTCGTCAATCCGTTCGCGAAATATGGGAATTTGGAGTTAAGGAATGGTTGCGAAACCATAAAATTTTCGCAAGTCTGATACTCGAAACCAATAACTACTATGGCCTAGGGCAAAAATACACAAACCGTTGTAATCGGACGAGTTTCTGGTTTCAGATGCAACAGGAATTTATCGAGTTCGTCAATTCGTACGCGAGATATGGGAGTTTGAAGTTAAGGAATGCTTGAGAAACCATCAAAATTTTCGCAAGTCTGATACTCGAAACCAATAACGACAAAGGCCTAGGGGAAAAATATACATGCCGTTGTAATCGGGCGAGTTTCTACTTTCAGATGCAACAGGAATTTCTCGAGTTCGCCAATCCGTTCGCGAGATATGGAAGTTTGAAGTTAAGGAATGGTTGAGAAACAGTCAAAATTTTCGCAAGTCTGATACTAGAAACCAATAACTGGAATGGCCTAGGGGAAAAATACACATGCCGTTGTAATCGGGCGACTTTCTACTTTCAGATGCAACAGGAATTTCTCGAGTTCGTCAATCCGTTCGCGAGATAAGACAGTTTGAAGTTAAGGAATCGTTGAGAATCCATCAAAATTTTCGCAAGTCTGATACTCGAAACCAATAACTACAAAGGTCTAGGGGAAAAATACACATAGCTTTGTAATCGGGCGAGTTTCTACTCTCAGATGCAACAGGAATATCTTGAGTTCGTGAATCCGTTCGCGAGATATGGTGGTTTGAAGTTAAGGAATGGTTGAGGAACCATGAAAACTCTCGCAAGTCTGATACTCGAAACCAATAACTGGATTGGCCCAGGGTAAAAGTACACACACCATTGTAATCGGGCGAGCTTCAACTTTCAGATGCAACAGGAATTTCTCGAGTTAGTCAATCCGTTCGCGAGATATGGGAGTTTGAAGTTAAGGAATGGTTGAGAAACCAACAAAATTTTCGCAAGTCTGACACTCGAAACCAATAACTACTATGGCCTAGGGCAAAAATACACATACCATTGTAATCGGGCGAGTTTCCACTTTCAGATGCAACAGGAATTTCTCGAGTTCGCCAATCCGTACGCGAGATATGGGAGTTTGAAGTTAAGGAATGGTTGAGAAACCATCAAAATTTTCGCAAGTCTGATACTAGAAACCATTAACTACAAAGGCCTAGGGGAGAAATATACATAGCTTTGTAATCGGGCGAGTTTCTACTTTCAGATGCAACAGGAATTTCTCGAGTTCGTCAATCCGTTCGCGAAATATGGGAATTTGGAGTTAAGGAATGGTTGCGAAACCATAAAATTTTCGCAAGTCTGATAATCGAAACCAATAACTACTATGGCCTAGGGCAAAAATACACAAACCGTTGTAATCGGACGAGTTTCTGGTTTCAGATGCAACAGGAATTTATCGAGTTCGTCAATCCGTACGCGAGATATGGGAGTGTGAAGTTACGGAATGGTTGAGAAATCATAAAATTCTCGCAAGTCTGATACTCGAAACCAATAACTACAAAGGCCTAGGGGAGAAATACACATAGCTTTGTAATCGGGCCAGTTTCTACTTTCAGATGCAACAGGAATTTCTCGAGTTCGTCAATCCGTTCGCGAAATATGGGAATTTGGAGTTAAGGAATGGTTGCGAAACCATAAAATTTTCGCAAGTCTGATAATCGAAACCAATAACTACTATGGCCTAGGGCAAAAATACACAAATCGTTGTAATCGGACGAGTTTCTGGTTTCAGATGCAACAGGAATTTATCGAGTTCGTCAATCCGTACGCGAGATATGGGAGTGTGAAGTTACGGAATGGTTGAGAAATCATAAAATTCTCGCAAGTCTGATACTCGAAACCAATAACTACTATGGCCTAGGGCAAAATTACACATACCGTTGTAATCGGACGAGTTTCTGGTTTCAGATGCAACAGGAATTTCTCGAGTTCGTGAATCCGTTCGCGAGATATGGGAGTTTGAAATTAAGGAACGGTTGTGAAACCATCAAAATTTTCGCAAGTCTGATACGCGAAACCAATAACTGCAAAGGCTTAGGGGAAAAATACACATGCCGTTGTAATCGGGAGAGTTTCTTCTTCCAGATGCAACCGGAATTTCTCGTGTTCGTCAATCCGTACGCGAGATATGGGAGTGTGAAGTTACGGAATGGTTGAGAAATCATAAAATTCTCGCAAGTCTGATACTCGAAACCAATAACTACAAAGGCCTAGGGGAGAAATACACATAGCTTTGTAATCGGGCCAGTTTCTACTTTCAGATGCAACAGGAATTTCTCGAGTTCGTCAATCCGTTCGCGAAATATGGGAATTTGGAGTTAAGGAATGGTTGCGAAACCATAAAATTTTCGCAAGTCTGATACTCGAAACCAATAACTAGAATGGCCTAGGGGAAAAGTACACAAACCGTTGTAATCGGACGAGTTTCTGGTTTCAGATGCAACAGGAATTTATCGAGTTCGTCAATTCGTACGCGAGATATGGGAGTTTGAAGTTAAGGAATGCTTGAGAAACCATCAAAATTTTCGCAAGTCTGATACTCGAAACCAATAACGACAAAGGCCTAGGGGAAAAATATACATGCTGTTGTAATCGGGCGAGTTTCTACTTTCAGATGCAACAGGAATTTCTCGAGTTCGCCAATCCGTTCGCGAGATATGGAAGTTTGAAGTTAAGGAATGGTTGAGAAACAGTCAAAATTTTCGCAAGTCTGATACTAGAAACCAATAACTGGAATGGCCTAGGGGAAAAATACACATGCCGTTGTAATCGGGAGAGTTTCTACATTCAGATGCAACAGGAATTTCTCGAGTTCGTCAATCTGTTCGCGAGATAAGACAGTTTGAAGTTAAGGAATGGTTGAGAAACCATCAAAATTTTCGCAAGTCTGATACTAGAAACCATTAACTACAAAGGCCTAGGGGAGAAATACACATAGCTTTGTAATCGGGCGAGTTTCTACTTTCAGATGCAACAGGAATTTCTCGAGTTCGTCAATCCGTTCGCGAGATATGGGAATATGAAGTTAAGGAATGGTTGAGAAACCATAAAAATTTTCGCGAGTCTGATACTCGAAACCAATGACTACAATGGCCTAGGGCAAAAATACACATACCGCTGTAATCGGGCGAGTTTCAACTTTCAGATGCAACAGGAATTTCTCGAGTTCTTCAACCGCATCGCGAGATATGGGAGTTTGAGTTTAAGGAATGGTAGAGAGTCAATAAAATTTTCGCAAGTCTGATACTCGAAACCAATAACTGGAATGGCCTAGGGGAACAGTACACACACCATTGTAATCGGGCGAGTTCCTGCCTTCAAATGCAATAGGAATTTCTCGAGTTCGTCAATCCGTTCGCGAGATATGGGTGTTTGAAGTTAAGGAATGGTTGAGAAACAATCAAAAATTTCGCAAGTCTGATACACGAAACCAATAACCGGAATGGCCTAGGGGAAAAGTACACACACCATTGTAATGGGGCGAGCTTCTACTTTCAGATGCAACAGGAATTTCTCGAGTTCGTCAATCCGTTCGCGAGATATGGGAGTTTGAAGTTAAGGAATGGTTGAGAAACCATAAACGTTTTCGCAAGTCTGATACTCGAAAGCAATACCTACAATGGCCTAGGGGAAAAATACACATACCATTGTAAACGGGCGAGTTTCTGCTTTCAGATGCAACAGGAATTTCTCGAGTTCGTCAATCCATTCGCGAGATATGGGAGTTTGAAGTTAAGGAATGGTTGAGAAACCATCAAAATTTTCGGAATCTGATACTCGAAACCAATAACTACCATGGTCTAGGGCAAAAATACTCATACCGTTGTAATCGGGCGAGTTTCTGCTTTCAGATGCAACTGGAATTTCTCGAGTTCGTCAATCCGTTCGCGAGATACGCGAGTTTGAAATTAAGGAATGGTTGAGAAACCATCAAAATTTTCGCAAGTCTGATACTCGAAACCAATGACTACAATGGCCTAGGGCAAAAATACACATACCGTTGTAATCGGGCGAGTTTCTGGTTTCAGATGCAACTGGATTTTCTCGAGTTCGTCAATCCGTTCGCGAGATATGCGAGTTTGAAATTAAGGAATGGTTGAGAAACCATCAAAATTTTCGCAAGTCTGATACTCGAAACCAATGACTACAATGGCCTAGGGGAAAAGTACACACACCATTGTAATCGGGAGAGTTTATACTTTCTGATGCAACAGGAATTTCTCGAGTTCGTCAATCCGTTCGCGAGATGTGGGAGTTTGAAGTTAGGGAATGGTTGAGATACCATCAATGTTTTCGCAAGTCTGATACTCAAAACCAATAACTGGAATGGCCTAGGGAAAAAGTACACACAACCACTGTAATCGGGCAAGTTTCTGCCTTCAAATGCAATAGGAATTTCTCGTGTTCGTCAATCCGTTCGCGAGATATGGGAGTTTGAAGTTAAGGAATGCTTGAGAACAATCAAAAATTTCGCAAGTCTGATACACGAAACCAATAACTGGAATGGCATAACGGAAAGGTACACATACCATTGTAATCGGGCGAGTTTCTACTTTCAGATGCAACAGGAATTTCTCGAGTTCGTCAATCCGTTCGCGAGATATGGGAGTTTGAATTTAAGGAATGGTAGAGAAACCATCAAAATTTTCGCAAGTCTGATACTAGAAACCAATAACTACTGTGCCCTAGGGCAAAAATACACATACCGTTGTAAACGGGCGAGTGTCTGCTTTCAGACGCAACAGGAATTTCTCGAGTTCGTCAATCCGTTCGTGAGATATGGGAGTTTGAGGTTAAGGAATGTTTGAGAAACCATCAAAATTTTCGCAAGTCTGATACTCGAAACGAATAACTACTATGGCCTAGGGCAAGAATACACATACCGTTGTAATCGCGCGGGTTTCTACTTTCAGGTCCAACAGGAATTTCTCGATTCCGTCAATCCGTTCGCGAGATATGGGAGTTTGAAGTTAAGGAATGGTTGAGAAACCATCAAAATTTTCGGAATCTGATACTCGAAGCCATTAATTACTATGGTCTAGGGCAAAAATACACATGCCGTTGTAATCGGGCGAGTCTCTGCTTTCAGATTCAACAGGAATTACTCGAGTTCGTCAATCCGTTCGCGAGATATGCGAGTTTGAAATTAAGGAATGGTTGAGAAACCATCAAAATTTTCGCATGTCTTATACTCGAAACCAATAACTACTATGGCCTAGGGCAAAAATGCACATACCGTTGTAATCAGGCGAGTTTCTGCTTTCAGATGCAATAGGAATTTCTCGAGTTCGTCAATCCGTTCGCATATATGGGAGTTTGAAGTTATGGAATGGTTGAGAAACCATCAAAATTTTCGCAAGTCTGATACTACAAACCAATAACTACTGTGCCCTAGGGCAAAAATACACATACCGTTGTAATCGGGCGAGTTTCTGTTTTCAGATGCAACAGGAATTTCTCGAGTTCGTCAATCCGTTCGCGAGATATGGGAGTTTGAATTTATGGAATGGTTGAGAAACCATGAAAATTTTAGCAAGTCGGATTCTCGAAACGAATAACTACTATGGCCTAGGGCAAAAGTACTCATACCGTTGTAATCGCGCGAGTTTCTACTTTCAGTTGCAACAGGAATTTCTCGAGTTCGTCAATCCGTTCGCGAGATATGGGAGTGTGAAGTTAAGGAATGGTTGAGAAGCCATCAAAATTTTCGCAAGTCTGATACTCGAAACCAATAACTACTATGGCCTAGGGCAAGAATACACATACCATTGTAAACGGGCGAGTTTCTGCTTTCAGATGCAACAGGAATTTCTCGAGTTCGTCAATCCGTTCGCGAGATATGGGGGTTTGAGGTTAAGGAATGTTTGAGAAACCATCAAAATTTTCGCAAGTCTGATACTCGAAACGAACAACTACTATGGCCTAGGGCAAAAATACACATACCGTTGTAATCGCGCGAGTTTCTACTTTCAGGTCCAACAGGAATTTCTCGATTCCGTCAATCCGTTCGCGAGATATGGGAGTTAGAAGTGAAGGAATGTTTGAGAAACCATCAAAATTTTCGCAAGTCTGATACTCGAAACCAATAACTGGAATGGCCTAGGGGAAAAGTACACACACCACTGTAATCGGGCAAGTTTCTACTTTCAGATGCAACAGGAATTTCTCGAGTTCGTCAATCCGTTCGCGAGATATGGGAGTTTGAGGTTAAGGAATGGTTGTGAAACCATCAAAATTTTCGCAAGTCTGATACTCGAAACCAATAACTACTATGGCCTAGGGCAAGAATACACATACCATTGTAAACGGGCGAGTTTCTGCTTTCAGATGCAACAGGAATTTCTCGAGTTCGTCAATCCGTTCGCGAGATATGGGAGTTTGAATTTATGGAATGGTTGAGAAACCATGAAAATTTTCGCAAGTCGGATTCTCGAAACGAATAACTACTATGGCCTAGGGCAAAAGTACTCATACCGTTGTAATCGCGCGAGTTTCTACTTTCAGTTGCAACAGGAATTTCTCGAGTTCGTCAATCCGTTCGCGAGATATGGGAGTGTGAAGTTAAGGAATGGTTGAGAAGCCATCAAAATTTTTGCAAGTCTGATACTCGAAACCAATAACTACTATGGCCTAGGGCAAGAATACACATACCATTGTAAACGGGCGAGTTTCTGCTTTCAGATGCAACAGGAATTTCTCGAGTTCGTCAATCCGTTCGCGAGATATGGGAGTTTGAATTTATGGAATGGTTGAGAAACCATGAAAATTTTCGCAAGTCGGATTCTCGAAACGAATAAATACTATGGCCTAGGGCAAAAGTACACATACCGTTGTAATCGCGCGAGTTTCTACTTTCAGTTGCAACAGGAATTTCTCGAGTTCGTCAATCCGTTCGCGAGATATGGGAGTGTGAAGTTAAGGAATGGTTGAGAAGCCATCAAAATTTTCGCAAGTCTGATACTCGAAACCAATAACTACAAAGGCCTAGGGGAAAAAAACACATACCGTTGTAATCGGGCGAGTTTCTGCTTCCTCATGCAACAGGAATTTCTCGAGTTCGTCAATCCGTTCGCATATATGGGAGTTTGAAGTTATGGAATGGTCGAGAAACCATCAAAATTTTCGCAAGTCTGATACTAGAAACCAATAACTACTATGGCCTAGGGCAAGAATACACATACCATTGTAAACGGGCGAGTTTCTGCTCTCACATGCAACAGGAATTTCTCGAGTTCGTCAATCCGTTCGCGAGATATGGGAGTTTGAAGTTTTGGAATGGTTGAGAAACCATCAAAATTTTCGCAAGTCTGATTCTCGGAACCAATAACTACTGTGGCCTAGGGCAAAAATACACATACCGTTGAAAACGGGCGAGTGTCTGCTTTCAGATGCAACAGGAATTTCTCGAGTTCGTCAATCCGTTCGCGAGAAATGGGAGTTTGAGGTTAAGGAATGGTTGAGAAACCATCAAAATTTTCGCAAGTCTGATAGTCGAAACGAATAACTACTATGGCCTAGGGCAAAAATACACATACCGTTGTAATCGCGCTACTTTCTACTTTCAGGTCCAACAGGAATTTCTCGAGTCCGTCAATCCGTTCGCGAGATGTGGGAGTTTGAAGTCATGGAACTGTTGTGAAACCACCAAAACTTTCGCTGCTCTGATACCCGAAACCGATAACTGGAATGGCCTAGGGGAGAAATACACATACCGTTGTATTCGGGCGAGTTTCTACTTTCAGATGCAACAGGAATTTCTCGAGTTCGTCAATCCGTTCGCGAGATATGGGAGTTTGAATTTAAGGAATGGTTGAGAAATCATCAAAGTTTTCGCAAGTCTGATACTCGAAAGCAATAACTACAATGGCCTAGGGGAAAAATACAAATACCGTTGTAATCGGTCGAGTTTCTGCTTTCAGATGCAACAGGAATTTCTCGAGTTATCAATCCGTTCGCGAGA